>NC_048288.1:12036002-12364833 GCF_009762535.1 Notolabrus celidotus | reverse complement strand
GTGTTTCCTGTTTTATTTTGAAGTTCTGGCCCCATGTGTGTCTTGTTTAGCTTTACTTCCTGTCCTTGTGTGTGTCTCCCTCCAATTTAATTACCCTGATTAGTTTCACCTGTCTCCTGTTGCCACACCTGTTGCTCGTTAACCAGTGTGTATCAGACAACCTGCTCATATTATCAACATCAGCCCTTTAAAAAAATGATATTGGTTTACCTCTATTACTAACATGGGTGGCTCTGGCTCAGTGGATTTTATCGTCTTGCCAGTTCGATCCCAGCTCCAGCAGTCACATGCCGAAATGTCCTTGGGCAAGACACTAAACCCCAAAATTTTCCCTCTGTTGTTCCTAAGTGTGTGAATGTGTATGAATGACATTAGCTAATACTGATGGTTCCTTACGATAGCACCCTGTACCATCAGTGTGTGAATGTTGTGTGAATGGGTGAATGTGACGAGTCGTGTAAAATCGCTTTGAGTGGTCAGAAAGAAGATAAAGAGAGATATATAAGTCCATTTACTATTCATCATGGCAAAACAATGGATGTATGTAGCGCATGAGAAACTCATGGAGAGCCTGATTAACAGATATCTGTCATCCCCAGAAGTATAAAGGTCTAAACAGTGCCTCAGTTCTAGTAATATTTGTGGTGTTTACACTTCAATTTTTAACAAAAACTTATTTTCTTCCTGGAAAAATAATCTAACTTCAGCTCTTTGTTTTTTCACTTTTTACCTCTTTTGTAGTATTGTAGCTTTGAGTGAAGTTTCTAGAGAATTGTTGAATAAAACATGAATTAACAGTCCCAGATTATTAATGGTGCCTTTGGGGAACTGACTCCTCTTAAAACTATCTTTACTACAAGGCTGAACGTTTAAGTCATTTCTGAAATATCTCAACAACTCAACAACTATAAGAACTATTGGAGATTGATTGTTCATGTTCCTGTCGGGACAACTAATAACTTTTGCAACATCTCAATTTTCTTAACTGGCACTACCATATGTTCCATTTTCCCATTAATTAATAGTTTGGTTCAGCTTAGAAACCTGGACATTTCTTTGTGATGTGTTTTGATTGGCCCCGGTTTGTATGCTAACATCAATCAATCAATCAATCAATCAATCAATCAATCAATCTTTATTCATATAGCGCCAAATCACAACAAACGTTATCTCAAGACGCTTTTATGAACATAGCAGGTCTAGATCATTCTCTATGTTAAATTATTAACAAGAACAACACCAAACAGGATAAAACTACATCTTTTCTCATCTTAATCCACCATGAGCATTGCACCTCACAGGATTTGGTTAGTAACAGCAGCAAGGAAAAACTTCCTGTGAACAGGCAGAAACCTCGAGCAGAACCAGGCTCATGTTAACCGGCCGTCTGCCTAGTTAGGGTTGTAAAGAGGGATAGAGGAGAATAACATGCCAAACAATGATGCTATACCACCTAAAGCTGTATATGACATTGATGATGTAGGCATGTTAGCATGTGGAGGTTTGCATTTAGTTCAAAACTCTGCTATGCCTCCGTACAGGCTAACATCAGCTAGCATTGCACTGAAATCTCAGTCTTAAAATACACACTGTTGGAATAAAATTCCATGAGCAGTAAATTTTGATTTGTTTGTAACGGCAGAAAACAAGTCAGGGGCCAAGACTACAGTGTCATCTTGGACACACTGACGAGTGTTCAAATCTTACTGCAAAAGCAGAAGTGGTGTGACAAATGTTTGCAATGTAGCAACGCATTACAATATCAGCCAGCGTGACAGGGTCTTCCAAAATACTGCAGCACTTCCACACAAAATGTGGAATGTATGAGCTGTATGCGCTCTGAATGCTTACGCAACAGACTGGGAACAAAAAAGAGGCAAACTGGTGGAGGAAACAAGAAGAGAAAGGGATAAAGGAAATGACAGATGTTTGGACCAATTCATTTTAATGAGATCCTTATCTGCCGTGCTGAGAAGAGTCAGGGAGAAAATGTGCCAGCGCGGGTCTCCTGAATGATTCTAATCTCACAGATAAACCGAATGACAACCTTATCCATCTGCACCACTCTTTATATAATCCACTGTCATCCTGCAGGAAGCGGAGAAAGACCAAATACTCGGGCTCCTTGCAGGAACAGTATGTACCATTCATGTGCATCCTGTAAGTGCTGCAGGAATATTAAATGATGCAAGAAGAGAGACTTTACACAATAAAAGCAGCACTCTCTCCATCTTTGACTGACCTGGAAGAGACCTCCAGAATCTGATCTTTTAGTGCATCCCATATAGGGTAGGTGATCTAACTCAGAGAGGTCAAAAGGAGAGATGTTGGCCCAGAATTGAGAGTATGGAAGGCTGGTTTATACTCCTGCGTCGTCCCTACGCAGCAGAGGCTGACGCGGACGTGAGAATTACATACTTCTACGTCGATGTGTCTGTGTCACGCAGCAAAACTCCGCCGAAACGCTTGAGGGCAGTGTGGTCACTCTGTCAATCCGGTAACCTGATTCCGGGCCAGCTTACTTTTCCACAGCGATTCAGAGCGTGTTATGTTTATTTAGAGCTGATACATGTTGCTGTTTATCATACAGACATGATGGCCGATGTCCGGCCGATGAGCGGGGATCTTGGAAGTACTGTAAACGCGGGAAATACAAGCCGCCGAGCCGACCAATCACAGGGCTTGCGGTCTGCATCATTTCAATGCGTAGTTACATTTTGGAGGAGATGCGCGTCAGCTACGTGTGTAGGCCTGTCCGTAGGTATGGGAGCTATGCGGACTAATCGTCATAGTGTATGTGGGGAAGCAATGGGTGCCACATGATGCAATTAACAACTGTATAGCTCAACACGGCCTGTAGCTAGCTAGAGACAACATTACAGCATGTTGAGAGATTATTTGAACTCTACATCTACCACAAGAGAAACAGTATATATGCAATCTTAAAACTAACTACATGTATTTGATTCAATCAGCTATTAAGATCATTATTATCTCTGAAAGTGTCAGCATCCCATAGTTTCCCTGTTATTCCTTTTGATGAGTCACACTATCTATCACAGCTATCTTAATTATTATTCCAGGGAAAAAAAGACAAATGAAAAAAGCTATCTAATTGAGATAAATATCAGGAATAAGGGCTCATCTTTTTGCTCTATGGGCAAAAAAAACCCCAAAACACCATTAAGTAGGGTTGGGTGATAATTCAATAATGACAATCATCATGACATATATTTCTTCTCAATATATAAAATGTAAGATAAAATTTTGACATAAATAAACCTGTAATTACATCCCCCAACCTTAAACGCTAGTTGCCACCCGACATTAGACAGACGAAGAACACTGCATTGAACAGCCAATCATCTTGCAGGGTGAGAGGTAGGCGGGGCTTAAAGATGTGTGCAGCAGAATGTAAACACATCTGAAACAAGCAACAGCAACACTGAAGAAAACTCAAAACTTACCAGCTCAAAGCAGAGTCGATAGTCTGACACTGTGCTGACTCAGCGTTAACTATTAACTTAATACACTTCATTAAATATACTTTCAGAATGTGGGTAAAAGAAGAGCACAGAGACAACTTCTGCTGTACATCTCCAACACGGTTAATATCCACCGCGACTGTAGTAAAACTGAACACTGAATAACCGTGATGCTTATACTGCACTGTGGGAAACAATACCACTCTGCCTGTAACTCTTGGTAATCTGAAAGGTGAGAGCACTACTCAAAACAATACTCTACTAAACTGATACACAGTACACAATTTGATATATCTTTGTTGTAAATTTAAATCAAATTATGCAGAAAAATAAGAATCTACAAACTAAAACTTCACAAAACTCTCCTTACACAAAGACCTGCTTCCTGTAAGCAACATCAGAAATGATTGATTCAAGAAGTTTATCAGAGAACTAAATCCAGATACAAACTAACAAACTGTCTGGTTTCTTTAACTTACACTCAGGAGCAAAAATCTGCCCTTAAGTTTAGATGAAATAATCCAAAGCTTGATCCGTAAGGCAACTGGACTGGCAGAAATTCTTTCAAGTCCAGTTGCCTTACGGATTAAGTTTTGGATTACCATGACCTGGATGACTGAGAACCTTCACAGACAGATGAAATAATGATTTGATATTCATCAAGATAATTATCAATATCGACTGATAAGAAATATTTTATCGTGATAAGATCATTTTCAATATCGCCCACCTCTACCATTAAGCGTTTCAAAATTAGTCTTTGAGTGCAACAACTTTTGTGTGTTTTAAATGTGTATTAATAGTTTCCAATTAAATAAAATAATTAAATAATTACTCTTTTTGGAGCATTTGTTAAGTCACATATTGGTGCTGTCCCGCAGAAACCTTGTATCTCCATATTTTATTTCTTATATTTTTTTAAATGAATGTTTCCGGTAATCCTTAGTGCCTGTCAGTGATACAACATTTTAAACCAATGAAAAGCGTTTTTAAAGAGCTTGTGACTGAATACCATTTAAAAACACTGTTTCTTTTTAATTTCCTGAAAAGCTGTAGTTTTGAAGATATGAGGTTTCAGCCTGACAGCAGTGATATTTACAGTTATTGACATGTATGACTGGAACTAAGATTATCAATAGGGTTGCCTCTTTAGCTGCTAACCCTGGACTCATCTTACAGTTACAGCTCTTTCCTCTTACTGTTAGGGTTTGATCATGTAGCGTTCAAAGGCGGTAATGAGTTAGCTTAAGACCTATTTCTAGGTACTGTTTTCCTTAATGAAGCAAGCGCGGCTAGCTTTTTTCACCTGCTTTGAGATATATGCTCAGCTAAGCTAACAGCATCCTGACTCCAACAGTGATTTCAACACACAGACATGACATAAACGTTTCAGTGTTACTTGAGGATGTAGCCTAAAATAACAGGCATTTTTTGGGAGTTTATTATCCATGCAACTGAATGTATATATATCTTGATATGTTATATAAAGGAAAGGAAACACAACCAATGACTTCTCAAAGTGTAACACAAGGAAAAGATATGAACAGAGTGAGTATCTGTTTACCCAGGCTATCCAGCTGAGCCTTGTCCTCCACCCGCTCCTTCTCTCAGGATGACTAGGAGACAGCAGTCCCAGCTGGAGACACATGCCGTCCATCACCCACATACACAATCAAACGTTCTGTCTCCTCCGTCTGCGGTGTCTCACAGCTCTCACCGGCTACAGTAAACAGCAGCTGAAGCAGGAAAATCTCCCTCCACTCCTGTCCCGTCTGTCCATGTTTCTAGTTCTTCCTCCTTGCTCTCTCTTTCGGCTGTGTTGGCCACCAGCAGTCTGACCTGGTGCTTCCCCCCCACCACAAACACCTGAATGACTTACCTGATCTGGACTCTTTTCCTGCTATCTCTACTAGTCCCTCCCTCCCTATATCCCTTCCCATGGTGGTTATTTTTATTCCTTTGTCCTCAGGAAGCAAGTACGGATCAAGTTCAGGGCCCATCAGCATTTCCAGGGGCCGACAGCAGCAGAACGGGAAGGCAAACACTGAAATCCAATCGCCTGGCTGGACACCCTCTTGATAACTGGGCCTGACTGATAAAGGCTTCAGAAGGGCAATGGCAGTGCTGAAATGCTGATGAATGAAAATTCTCGTGTGGAGGTTTTTCTTGTGACCATTATCCAATTTGTGCTGCAGACTCTGACAAGCTGCCAGGCAGTATCAGGCAGAATTATAGATAGTTCATAGGTTGCATGCTGAATCTGTGTGCAGCTGCAGAGCTTATATCTCTTCACAGTTTAATTTGCATTTTTTTGTTATAATCTACTTCATACTGTGTAAAGTGGTTTCAAGTGACAATTATTTTCTTCAATAAAGTCCTATTTCCTGTCACGATCCGTCCTATGTGAGCGTTGGACTCTGTTTATTTAATGTAGTGTTTATTTCTTATGACAACATCATGCATGCTGTGCTTTGTTTAGTCTCCTCCCAGTGGACACAGGAGCAGCACACCTGTGTGCTCTGACATCATCAGTCTCCTGCTGAGTTCACAGCTGAAGCAGATCAGTAATCAGTGGGTTACATAGGTTTGGAGCTAGCTTACCTGCAACACTGATAGTCAATAATGACTGATACTTATCTCAAGTTCAAACTAATTACTTTGCATCCACCTTGCTAATCTTCCAACTCAATTTTTTCATAGTTATAGCAGGGATTATTCATCTCTGTGCAGATAGATGTCTGGCAAGCACATCAATAAGTAAGAGTGATTAACACTACGACATGACCTTGCCTGTGGGAGTTATGGTTTCATCTAACATAGTTAGAAACATAAAGCGGCCAGTGCCTCGTTCGGTGTATTTTTAATGCAAACATAAGTTATTACTCGGCTCACTCACTGATCTTCCGGCTGTGTAAGATGCTTGATTCTGATTGGTCAAAACTAGGGATGGGTACGATTACTCGAGTACTTGGGTACTCGCCATTGACCCCATTATTCGAGTAGCATTTTGTTACTCGCGCACCTGACAAGATAACTTGAACTCATACAGGGTTACATGTGTGACCATGTGCTTTTTGTTTTTGCCTAACTGAATACACTAGGTAGGAAAATAATTAACGGTATATAAATGTACGACTTCTCCGGCCACAGCTTCACCTTTAGAACACATCGAGCCAGATTTCAGCAAAAACAACTGTTTTACAGCAGCTACGGAAACTGGGGACATATTATTCTACTGAAAGCAAAAGCACAACAAATACAGAACCGTCTGCGACACCTGCGACATGTCAGTTAAAAAAAGTAATGTCTGGAAGTACTTCGAAAAAAACGATGAAGATAATGTGCAGTGCAAGATATGTGGCATTTAACTTGTATACCATAGAAATACTAGTTCGATGCTTAAAGCTGGGGTTGGTAATCAGATTTAGATACACTTTTTGTTATACTGGTTAAAATGATCTTTATGTCCTGATGGCAATCAATACATAATGTGTTCTTAAAAAAGAGCGAAAAAGTGCTGCTATCTACAGCCAGAGTAAACCTGGGAAAACACCAACCAATCACTGTTTTTTGGGTGCCAAAAATTTTAAACCATTCAAATCCCGTCCTGCCGTTCTGCCCGCTTCCTGCGTGTACATTTCCCCAGCGTGTACTCCTCGTCCCTGTCTCCTGCCTCTGCTTCCCCTGACTCTACTGACTGCCCCTCTCGCTGGACCTCGGACCTGTCCCCTCTGACCCGATGAGGTGCTTTGCTCAGGACTGTAGTCCGGATCAGAGCCTAAAAAGCTCTCACCACGGGGGCTCTGACAAGCAGAATAATGAATGACATTTAGTAAGTCCTACAGAAATGTATATGTATTGTAGCGTCCGTCTAGACCGCTGTAGGGATGACGAGCCGATTCTTGAACACGTTGAGTTTTACTAACCGGTCACTGTCGGCCGTGGTCACGCCAACCAACAAAGCAACAATCAAAGTTTGAATGAATGAAGAACTTCTCCTCTTGTCTCTCCTCTCTCCAGCGCTCTACACCTCTCCTGATGCCTTCACTAACCATCAACACTGTAGGAATTAAGAAAATCTACACTGAACACGTTTAACAAACAGTAGAGCTGTTACAGTATTATATACGTGTTATAACTTTTCTCCTGATATCGTGTCACCAGTACAACTGGATAATGCTAGCATGATAGTTGTGAGTACTAACAGCAGCCATGTTTGTTTGTGTTTTTAACTTTCACTGTGATAATGTTTTGGTGAGGACCGGTTTTGAATCAGTCACGATCATATGGTCGAGAATCAGCGGCACTCATGCATGTGAGCGGGGGGGGGAGCTCCGAGGGGTTAGACGGAGTCCTGAGGAAATGCTACATTCAAATTCATGCTAGTTTTCCGAGACTACCAACCCCAGCTTTAACTCCATGCGCTTAAAGCACAAGGAGAAAACAGCGGAGACAGATAACAGGCAGTCTCACATCACGTCTTTGCTCGCCCTGTTAACACACGTCGTTGTGAAGAAACCAGAGCGGAGAAGATTAGCCTGCTATCAAGCAAAATAGACTTCTATTTATTTATTTGTTTTTGTTTACGGTTAAAAAATAATAATAGTTGTGAGTACTCGAGTAGTCGTTCATTAAGTAATTTGAGTAATCGAGAACAAGGATTACTGTAAATTCCCATCTCTAGTCAAAACCTCTTGACGATGATTATTAACTTTCACTAACATGAGTGACACCAGAGGCAAACTGATCACACGTCATGTCAAATCGATCCGTGGAAAAGAGTTCTGGTCACATTTTGCTTCTGCTTGTTGACACCATAGACTATAAAGTAAGGTAAAACCGTTAGCATCATATTGGTAAACAATGTGGCTAAAACGGTAGTTCTGATTAGCATGCTCACACGGCAGGCTAGACAACAAGGATAATTACATATTGGATCCTGTCCAGCAATAGTAGCAAGAGCAGAGCAGGTGAGAGAAATTGAGGTTAGGTAATGCCAGATAACACCATACCTCTGTGTAAACAACTACAAGGCACTAATTGTCAAATAGAGTTAAAAGCACTTAAAGGTCAAAGACAATTCAATGTTAAAGTGTCGTGACAGGTGAGAACCCATTAACACCTGTGTGATAGTCCTCAGGCAACTTTCTGAACTTCCCAAACAAGGAACAACTAACTGTTAACTGGAAACAGGGATAAAGAGTGGGGGGATGACATGATGGTAAGGGGCTGCTGGAATCAAACCCAGGCCGACCGCTTCATGAGCCGGTTAATCCAACTTCAACTCCACGTGGTATGACCAGGTTTTCTGCGTGCACAACTATTTCTGTCCCATTTGTGGAAAACTAAGAGCAGTCACTACAAATGTTTCGGGGCTGTAATCCCTACATTTAAACACTGACAGTGTCTCTTCCAAATCCCTGTGCAATAACTTCACTGATTCTCTTAAACACTGAATGGAGCCGCAGCGCTGCCCAACCCAACCATCTCCTTATGTCACTGAAGCTGTATAGCTTTGTCATGCTGCTAAGCTCTCTGTTCATTATTTCTGAATATCTGATGCTGAATCTCTTGTGTGAAAGGGATAAGCTCTCAATAGAATCCGTCTTAAAGCTCTGATTCTTTGAGAGCACCCAGAAGAAGCGGATCCCTTTTCTGTACGGTGACTCCTTTTATGTGAGGTGTGAGGCAGCTAGAGAAGCTACGGGGTGTGTTTGGACTCACAGGAGGAGGGCCCTTCTTGATGGTCACGCTGGGTGTGGTTGCTCTCAGTGCTCCCGTGACGCCATGGTAGTACCTGAAGCAGACCTGGGTCTCAGCTGAGGGGGAAGAAAGAGAGAGATGAGAGGAAATAAATGGATTAGTTCCTTTTCAACAACAAGGGGTCTTACTCCTTTCTTTATGGCCTGGATTTAAATGTTCCTGCACAGAGCAACAACATGATGGTTAATTGTTTTCATTTGTCTCATTCAGGGTGAGTCTCAGTGAAATCCAGCTTGATGCACCTTTTATTTATTCATGTGAACTGCATAGAAGAAGAATTGGTCAGTACCTTACACACTACAAATACAAATGCTTCCAATAACAAACATCTTACAGATTCTTCTGGAGATATTGTATTGAAATAAGAAGATATGTAAGAATCAGTATTGTCAACATTATTTGCACATTAAGCACAAATACACAAACATACAACAACTAATGTTTTGAAATGGTTTTTTTTGGTATGATTTAAACTCTATTAGTCATTAAAATAACAGCTGTGACAGTATTGTTCTAAAAAAAATTAAGGTTGATGCAAATAAGGGGGAGTTAAAACAAATGAGACAGAAAGTAAGATGCAAGTAGGGCTGGGCGATATGGCCTAGAAATAATATCTGTTCTTTTAGCCATGGCCTCATGTGCAGAGATGTCCTCACGGTCGCTGGTTCAATTTCTTGCCACAGCCATTTGCTGCTCCATGTTTTCGGTCTCTCTCCAATCATGAGGGTTCGTACACTTTTCTCATGGTCTAATTCAAATACTTTTCAAGGACTTTTAAGGTCAATTTTTCAAACTTTTTAAGTACTACTTTTCAAGACATATAGTCAGAGAGGCATGAAGATTTGCACTGGGTGGGCCAAATTATGTCAGCTGTAGTCATGTAATTTTACGACCTTAACAGGGCACATCAGCCTAATGCTTTTCTAAGGAGACATCGTTTCATTTTTTCATCTTTTCTTCTGTTAAAATTTATATTTTTATTGATGCTGTTATTAATAAGCCTTGAATGTTCAGACACAAGCAGCGGCCGCACTGCTGTCACTCGCGGGGTGTTTGTAGCTCGGGCCTGAATCTTTTTTTCACATCAAACTCAATTTACGATTTTAATCTATTTTATTTTCCTCCTTAAAAAACCCAACTAAAAATGACAAAGAAAAGGCTCAAATGCGAAGCATATTGTAACTGTAAACACTACCCACAGTTCATTGTTGGGTTTATTTTTGTGACTTGAGCTTATTACACTAATGTATGTTGCTTATCAAGATGTAGATTACACTTTGGTGGATTTGATATAATTCAGAAGACAAATTCCACAATTTTTTTTTGGACAGAATTAAGTTTTTAATTATTATTACCCACAATCATTTTTTCACTTTCATTCATAGCACTTCAGTTATTATATATGTTTGTATGTGTAACATTAAAGTCGCTATTGTGCAACTCCTTCACTCCTTTTAAACATTTGTTCCATGTACCTGGTTGTTGTGATCCCAGATTGAACAGCTATGCTTGGCAGTCTTAGCATGTCAGTGTTGATTAGAGTCAAAAAACAGAATACAAGTGTTGCAAAACACAAGTTTTAGTCCACTTATTACACACAGCTCGAAGAATTGGAGAAGGTTATCAACCACGGTGTGCCTATCTTGTTGTATGAGATTCAATGTGAAAATGATTCCACTAATGTTGGCTGCTTTTCAGCAGATGTTTGTTGGCTGTAGAGGTCTTGAGTATCTCTTAGTGAGGCACGTTTCTTGGCTGCATGCCTCTGCTTGAGATGTTGAAATAATTCAGTCATGCAGCAACAGCCTTTGATCAAACTTTGCAGTGGACTGTGGTTTTGTCTGATGTCTGATGCCCCTGATCCAAACCAATCCATGACCAGAGCCATGATACATGTAGTATCTTGAGTTCAGTGTATCATTACATCCCTACTACACATTAACACATAACACAGTTTTAAGTACTTAGGATGCTGAAAATGTGATATAACAAGCTACTTCCCTCAATTATTAAGTTATTACAGACGGCTTAAAGGTGACATTTATTTAATCTGGGGCTCAGTAATGTTTGGTTAACAGGGGAAGTAGAGCACAAAAGCAAAAGGCTTGGGTGACACAGGGAGATTAAGGTCACACTAAAGCTCTGTGTTTTTCTGCTTGATTGGTCAGCCCCACTCTAGTGACGTGACAAGCAAAAGGGGGGGACACAAAACTATTCATTCAAGTGATTGGATGTCAATAAGTGTATCAGAGGAAGGCAGAACATAGTCACTTGTGAGTCCCCTTTACGGGAGAACAGGGAGGAAGCTTTTACTGCTCTACTGGTGACAAAATAAAGGGAACTTAAACATCCACAAGAAGAGCTGGTGAGAAGCACAGCTGCAGTTTGATAAGCTGCTTTGAATCCTTATAGGTAATAATCAGTGTTAAAACAACAGCATGACGTATGACTAAATTAACTGCTGCCTGGATTATGTTCTTCTGAATGAGACAGAGAGTCGAGACAGATGGTGAGCCTGCACAGCATAAGACCTGCACACCTAGGTCAAAGCACTTAGTTTGATTTATTTTCTTACACTCCTTCAGTCTAATACCTTTATTGGTGTTGCATTGGTTTTTAAAATGACACTAAACTCAATTTTTATGTAAAGTTCACATGCAAAGTTGTGGTTTTTTTTTACTGATAAGTACAAAAGAAGTGTCACGACACAAACTACAGGAAAAGTAGTCCCTTGTGTTGTAGAATCAATGCAAATTATGCAGATAGAGCTGCCTTGATTAAATAAAATGTATTTTTACTCCAAGTTTATGCATATGCAGGTTTTATATTACTTTGAAAAAGTAATGTTTTTTGTTTATTTTAATGTTGTTTTTTTATTTATTATTTTTTACTGATATTTTTAGTTCATTTACTTATCTTCAACTTGTATCCTTACCATTTTTTAATTAATTATTTATATATTTTAACTTTATTTGTATCACTTTTTTATACTTTAACTTAATTTTCATTTACATATATTTTATTTTCATTTTTTTATTTTAGTCTCTTCCTGCAGTATTGCCTGTTTTTAATTTCATTGTTATTTTAGATTTACATTTTTTTTTTTATCCAGTTTTATTATTTTATTGTTTTATTGGCTCAATTGTTTACTCATTTTTAATTTCCAGCACAACCTGACTGTATTATATCTTGCACTTTTAACAGCTCAGGTCACACACTAATGTTTTCTTCACTTTTAATGTTATTTTAATCTGCCGGTGTGCATTTGTACCCTTGGTGTTAACCACTTTGTAACTGTGTTTTGAAAGGTGTTACATATATAAAATGTACTATTATTATTATATTATTATGTTTCACCATTATTTTCCCTCTGCTAATTTACTGTATTTCAATCACTGTAAAGCACTTTGGATTTAATTTCTATGAAAGGTGCTATATAAGTAAAGCTTGAGTGATTAATTGAAGAGTAACCTCAGAATATGAAACCTATTGTATCATGATTTTCTTGCAATGCAGGCAAAAGAACTGAGCTTAATTTTAGGGAAAGATTGAAGTGAACTTGACAGCTGCTATTATTGGTGTTAGTTTGAATAGAATGTGCTTTTTAACTATTTCAGAAGCTTTTCTGCGCTGACTAACACAAACTGGATAATCATCCATGTATCTATTGACCTGCCGTATTGGTGAATATCGGCCGTGTTGACAAACATCAGGTAATTTGCAAATAATATGCAATGCAGCAATGTCAGAAGCCAATGTCATCTCTTTTATTGGACACTTGTTCAACAAAGTCTGACTTGTTTTCATAACAAAATGAAAGAAAGAGCTTATAATTGAAAAAAAAAAAAGATGCAAAGATTTCCGAATAAGTAATGAAAGAACATCAGTATCAGCTTTTAGTTTAGCTGTTGTTTGAACAATGGTATTGTCTTTGATTTTCACATTCAGTGAATCTCTAGCATGCATACTTGGACCAGTGAGATATAACACAAGTCTGAAAAAAAGGCCTCCTCCACCTGCGATACACTGGCTGGTGTTACTAAACAGAGACACCTGGATAGCTTCCCACTCATGAATTCATTCTGATTCATGTGTGCATCCACAAAGTCTCTCACCCATAAACACAATTCCCCGTGTCCCTAAACGCAGTGATAGCGCATCATTTGTGACTGTCTCCCTGCACCCGCTCTCTCCCTCTCCCTCCCTTTAATGATGTGCTTCTGTAAGCAAACCCCTTTACTTCCCAAGGACTGGTACTTCTCATGCTGATAGAGCTACGGGGGCTTAAAGGCTCAATCCACTTTGTTCTCTGAGAGAAGGAATAAAAGCAACACAGTGAGAACGACGTGGCTCCGAAGAGGCCAACGATGGATGTAGCATAACTAGGACCACCTTTATCTGACCACACACTGTGTACGTTCGAGGGTGCTTGTGTGTAAGTGCAAGTGAGTGTAAATGACTTATGTTGAATATTCTGATTTAAATATCTCAACAGCGCCAAAACAGAAGGCTTTTAAGGTGGCTGATTGTTAGCAAAATGATGCTAGGTAGCGCCTACTATTGTTAGGTTATACTAGCTGTTGGTGATTATTTTTTCATACATGCCGTACTAGGTCTAGCAGTCGACTTCAAATTGTAAATATGACTTGTAATAACCGCTTTACCTCCAGCTCTGCATGTCTACACCTGTTTCTGATTGGACTTGATGCAGTCAGTGGCACTTATATTTTTCTGTTTTACCTTGACATGTAAAGGTCAAGGACAAGGTAAAAAATAAAAAAAATAGATAATAATAAATAGATAAATTAGAATAAATAAAATAAATAAATAAATAAATAAAATAAATAAATAAATAAATAAATAAATAAAACAATAAAATAAATAAATAAAATAAAAAATAAAAATACATGAATAATAAAATAAATAAAACAATAAAATAAATAAATTAAATAAAAAATAAAAATACATGAATAATAAAATAAAATAAAACAATAAAATAAAAATAAAAACAATTAAATGAATAATACAAAATGAAATATAAAATAAATAAAATACAAAATAAAAAAAATAAAAAAAATGAAATACAATAAAAAATAAAAATAAAATACTAAATAAAGTACAATAAAAATACATAAATAATAAAATAAATAAAAACAATACAATGAATAATAAAAATGAAATACAAATATATAAAATACAAAATAAAATAATTAACTAAATAAAAAAAATAAAAAAGACCTGAACCTTTTTGGACTATATATTTTTTGCGATGATTCTAAACACTTTGTTTTTAATGCATGTGCGTTGAATGTGAAAAGATGTGGCAAGCTGCATACAGCCAGTACTGTACCTGTTTTACCTGTTTCTGTTTGGTGTTTGTCTCATTGGAAAGGTGCAACTCATTACATGGTATATAATATATTCTGCTTCCTCATCCAATTTTAATAATAAACTCATCTCATTGGGGGTACATTTTTGCTACTTACTTTCACTGAAGTTGGAGCAGGAGTCGATTTTCCAAATGATCTGTCCCTTGTGAGATCCGTTGATCCCTCGGTTCTTATAGTCCAGAAAGTTCTCCGACAAAGCCTCATCTGGGAAAAGAGATAAAACTAATGAAATGATGATGCCACCCCATCCCTGAAAAATCATCACTATAAGTCATTTTTATTCCCCTTTCCTCATTACACACTACAGTAACTCAACTGACTCTCCGTGTGGGAGGGTGTAGCACATTAAGCAGTTGTGAGGCATATTACCATTAAAATGTTCAGTGTTTGTGATGTTTTGATATGTTGAGGTATAAACAGCATGACTCCGCACATCAGCAGCACAAAGCCTGACAGTTCATGTCATGACACTGCTTGCTGTGCCGTGACAGGGTTGATAAAAATGTAAGCGCTTGACTTGTGTGAAAGGTTTGATTAAATACACTTTCAGGGAAAAAGGTAGACTCCACAAAAACTTCACCATTCAGTCTCTGTAACGACTTCAGGTCCCATCAGAGTCTGACTCAGCTCCAGTTACAATCATTGATCAATTATTAATGTAATTAATCACAGCGCAATTTGACACAAAATCTAACATTTGGGGTTTTACAGGTAGGGAGGAGCAGAGGGGGGATCACAGTCTGATGAGGAGGTGTGAAGAGAGAGTGACAGCGCGAGCAGACAGCTGTCTGTCAGACTACACACTGGAGTCAGGTTGAGAGTCATCAGCCAGCTTATTTTCCCAAGTGTGGAGTGACAGAAGGGGACAGAAACCACAGCTTTACCTCTGTCTGCTCCTCCACTACAACCTACCAACAACCCATGAATTCAACATTAAATAATCAGTCTAAAATCATTTTCTTTGTAGAACTTTCATTTTGTAGGTTTTCAGATAGTCTTGTCTTTACTTGGGTGGATAGAAACAGCTTTAATGCCCTTATTTTAGAGGCTAGGGTCGTTAAATACTGCTGCTGTGAAGCAAATCAAACATTCAAATCTGAATTGTAATCACTTCTTTACCTAAAAAGTTAATTAACAAACTACTTTAATCTGATTACTTCTCTTCATCCCCCTGACCAAACGCACCCTCGCACCTGCTCTCTGCACACAGCTGCTTACCACGCCTCCCTCGTTTTCTTTCTTCATCAGCAAAGTGTTTTAAAATCACAAAAGCTTTGTTTTTTTTTCTTGCAATTTTATATTCACCCCACATGAGCCACATGTGGAGGAGGATTGCTGTTGAAACAATTCAAAAGAATGTGGTTCTGAATACAGAGCTGGGTGATATTAAGAAAGATGTTATCACGATAACATCTTTCAAATCAGTCGTTATCAATAATTATCACGATAAATATCAACTCATGATTTCATGTCATTTTAAAGGCAGACTTTTACTCATGAGTGAAAATGAAGAAACCAGACAGTTTGTTAGCTTGTATTTGGGGTTTAGTTTTCTGATAACCTTCTTGACGCCCTCATTTTTGAAGATGCTAACAGGAAGCAGGTCTTTAATGTAAGATGAGATTTATTTTTGTGAAGTTTTAGTTTGTAGAGTCTTATTTTTCTCAGGTTAAGATATTTGCATGATTTGATTTCAATTTAAAACAAAAATATATCAAATGTAATACTGTGTGTTAGTTTAGTTGAGTATAGTTTACCAAGGGTTACGAGCAGAGTGTAATAGTGTCACACAGTGCAGTGAATGCATCAAGGTTATTCAGTGTTCAGTTGCGTTGGACATTAAACGTGTTGAAGATGCACAGAGAAGTTGTCTCTGTGTTCTTCCTTTACCCACATCCTGAAAGTATTTTAAATTTAGTGTATAAAGTAAATAATTTACACACGGCTTAAACTGCTTTTAATGTTTCTTTGCAGTTTTTTTGGTGTCTAAGGCACATTAGAGATACCTCCATTTCCAGTGGTTGGGGGTTGTAAGTACAGGTTTTTAATATACATTGAAATTCTATAGAAAACATTTCATATTCATATTGTGAAAAATGATATCATGATAATTATCATTATTGATTTATTGCCCAGCCCTATCTGAACTGTTTCCTAGAAACAAGACCAAGAGTAGATTTATATATAAAGAAAAAGGCACCTAAATCAAGGCCATACCTAAAGAAAGTCTCTATGTGTTTGTGTGTTTTCTTTGTGGAGCGTGTTTGCTCAGCCTCCTTACGACAGAAACAACAGGAGTAGAGATTTAGGGGAAATTTACACTTAATAATAGATCGCAAAGGGGGTTGTTCTCTTGGATGATGGAATAACAGGAGTAAAACATAAAAGCGAAATCAATTTGTTCCTTGTGTTTTCATCTTTTGTACAGAGCTGCCATGGACAGTTGGACAAAGTGCAATCAATCTTTGATCATTTGTTTTTGACTTCTTCATTTTTCTATAATTAACTGACCGTTTGACAGAACCACTGAATACACTTTGAAGTACGAATGAAATGTCGTATTCTGAAATCTCACTTACCAACTTGATACATGCCAATCCAGTCTCCAGCATCCACCTCCTCCTTGATGTCCCATGTGATCACCAGGTCCTCGGACTGGCCAATGGTGTAGTGGGAGGAGCTGATGGTGAGGGTGGAGCGAGCGTCGGGGGAGACCAGATCGGTGTCGCTGGTGGACCGGGACAGCCCCAGCATGAAGGCCTCCTGGTTCAGACCGTTGACGGCAAAGCTGTCTGGGCCGTAGCTGTGACGAACCGCATCCTTACAGCGCTGGCGGTTCTGGCCGCTGCGGGTTGGGGACGCCATGGCCGCCAGGCCCAGGAACCGATTCTGGTACAAGTTCTAAAAGTCACAGCAAGGAGGTTTAAGCCGAGAGAAAGGCAAAGCATAAAGACAGAGAACCCACATTTGTTTTTATGCTCAGTTCCTTCCCCAGGTAACTCTTTTAATACTATTTCTATTTATGTATCTAGGTTCTGTTTTTCACCGCAACAGACCTTTTCTATTTTTCGGGAGAGAAATCCAGTTGTTTCACGATTTCCTTCATGGCCCAAAATAACAGTCAGAAAATCAGTCTGTACTTTGGCACAGTTCAAGCTCTCCAACACACATAACAACATAAACAAGAGATCAGAGCACTGACAGTAGACATAGAAATAACAACTCTACTAAGAGGTGCTGGAGGGTTACATTGTTTGTGGGAAATGCATTCCCCCTCTTCCACTTCCTCTGCAGCTCTGCTGCCTCACACCTTGCTGTACTAATGCTGAGATATTAGTTCAAACAGCTCTGTCTCAACTAAAGTGAACACTCAGGTTGAAAATGGTTGGAAGTGATTGACCTCATGTGTATATTTATCTTGGCATGAAAATGAGATCATGGTCAGATTTAAAGGTGCTCAATGCAATTTTTGAATTAAAGAAAGGGTGGTGTTTGGATTTAGAGTTGGTGTTACACTGCACTTAAAAGAGAAAGGGACTTTCCTTTTAGTATCGTGCTTTTATTAAGTATTTCTAGAATTAAAATGCCTAAAGTCAAAACAATACCCCATCATATTCACTAAAAATAGCATACTGTGCTTAAAATGTGTGGTGTTGATTGAAGGCGGTGTTACTTGGAATGACACTGGTCCACTCCCTCAGGTCTAAAACAATCTTGTTGATAATAATTGTGGAATTGACATATCTTTGCATCACTTATTGTGTGTTTCCCAAGTTTGCAATGGTTAAGTTGATATATGATTGCTGAAAGGCGCAGCATAATGGAAATAATGATTATGAGTATAATTTTGTCACAATCGGTTCCAGTCAAATGTCAGACCAAAAAGGGTCTAATAAAAATAAATATATTGTCAAACATATAGCACTCATATCCTGCATCATTTGAGGTGTTTCTTTCTTAAATTAAAGCGAGCGGCCAAATTCCACGGGATCCGTGTCCGGTCCGTCTCTGATCCGTCACGTCACATGATCTGATAAGTTTCTATTCTAGTCAAATGGTTAACTTCCACTGGATCCACTCCGTTGCGTTCTGGCTGCGTCTCTGATCCGGCAGGTCGGAGTCCTCCAGATCAAATACACAAGACTTCTGTATTCGCCGGATGCCGGGGCACGACGCATCAATCTCAACAGAGCAGATGGAGCGGGACATGAAGTCAGACACCAAAACAAAATTAAAACATCCATAAAACACTCGGTGTTACCACCAGATGATATTTCACTTAACTACAACAACAAACCTACAGGCCTGGAGTCAACAGGTGAGATGTTTTCAGAGGACCAAAGACAACATGGATGAGGAGAGGAGGTGGAGGATATTTATCAAAGCAGTAATTACTGAAGGAAAACCTCGGTCACATGACTCCAGCTGTCCGGAGGTCCCGCTCCGTGCTGCTTTCTGAAAACGCAACTGGTGGGTGTAGATGGACGAGAGAGATCGGAGACTAACCGGACACTGATCTGGTGGATGTCCCGGGTAAATTGCACCGCATGCAATGGTCATACATAGAAGTTTTTAAAGCCATTTCAAGCAGCCATGTTTGTTATTTTCCTATATAAAAACTTGAGTGAGTTTTGCTTCTTTCCTCTCATCTGTGTTTGAGTCTCCGGCTTAAAGTGAAGAGCCTTGTGTTGGATAATACATGACGAGTTGTTGCCCTTTCTTCTCACTCACATGCTGAGAAGCAAGGAGCCTGTAGTATGAATTTAAATGATTTAGTGGTGTACTTAACAGATGCAAATAGCAGCTGAGAATCCAATCACTATTAAGTTATGCTGAGCGGTTATGGGGATGCATGCCTCTGTATTCCTCTCTAGAAATAACAGTTTCAATACTCAGATAGTGTTTAAATTGTTCTGTGCAACATTACATGTCCCATTCACACCACATTCAAACACTGAAGGCAGATGCTACTATGGAAAGTCTCTGATATTAAATCAAGGAAATAAAACACTCATTAGATCTTGTAAACATGACAGAAGTCAGCACATAAACCATTTATATAATAACACTGCGCTGACAGAAGAGGAGCGTTCATGCATCGACACATCTTTTCAGACCATTACACATAAAAGCTGTTTAATAGGCAGAATACAATCATAATGGTGCTGGGGATGAGAGTGACACCGACTGTTTAGGGAGGAGATTGGGATTGATTTCAACAGTCTAGGCACCAAACGAGTAGATCTAAATCCATTTTGTGGTTCAGAGTACTACATTTTCTAAAGTACAGAAGCCAGTTTGTAGAGACAGAACAGTGGAATTGGCAGGTTATAGCTGGAGATGAAACAAATATTAATGATTAATTAGAGTAATGTTGATTAGTTTATTTTGCACATTTCCCAATGATATATCTCTGTAGTATCTTCTTAAGTAAGACATTTGAAAGCAGCCTCAGAAGTTGGTTCTTGTCTGTTCACTTGATATGACATGTGAAGGTCACTCACTCAGGATACTCGTTAAGTTAAGAGCAGATCCAGGTGTGTGAGTGTGCAGCTGATTAGCCCTGATTGAGAACAGGTGTGAGTAGTTTACGTCCACTCTGGAATTTCAGTGCTCTGTGACGACTCACTGGCTTCTTTTCAAAACAGCCTGCTACATACTACCTATGAATACTGCGTTTGAATTAAGTATATAGTATGACTGTTCTGTATGATCTGATCTGCAGCATGCTAAGCCAGAAGTTGCTGGATTACCGGTTTCGGAGAGCAGAAGTGAACTATGGCCAAGCTGATAGAAATACTGCTTCTTTAGCATCACTTATGATTTAAACAGTTCAGGAGTGGCTTATATGGAATTTAATAATTTTCACAGCATCTAAAAACAAAGTGCCCCCCATCAAAATAGAAGAAAAAAGAAAAAGCGCAAAATACAATTTAGAAAATGTACAAAGGAATAACCAACAAGGTAAGAGTTTCACAGTAACTCTTTAATCCCTACAGGGAACAAAAAAAACAGTAATGAAAACACAACAGGGCAGTTACCTTCAGTACAACCAAAGCCAGACTGGCTAGAAAGCCCAAAAGCAGCCCTATTTTAAACCCCCTAACCCCTCCCACTGGGCGTCAATAATTGCATAACTTTTAAGAAATGCATATTTTCTAATTGTTTAAGGCATTTCAAACTTTTAAACCTGAACACATTTCATAAATGTATTTTAAACATTTCAGCCGGTATTTCAGTTCAGCCCAAACCACATTTCTAGGACTTAAATGACAATACAACTAAAAGATTAAATTGCAGAAACCACGTGACCACTTTTGACCGCCGTACCCGCCTACTTACTCTACGGAACTGATGCGCTCCGTTTCCTCGTTTGAACTCACGAGCGGGACACGGTGGAGCGCGTGTGCAACGCACCTTTGAAGGTAAGTGGATCTGACGCTGTGTAAATGTGTGTTTATGATAACATTAGAGAGAGGGAGTAAACGATTGTTTACTCTAACGAACGGAGAGGGACAGCGGAACACAGGCGTTGTTTTCTGGGGGAATTGAGACACTCGAGGGGAAAGTTTGGTGTGTGTTTGTGTGTCGGGTGTGTGTGTGTCCCTGCATGCACAGCCCGCAGTCAGTGACTGTGCCGCTCCGTCACACAGGTTCAGATATATCAGGATTTATCTATGCAATATGGTAAAACCAAAACACGTTTCTCTCAAAGCCTTTTTTAACAACTTTTTCAGCTTCATGCTGTCCCTCTGGTACCTCTGATGTAACATAACATAACATAATTTACGGCTCAAATAAATCCCTATTTTCTCACACTGGTGTTTTAGAACAGGGGTTCCCAAAGTGGGGGTCGGGACCCCCTGGGGGGTCGTGAGATGTCTTCCAGAATGTTTTTTTCAAAAAAGTTATATAAAAATAGTAAATTTTACCCGTTGTAGTAAAAAATATATCAACAAAAGTAGAAGCTAAACTTGAAATAAAACCTTGAAAATATAAAGTGTAATGAGTTTTCTGCCTTTCTTTTTGCCTGATGACTCCTAAGTTTAGGGTTAATGAACAGTTAATTATCAAAAGCATCAGTAGCAGTAGTTTGATTCATAACAGCACAGGAAACACAGACACATGCTCATTAGGGGTGCAACGATGCTCAAAATTCACAGTTCAGTTCGGTTTGATACGTTTTTGTCACGGTTCGATACATTTTCGATACAGAAAAAGAGAAATTTCCATGACTTTTTTTTTTTACTTGTAGTTTATTGAAATTTCCAACATTTTTTTCAGCTCAAAAGCAGTTTTTAAATTAAATTAAATGTATCAGGGGCAGCTATACCTGACACATGTTCTGCTGCGCATGGGGGGGTTGCGTGTGTGTGTGTGTGTGTGTGTGTGTGTGCGTGCGTGTGTGTGTGTGTGTGTGTGTGTGTGTGTGTCCGTCCGCGTGTGTGTCCGCGCGTGTGTCTGTCTGTCTGTCTGCGTGCGCATCTGCCGTGCGCGATAGAGAGCAGAGGAGAATTGTGAACGCGCGACCATGTAGAGACATCTACATCCCGTCATGTAAATAAGATAAATAACATAAGGATATTTAGTCTGTTACATAAAAGAACAAGGTATAGACCTGATCTATGAGAGAGGGAACCTTAAATCACTTCTGCTTTGACTTCCAAGGGGGGGCGGGACCCGACGGGTGCGCCCCCGATGTAACGGCAGGATAACACTGTTGTAGGCTGAAGTCTACAGAGCATGCAGTATAAGACCACAAGTAATGCATAAACGCACTTTAAAAACATATCATCCAGACTAGCATCACTAGAGGACCACGTAACAACTCTGCTCTGCAACCAAAGTGGATCATTCGTGCTTCCCTCACACACGCTCACACACACATACGTGAACATATGAACCCAGCAGACCGTCGTGTGGTGAAATATATATTTCCATATGAAGCACAGTTAAAACAAACGTGACCAGCTTGGACTGAATGAATGTGGGAGGAGCGCGCAGTTCAGTGGACCTGCGCCCGACAATGCAGCCCAGAGGAGTCGAGCGCAGATCCGCTGAACTTTCAGCACAGAGCGCCTCGTCAGAAGTTGATCTAATATAAAATTGCGTATAGTTCGGTTCATAGGGCGTACCGAACCGTGACCACTGTATCGAACGGTTCGATACAGATACACGTATTGTTGCACCCCTAATGCTCATATAGGTAGGCTCATTTTCTGCAGACCAGCTAAATGAAGCCACATTAAATCACTATAGGGACAGTGTGGGTCGCAAGCAAGCGAGCCGGATGCGACCCTGGTGGTGAGGCTTTCAGCAGTGTGTCTGCCCCCTGGTGGCTGGCTGCAGTATAGGTAAAAAAATTCGCAGTCAAACTTTAAAAAATAAATACACGTCGTACAAATGTTTCTCACATCCGTATGCTGTGGTGATATGTAGTTAGTATTTGACTGTTTTGTGTCCAAGGTCTCTTTTTCATGAAAAGTATCTTTTATTTCGTTAGTTATTAGAGTTTAAAAAATGGGGTTTTACTTCTGGGTTTCCTTTGATTCACAGCCGACGTAGAGTGAAACTTCAAAGGACACACAGCGTCTTGTGACGCTACGCTGTAGGGCGGATCTTATTACAGTGGCTTCACAGGCTCTGGCTGCACAATGGCGGCGCCCAGGAGCGGGATTTTTTGGCTTCAAAACTGTATAACGAAATAGGCAGAGCAATGCTGTCCATTTTTATTTACAGTCTATGGTCACAAGTCTTTGGCACCTATATTTTGGGGGTCGCGGGCAGAAAAGTTTGGGAGCCCCTGTTTTAGAAAACCCTTAATTCAGCCTCTGTCTGTGACGTTTCACCTACGGAGGCCTGTTAGGGACAGAGCTATGGACGGGACGTTTCCTTCCTTGTTGCCGACAGATCCGTTTCTGCTCCGTCTCCGATCCGCTGCGGTCCGGCTGACCGAGGTGACCGAGGTTTCCTGCAGTAATTACTGCATTAATAAATATCCATGTCCTCATCCATGTTGTCTTTATCAGCCTCTGAAAACCTCTGACCTGTCCAGCCCTGGCTTCACTCATTACCACGGTTTGTTGTTGTAGTTAAGTGAAAAACGATCTGATAACAGTGTTTTATTCTTAAAATTTAACGGATGTTTTAATTTTGTTTTGGTGTCTGACTTCCTGTCCCGCTCCATCTGCTCTGTGCATCTTTATGCATCGTGCTCTGGCATCTGGCAAAAATAGTCTTGTGTATCTGATCCGGAGGGCTCCGGCATGCCAGATCAGATATGCAGCCAGAGCGCAATGTAGTGGGTCCAGAGTGAGTTAACACAATTGACTAGAATAGAAACCTATCAGATCTGGTGCCGGGACGGATCTGAGACGGACCGGACACGGATCAGGTGGAATTTGGATGTGAGTCTGTCCATCCCGAGAATCCCGCAGCAATAAAGACGAGTTCAGTTCTTAAAGAGTACTGTTCAACAGAGACAGCAAACTGTTTTTCTCCCTTCTTGTGAAACACAAGGTTCAGTTAATAGTTTGTAATCCTCTTTAAAACATACTGCAGCTACCCTAGTTCCTTTCATGAAAGGAAAATGCATAAATGTAATAGCCTTCAGGGTTTTAAAATTCAGCAGAGAGGGTATGAAGGTGTGGCTCCGACTACCAAGAGTTGAGTGTCTGTTCAGCAAAAGCGTGTTGTGATTCTTGCACGGTATAGCATCACCAGGAAGTTGGAATATGAGTACGAGTTTCCCATCCTGTGATCTCAGATCTGATCAGAGAATGCTCCAGTTAGGACGGAGCTGCAGGGCACGACTCAGCCAGCTTTGATGGATTGGTCTAAATGCTGGAGCTCTTTATGCATGAAGTGTGTGACGAAGAAAATGTATCCCCACGCACAACACCATTTTTGTGGGCTTGGTTTTGTCACAGTCCGATGTGAATATTAAGAGAGGACGAGCTTAATTACTGATTCAGCCTGTGGAAATATGAATATATTATCTTTAAGTGATTTGGCATGTTTTGTTCTTTGTCAAGAGCAAGAAACACTGCAGGGAGTTTGTACTTTGACACGATCACATTAAAGAATAAAAGAACAACATTTATGTACATTCAAATATTTTGGCGTTGGCACCAGCCTTTAAATCCTGTATTCTTGCAGACAAATGTTATGCTGGATGGTAGGCAGGCACATGGAGAGGGTGGTGGGTGATTATGATGGCAGGCAAGGGGGGCACTAACCTTGATACTACAGAGCTGCATCAGCATAATGACCAGTCAACCCAAAGCAGACCAAAACCTGAGGGAAGTGGGAGGAGAAGGATGGCGTGTTACAAACAATAGAAACAAAAAGCAGAATGTAGCAAGTGAAAGTCCAAAGTATGGCAACCATATCATGTTAGAGGGAGGGAGCACAGCGTCTTCAAACTTTCATACTTCATCCTCATCAGATAGAATATGAAGAATTTAAGAAGGAGAAGGAGAAGCACAGAGCGACAGACGAGTGGAAACGGAGACAAAGACACAGTGACCTCCACATAGGGAACATAGACAACAGAGGAACACAGCAGTGTGCACATGTAACATCAGAGAAGCATAAACACAAAACCAACGTTTTCATGTGCATCTACTGATGGTCACATGGTGCGCATTGCTGCAGTTTAGGGGGCAAGCCTGCAAAGAAAGGAACTGTTAGTGCCGTGTTTCAAATGTGAGATGGTACAGAAGGACACAACGGGGGGTGCGTTCACTGTATGCACTGTCATTTGTCAACACCACAGTGATTTGTTGTCCGATGCTTTACAGCCATGAATGCTGCTGACTCCCACTCTTCAATAATATGCAGACATCTGTTTCTAGAGGTTTGCTCATACGTGACTCAGATATGACAAGGATGAAAGCATACATCACATGCAGCCGTTTGAATTTGATTGGGACTCTTTCATATACTGTGCTAATCTAGGTACACATCCAAATCATATCAGAATCCATACAAATGTAAGTCATTGAACAGCCACAATGTTGTCATTATTCTGCTCTGACCCCACCGCAGGTAAACAATGTCAAATTGGTTTGCCAAGTGGGGCTTAAGTTAGCAGCGCTAGCCCCACCAGCCTTAAGTCGTGCACATGCCCCTGCTGGTTTCACATACCTGTGACCCATAGACTGTACAAGTAATGGATGTAATATGTGATGTCACCCATCTGTTTGCTGAAGCGCTGTTTTGAAGCCAATTGAAGGCGGGAGCACAACCTAACTGCTGAAAACAACCTAACTTCTCTCGAGCTAGTGTGAGGTAAAGAGCCGGGCTTTGAGCCTCCTCGCTAAACACTACCGTGTTCCCGTCTGTCAATCAAGTCAGCTGTGCCTCCTCATTATGGAAAACTCATAATCTTAATCGTAATCTTCGAAACTGCCCGGTTATGAAAAAAATCACCCCCCGTTCTGCTGTAAAGATCGTTTTTTTGAATTTGTGTTCAATTGAATTGTTGAATTTCTGGTACTTCCGGAGCCACACTCGAGAGCAGTTTGTTACACTTCCGCGTTAGCTTCAACTCTCGAGGCCGGAGGTTGCCGCTTGGAAACTACACATATCTGTTCAAAAGAAGGCAACACTTCTCCACACTCGGGATGTTCTGAAGTGACTAAATTCCTAGTGCAGACAAACCAACTAGTCTGAAGGTGAGTAAAACACTCAGAAAACAGTCAAAAGTGAGCAGAATATATGTACCACTGCTGGTAAACAATGTCAAGCTGGTTTGCCAAGTGGGGCTTAAGTTAGCAGACCTAGCACCACCAGCCTTAAGTTGTGCACACACCCCTACTGGTTTCACATGCCTTTGACCACATGCAACCTACATGCAACTTCATCTCCATAGATTATAATACAGCTAAACCACACTGTACTACAAGATACCATTTGTCACCTGTGTTTGTTTACATCCTGGTAGTAGAGCATTAAAGCATTATAGAAGTAGCAAATACCCAGAGCCACAGACTTGGCTAGGAGTGTGTGGTTGTGCTAAGACAACATGTGATCAGCATTTCAGGCCTATAAGAATAAAAATACTGATATTTCAGAACTCACTGATGATTCTGGTGCCTTTTAGGCCTTATTGTCTTTTAGGTAATGTAAGTCAGAATATGACTATGACCAGTTCTCAATAGACATTTACAGTTGTGCTCATAAGATTACATACCCTGGCAGAATTTGTGATTGTTTTTGGCCATTTTTCAGAGAATATGAGTGATAGGAGAAAAACTTTTCTTTCACTCATGGTTGGTGGTTTGGTGAAGCCATTTATCGTCAAACAACTGTGTTTACTCCTTTTATATCATAAAGACAACAGAAACTACCCAAGAAATCATAAATTCTGTCCGGGTATGTAAACTTATGAGCAAAACTGTACAGCCGAAAAGTTACCATGATCCTTTGGAGATTCGAGGACATACAGAAGTTTCTTCTTTCATGATGATGCCATAATGTGTCAGGGACTTAATTATCGTATCCTGCCTTCTACATTTCCACCACAGCCACCATTCATTTTACCATGAATATCTTATTATGTATCATGTCGTGGACCCCTTTAATGGATCTGCTGTAGCTATGACAAAGAAGCTGGGAATTCTGTAGACTTGGCTTTCTGCTGGAGGTGACACACTATGCAAATATGTAAACGCACAGACAAGAACAAAAACTATGCAAGCTATGTTTCAGAGAGTCATGTCCTATTCCCTACAGAGCTCATTAGTCATGTAGCCCCACATTAGTGTGGTGCCCTAACTAGCTAGCTGCATTAACATGCTTGCCTATAATCTCCAGGGAAATATCCCCACTTGCCCCCCCCCCCCCCCCCCCACTTGTTCCGTAATTAAGCGCCATTATTGCGATCAAGACAGCATGATTATAAATTCAGCACACATGGAGAGCAGGTAGAATGTGATGGGAAAGCATGCACAGCCATGGCTCAGTGATGGCCACTCTACAGCTACTTCCTATAGCGATGTTTTAATCATGACTGTTGAACCTTGGATTATGAGGTTGCTCTCCTTTTTATGGAGTTGACAGAACTCCATTGAAGTAGATGGGTTTTTTTCCACTGCGGTAATTGGGTAAGACTTTAGTAGTGATGATGACCTTTGAGTTTGCTTATTTCACCATGACCTTTCACCAAAATCTTACTCCAGTGTTATTTATTGTCATATTCTGGGCTTACTAAAGGAGATCAAAGCAATTTGGTGGTGGATTTCTTCCTGTTTGTCTTGACAGTGGGAAAAGAAAACTTCTTCTTGGTTTGCAACTGTTCGGAAAAAATAATTTGGTTTTGTCAGGGCTTTCAAAAATTAAGTCTTCAATCTGATAATCATTAGGGTTGGCCTGATAATGCCACACATGTATCCTATTTACAGTTTAAATTATGCCTGATTACGTCAGGACTCTCAGAGAGTGAACAAAATATCCACAAGAGACAAGTCTGCAAGGAGACAGAGCCTCTCACAGTGTTTCCAAGCAATGATAAACATTTCAGCCCCTGAGGCTAATGTTAACTAGCATTCTGCTGTTGACAGATATCAAAACTGACAGCTAAAATCCTACCTCCAGTTTTAACTGGAGAAAGGCAACTCGTGTCTTCTGAGCCTCAAAATCCATTCCTTATACAGACGTGTTAAACTTTCTAATTTTCTAACTCAAAGCCAGTCTTGAGTTGTAAGAGATTGCGTGAGACTTTACATCATTTGAGTGGGTGTGTTGCCCCCTACCTGACACACAAATCTCAATCATTTCCTGTTAAGAGTGATGCACCACAGTTTCTTACATCTTGGAGTATGTGCAAGTTGGAGATTTCAGTTAAGAATATTTATGAATGACGTTGCTTCTCATGTGGATGAAGCAACCCGTTTTTGAAATCTGTATGGATTTGAAAACGTTTGTAGTCTGAGCTGGAGTCTTGTATTTTGAGGATAATCACGCTGAAAGTTTGAGAAGTAGAGTTCCCATAATGTGTTAGGGCTGTTCACAAGAATCATAATATTGCGTTGGATTTAGAGGGTCGAGGTCTGGGCTGCACCATGAGACCCATTTTTCAGCCCATTTATGGTACATTAAGATTTTGAATTGTGTAAATTAGCATTATGGACATCTTTCAAATGACCATCTACTTGCTGGTTTGTTGACTCAACCTACTAATTTAGTGGTAGATTTTTGAACCAAAGTTAAAGCTGAAGATTGTTTATTAGCTTGTGTCTGGATTTAGTTTACTAATGAACTTCTTGAATCCATCATTTTTGACAGTGCTAACAGGAAGCAGGTCTTTTGTGTAAGAGGAGGTTTCTGTGAAGTTTTAGTTTGTAGATTCTTATTTTTTCAAATAATTTCCATTTGATGATTTAAATTCGCAATTAAATATCAAATTGTGTACTGTGTATCAGTTTAGTCGAGTATTGTTTTGAGTTGTGCTCTCACCTTTAAGATTACTAAGAGTTACAGGCAGAGTGATATTGTTTCCCACAGTGCAGTGAATGCATCACGGTTATTCAGTCTTCAATTATACTACGGTTGCGTTGGACATTAAACTTGTTCAAAATGCACAGCAGAAGTTGTCTCTGTGCTCTTCTTTTACCCACATCATGATATATTATATATATTTTTAAGTGTATTCAGTTGATAGTTAAAGCCGAGCTAACAGTGTCAGACTAATGACTCTGCTTTGAGCTGGTAGGTTTTGAGTTTTCTTCAGTGTTGCTGTTGCTCGTTTCAGCTGTGTTTACATTCGTCTCCAAACGTCTTTAAGCCACGCCTACCTCTCACCTTGCGACATGATTGGCTGTTCAATGCCGTCTTCTTCTTGTGTCTAATGTTGTATGGCAACTTGCGTTTAAGGCTCATTAGCACCCCGTCCCTTTCAAGTGTAATTACAGGTTTAAATATATCAAATTTTTATCGAACATTTGTTGTATTTGTATTGAGGATTATGATTGTTATCAAATTGTCGCCCAGCCCTACCATCAGTATTTATCTCATTCATACAAATTCACACACTGCTGAACAACAGTGGGAGCAAATTTGGGTTCAGTGTCTTGCCCAAGGACATTTTGACATGTGACTGCAGGAGCTGGGATCAAACCACCAAGACGACCAAATCCACTGAGCCACAGACGCCCATGTTGATAATAGTGGAAAAATTATATCGCGATAATTATTGTCATTTAATTATCGCCCAGCCCTAGTGTGATGTGTGTTTTATAAATGAAGGGACTGAGGGTGTTAAAGTCCCAAAACTGCCTCCATTGACTCTGTGTCACAACTTCCTGTTATTTTTAGAACATGCACACATCCTTTTACCTCATGCAGTATATCTTAGTCTCAATCCCTCTGGCATCCTCCTCAGGGAGACTCAGCTCACAGTTGTAAACCTCTGCTTTAACACAACCCCAGTCACTCAGTTGTGACCAAGAGCTGCAAAACAGGGTTTGGAAGAAGATGAATAATCCTCTTCTGCATTATTGTGGCCTATTTATTCTGCATCTTGATGTGTAGGGTAGACAATAATGCTCCTTTCTCATCCCTACATAAGCCTATACAGCGAGAGGAAGCATTTCTTTGTAGCAGATTTCTTTACAGGTCAGCTTTTTTTAACAACTGTGTGCAAGGGCCATGTAAGCCAGACATGTAGCCTCCAGCAGGACATGAAACCAGTGCATTGAGGATGGATACATAAGTGAAAGGATACAGTGATTTAAAATGTACACCCTCGCCCCACTGGTTATCAAGATTGTTTTTGTCACTTGGCACCCACCTGCAGGTTAGAATATCACTTCAGAGAAGGTCAGAGACGCTTTTAAAGCAGACGAGTCCAGAGGAGGGAGTCAGAAGCTGGGACATTTATTTGTTTACAACAGAGCAGCCATATGGCCATTAGCTGCAGGAAGAACCACAATTTGATTACATCTGATCTAATATAAAGGGTTTATTCCAGCCTGCTGAGGCTTTCTGTGTGGAGTTAGCATGTGCTGCTGTGCCTGTTTGAGATTAAGCCGTGGTATTTGTAAAAATCACAGTAACGGAGCCAAACGTAAATGTTTAAGAGGGATTTGTGAAAAAAGGGTGCAAAGAAAAGAATGTGGGACCTTTAGTTTTCAAGTGCTTGGTGCTACATGCAACTTCCAGAGCACTGTTGCCTCTATACGTTGAGATGTCTCACTCCCCATACTTTGGGACTGCTGCTAGTGGGACCAAATACAACAACATCAGTCAATGGCAGACTCAATCTTAGCCAACATACACCTCCTCTGTCAGATCCCTTGATTCTTTTGCTTCTGTGGACCAGTTCCTGACTAAAGTAAACAAGCCAAATTATTTAATGAAATGTTAATTTCATACAAACTAAACAGAAGTAATCATCTTGGAACCATGAATGTTCAAACCAGAGTGGTTGCCAACAAACTGACATTGCCATCCAAGGAACCGTTCACACTTTTTACACAACAGTCACTGTCATCTGATCAAACCGTGAGTGTGTTTTCCACACTCACTGTTTGATAAATCAGCAAATGAAAAAATAAAGGTTACTAAAAATCAAGAGAGACATCCGGGCATGTTTGAAAGTAAAAAGATAAACACATTACACAGAGCTAGTGTTAATGTTCAGCCATATCCTGTAACTGCATCTGTTAACTATACAGAAGAAGAACTACATACTGTAGTCTCCATACTGCAGTTTAACACTATCTAACAGTACTGTGAGCTAGGAAATGGTTAACTGGTAGCATTAGCAGTGGTGTGTGATTGTGTGTTCCTGTAGAGAGTATGCTGTCTGTCTGTCTAATCTTCTAATGTCATGTGATGGGTGTCAATCGTCTTGCAGTGTGCTGTGATGCATCCTGTCAACAGTCCACAGGTCAGGACTCATGGGAAACAGAAAGAGTCCTGGTGACATGGCTGTCTCTCTCCTCTGCTCTCTGCCCTTCTGCTACAGACATGAAGGTAACGTGCGTGTCTTTATTAGGCGCTAGAAGGACCAAATAAATGTCAGTGTTTGTTGACCCATGAATGAAGAGCTGGCGGTGTAGTGGCTGTGATGGAGGGCGGAGCACAGTGACACAGCATGCAGGGGAGAAGCGCAAATTCTGCTGCAAGAAAAATAAAATTTGCACCTTGGTGCAGATGCAGACGTGTTTGTACTTTCTTTAGAGCGTAACCAATGTGAAACAATCATATATTAACTCAGTTTCGCTACTTTGTTTTCAGGATGGGCATTCAAGCCAAAATACTATTCGATAATCACTGGCATTTATTCAGTGATTATTTGTTATCCAGCTCTCTGACAGCAGGTTTGTAACATCAAGTTGAGACAACAGCGACTAACAACACTTGTACTTCAGGTGTAGGCAGTAAAATCAAACACTCTACGGCACACTTGTCCCTTTAACGGTTTGTTTGTGTGTCAGTCACGTTAACCAGCACCTGGACGAGTTGCTGCTGGTAGCAGGCACTTGCAGCGTCTGTCTCAACCTTTATGCAGGTGTTTCTGTGACGCAATCTCTGAATCTCACTTCACTGCACACGTATTTCCAGCGACTAATGTTTTCTTCTTCTTTTGCAATTTAATACAGCTAGCATTCTTCTCCTCCTGTTAGATAATTAATGTGTTAGCAAACAGCTTCAAGACACTCTATAGCCACCTTCTGGCGTGAATACCGTATTAAAACCAGGCACCGGTAAAAACAGTGAAAATTTGTACTTTCAAAATGAGAAAATATTCGCATGAATTCTTCGATTTTTAATAAGTGAACAGTCGAGTATTCAAAAATCCTGTCCCTACTTTGTTTACTGTTCTGCACTCTCTTTATTAACCGTATCGACCCCTGTTGATCACTCACTCTCCATTATGTGTTTGCAGAAGCTGCAGGTTGAGAGTGTGGATCTTTTTTTTTAATACACTTTGGTTTTTAAATGCTATTGAACATAGCAATTTTGATTATTGAGACATGGTTAAGCAATCTGAAATCTGAAGGGACTATGTTTCAGCAGTCACACCTGAAATGCAGTACAAGATTATACCAGCATCGTAACAAGGCCACCCTGTGAATGATGTTAACACTTATAGTATGACTTATAAAACAGACAATCAGTGCTGTCACAGAACGTTGAATTACGTCTCAGTATATAACATTTCCCATTTCAGAACTTCAGAGCACTCGAACACAACTAGGCAGACATATAGGTACTGCTGGGTGCCTGTAAGTATCTCCTGCTACTAGGGATGTACATTTGAAGTATTTTCCGTGATCGATTTTTGGAAATGTTAATGATCAATTATTGATTAATTGATGAAAAAAAAACATTATTATTATTATGTCAAAAACAATGCCAAATACGTTGTTTTCCCCCTAAATTGTATTTTCTACAGCAACAAAATGCAAATAACTGACTGTATTAAATACGGGTATATGTTTGACACGCAGAATATCAACGATCAGGCTCATTAAAATATTCTACGCGGACATAGTCTTATCAAGGGAAGCCTGAGACTACTTACAGAAGCATACTTCAGACTTGCAGTGTCCAGTTTGCTGCCTACTCATTCTTATTGAGAAAAATAATCATGTGTATTCAATCAGGTGTCAGCCGAGAGCGCAACCGTGTCACTGTCCAGCTGCAGAAAAGCCCAGACGGCTCTGATGTTGCTGGTCTGCAAACATAGCGTACCTGAATTTCCCACCTGTCTGTTGCCTTCGTATCCAAAGGAGGGAAATGTTCTGTTTAAAGCTGTCAACCTTCGTGTTGTTGTTGGCAGCAGTTTTGTATTGATCCTCTTTAAAAAAGCGCACCTGTAGACCTGACACGCAGCCGCAGCCGCCAGCTGAGCGTCTCCGCTGTGCGCAACACCTTTAACAGCTGATTCACATCAAAACATGCTTTAAACTTAAAACATCTCCCTGATAGCTGACTGTAATATGAGACCACATGATGTTTGTTCCACGTGACGCAAAATTGATAACAAAAATGCGTGTTTCGAGTAATTTCTTAACAATCAATTAATCGATAACCGATTAATTGTGGTCATCCCTAGCTGCTACTGAGATGAAATCATCCACAGTTATTCTAATTTGTAGTTATAGCAACCATTACACTCTGAGGTCATGAAATCAAATTTCTATGCAGCTGTTCTTGGAAAAAAACCTGCCAGAAATCCTCCGAGCATGGTTTTCAGAAGACTCATGGCAGCTAATTTAACATCCAATCAAACATAAAACACTCAGCCACTCTTTACCACTCACACAACGTACAGCTGGACTCTGCCTGTGAGCTCCAAAGTGTCTCCTGTATAACTCTGCACTGTACTGTAAATCAATACAAACTCTATATACAGCCCTGTATGATGACTGCAGCCTGCAGCACACCCGTGCATTTGAGAACCTTCTCTGGAAGAAGAGTTCTGTGATGTTGGCACAGGCTGACTTTTTGAGACTGTGATTTCTGGTATTACAATGGTGAAATATAAAGATGATTATATACAGTAGGGGTGGGTGATATGGCCTCAAAATTATATCATGATATTTCAAGAAAATCTGCGATAACAATATATATCATGATATTTTCCATCGGGCATTTTCCATCAAAGTATTAATTTTTGTCCACCTGTCAGTAGTGGATATTGTCCTTTTATGATTCATGCCAGTATCATTTTGTATATTAACAGTTCAACTGTTTGATCTAGAAAAGGAAAAAGAAAAACTGTTCCAGGACCTAATTTTAAATATTTGAATAGCCTCTGTCCCGTCATACTTTGAAAAACCTCATTATATTAATTTTTTCATGTTGGAACAGTGAAAGAAGGAAATGTAGTATTTCTGAACCAGTTACGATTTGGCATATTTTTCAAAAATGAATTAAAAATGATTAAAAGAGCAACTGAATTAATTTCCTCTTCTCTTCCACGTTGCTTTCTCTGGCTTGACATGACAGTGAAACATCAGAAGGACAGTAAAGGCTGCTGCTTAACTTGATTTTGTGCGTTAGAGCTTTGATGTGAACCCAAACTGCATTAAGTACCTGTAGGGCTTCTGACTGTGTAAAACCTATCCATGCCAAAATGTAGCAAAAAAAATCAAATCAGCTGAACACAAACCCAGAACCTACCTTAGATGTGAACCCTGAATTTGCTAAGCTGACAACCTTTTCTTCCTCCTTGAAAACCTCTATGCTGGAGCGGCTACAGGCAACAATGAGTGTGCACTGACAGCATACTTAAAAGCCAAGTCTTGTCTTGTTAATGTAAGCGGTGCTTTGTGTTTTCTTTCATCTGACTCTGCACTAACACGTGGTCTTAATGTAAGGTCTAATTGATGCTTATGATATGGACTAATATGATCTATCTCTGCTGTTGGCTTTTCAAGCTGGGCTCAGTAAGTTCTGTTAAATTCAGCATGTAAGAAGCACTTTTAATACCAATTATGTAATCTCTAAAGTTGAATGAGTCCTACACACCAGTGTGACCAATATACCAGTATAAAATGCCACTAATAGAGCCTGGTTTATACTTCTTTTTTAATTTTTTTAGGTTATATGTTGGAAATTTTTTAAATGAATGGATAGGACAGCTGAAGACATGAAATCTGTGGAGTAGAGAGTGGGGGAGGACATGCAGCAAATGGTCAAGGCTGGAATCGAACCTACGACCTCTGCTACAAGGGATATGGCCTCTGTATATCTCAGACTGCTAGGCCAAGCACCCCATGCCTGGTTTATACTTCTGTGTAGCCTCTGTAACCTCCTTACATACACAGAAGTCTACACACATAGCCGTCGCACACCTCCACATCGAATCAACGTGGCCCGCAAGCCCTGTGATTGGTCCACTCGACGGCATTGTATTTCCTTCATGTACAGCACTTCTGGAATCGCTGCACATCTGCCGGATGTTTCATCTCCTCTGAGGTCTCCCCTCTATTCTTCCCTGTAATCATTGCTGTATGATTAACAGCAACATGTATAAGCGCTCAATTAACATAAAACATTTAGAAGATGTGAAAAAGTAAAAAGAAAACGTAGCGGGCCGAAACAGATGACCGGCCTATCAGAGAGACCACACTCCCCTCAAGTGTTTTGGCGGAGTATTTTGCACAACACGAAGACATCGAAGTATTTAGTGCTCATGTCCTCATCGGCAACTGCTGCGTAGGGTCAACGCAGAGTGCTGAATTGATGGAAAATACTCCTCACTTCAGGAAGTGACCAGTAGAGAAGGTTGCCGCAAGTCTATACTACTATACAGTTCAGGTAGTTGGTACTAGACAGAGCTACACATCTGTATAAAAACTGCATGTTGCTGGACACGATATAGTAAATATTCATGCAGGAATACAGCTTCAACATTTCCCCTCTGAAAGCCTCTTCAAAAAACAGACTGCGCCTCATATCATTGTGACTTATATTCTGGATTTTATGGTAATCCTTCAGTTTTACAGCAACTCGCTTAAACCATTTAGATGTTTCACAAACTAAAAGATAAATAAAGCAAATAATATGTAGGTGCTTTTAAATGGAAATAACCTAAAGGTGTAGCCCAAGTTGTTAAGAGCATCATCTTATTAGAAGAGTCTGATTTTGTAGCTCGGTTTGTTTTACAGGTTAGTGGGTCTTTCATTACACCCCGCTGGTTTGTGATTGATGATTTAAACTCTTTGATTAACCCAGAAAAAGAGTTGGCTCTACATCTGTGTGATCAAAGAAGAAGAAACATAAAAAATCCGTATCTTCTGTTTAATAAGCTGAGACGTTTGAAGGAAACATCAGAGTCAAATTGATCTTCTTTTTAATTGAATCGGGAGCTTCAGAATAAAATAAGAAAAATGGAATCTACAGGCGTCAGGACAAATGATTTAGAGAAGTGTGATTGATGCATCCGAAAATAAAACTAATGTCATAAAGAAGTGTTTGTTGTTTCATTGGCTGGATCAAGAGCTGCCTCCTAAACATGCTGTAGTACAAAGCTTTTGGTGTTAAAGGCCTAAAACTACAGGTTACCTGATGTAACCTCTGAGGCCTCAGCCAACCCTGGCTCAGCTTCATCATTTAATTGGTTTCATAAACAAGACCACTTTGTACATTTTTCCCCCTTAAATTGGACCTTTGAAGATATACATAAACATGAGTGTTAAAAATAGCAATGCAGTAATAATTTACATCCAGGGATGAAATGGTGGTGAACAAAAAGTGTTGGCTGTTAGTTGTAAATCACAGGATTAGAGATAAAGACTCAAATTTTAGCACTTCAGCAAATGTAAGAGGTGTTATGTTACTCTTAGATAACTTCTATCTCAGCAGATGTTCCATCATCACACCTCCATCTTGTCTATTATTTGATGTAGTGTAGGGCGCTGACACTCAAACACAAAGGAAAACAAAAGGGACAAATCGAACCCGCTGTGTGGTGCTCCAGTATTTAAGAGGATTTGAGGATGGGAATCCCCACACAGAGAGGGAGGGGGGGAGCCTGCGTCATGTCAAATCAAGAGCAACTCGGGTGACAGTGTACGGCCCTGACTTACATACACAGGGACATGTACACTTTTTTTGACTGGGGTGGCCCAATAAGACACTGACTTATGCAGGGGTAGAATTAAGTAAGTATGCACACACTTAAATAAATAGCATTTTAACCACCACTTTGGTCTCCTCCAGTCATATCTACTGTTATAACTAACATTAAAGTATAATGCAGATGTTATTCTGTGTATCATTTTAAAGGTACAGTATTTAGCTGAACACAGTTGGTGGAAATGTAGTGGTTGAAAGACACTTTTAAAAAAAAAGGTGGTGCGGTTGATATGCACAGAATAATTTGTATTGATCAGCATTTTTGATGGTGAAGTGTGACTAATGCGGGATCATGGATCACAGTAGCTTCAACCGTCCCTTCACTAACAAGAGGGGTGAGCAAGGGGGCATTTTAGCCTCAAATCAAAACACTAGATATCACTTAATATTCACATTTCTCAACACTGTACCTTTAAATATTAACACATCAGTTGACAAAAATAATTTTGGCTTAAAAATAAAAATAGTAAAAAATGTAAGGTCTCAAAAATATAAAAAATGCCAAAATATATAATTCAAAGTAACAAAGGATTTGTTTATAGCAGCATTGCCAATAATTATATTTTTGATAGTGTGCAAAAGCTTAATTTTGTTAATTGTTATCATCTCCTACACATGCTCTGTCTGAAAGTGACGTAGAAAATGCTTTCCTACAATTTTAGGTACCAACCATAGACTGTATGAATAATGGACGTGGTATCCATGACGTCACCCATCTGTTTCTGAAGCGCTATTTTGTGGCCAATCGGCGGCGGCATCCGTATTGCTGCTGTCGAGCGATTGTGACGTAAAGAGGCGGGCTTTGAGCCTCCTCACCAACAGCTACAGTGTTCCCGCCTGTCAATCAAGTCAGCTGTGCCTCCTCATTATGGAAAACTCGTAATCTCAATATCTTCGAAATTGCCGCGTTAGAAAAATATTCACCCCCCGTACAGTGTGAGCTGATGGAGAAATGAGCTATCCAGACTACACTTGTCTTTTGTACCAGGCTGTAAACATGTTTATTTCTGCTGTAAAGATCAGCTTTTCTGAATTGGTGTGTATTTGATTTCTGGTACTTCTGGAGCCAGCCTCATGCGGATCCTCGATGAACTGCAGTTTTTAACACTTCCGTATTGGACTCATATTTTTAGACCGGAGGTTGCCGCTTGGTACCAACAAATTAAAGTTTACTACACTGAAGAGATAATCAAACTACTAGCAGCATTTTTTTTTTTAAACAGTCCAAATAGTTGATTTTATCATGGCAGAGTGGAAAGGCAAATAAGCAATCATAGTTTAGGATTTTATGGGGTGGCCAATTAGATTTAAAGGGGGGACAAGCCACCCTTAGACACCCTTCTGGACGCACCCCTGCCAATACAACACACACTAACCCCTTCCTGAAAATTGATTAAGCTAAGTGTTGGAGGCTTGAATTGAATTTGAAATGGGAGATGACTCAAGGTTTACTCACATGGACAATGACAATGACTCAGTTTAGCCTTTCTATGATGTACCCTGCTGCCAACTTTGAGAAATGGTGTGGCTCTGCTAGCTACATCAGGAAATACAGCTAGGTGTAGAGATGCGCTCAAGCGTCCAGTGAATCACCTCTGATAAACACTTACACAGAGATCACTTCAGGGTATGTGCCCTCAGGAAGGAGCCCAGTGAACCGTGAGTGTTTCAGCGTTTCCCTGTTTGATGCCTTTAACGATATCACAGTGATCATTGGTGTCGTGGAGGTGATTTAGCGTGTGGTTTCCTCCCCACAGGAGAAAATGTCACACTGAATGACAGGCTACAGAGCGCTGGGCCGCTGCTGGAGACTGATATCTACATCACTTACACAGCAACAATGGAGACGACCTACCTGGGATAAAACGAGCTGCCGGTGGATCATTCTCCAACAGTGAGGACGAGGACTTGAGGAGGTACACGCCTGCTAGTTTCCACTCAGCTCCATTTCGACGGTAAAAGACAGTAGAGACACAAACAAACAGCGTACCGTGTGTTGGGAAGGATCCAGTCACATCCTTTCCTCTTTCTCTGGACCAAAGTCAAGCTGGAGGTAATACAACGAGTACTTCCGGGAAGCGCCATGATCGTGCTTTGAATCCGAAGTTATTTCACGGTTTGTGGCTTTAGTAAGAGGTGAATACATATTCTGTATCATTCATGTGAAAAATATGACTTTTAGAATTATCTTCATGAGCTGAAAAAAGATGTCGCAGTGAAATATATTCGAGCCGTAGAGCATGCTTTTATTTTGAAGGTCCCACTTCATTTCCGGTCGAGTTGAATCTTTCCCACTTGACAAAGCTGGGTACCAATCCTCTACAGCCAATCAGAGAACGCGCTTTTCTCCTCGCGTGCGTTGCTGCCTCCATGCCTAAATACCTTATACATGCCCTCCACCTGCCACATAGACTTTATTTGTTTTTTCTCACATTCTTATTCACATATTATACTCAATTGAGTGGTCATGGAATAATTGGACACCCCCCACCCTCCCCCCTCCCTGGTCACCCCCCCTGGTGAAGGCACAGTCTCCTTGACACACAAACAGCTGCAGGAGAGAGAAACAAAAAAGGGGGAAAATCACCCGAACACATTAATAAAAACCTGTGTGCACAAAATTGTCATTTTCTTTTTTTACCTTTAAGGTCTTTTCAATGAAAAAAACGCACTGAAAAAACCGCAGTAAACTTTTAATGCATCATGACAAGTTCATAAAAGATTTATTAATTTTGGTTGTGTTTTTAAAAAAAAAGATGTTATCAGTGTTTTTTCACAGCAGTTACACTTTTTAATTTCAAGACAGAGTTAATATAGCTGACAATATGATGGAGTGATCAAGTTTATACCATGAAAAGCTTATTAAAAATGAAATGAAACTCTTTGGCTACCTCATAAACAACAGCATCAATTAAAAAGGAGGTATCAGAAATTGAAATACCCATTATTTTAGGTTAATGTGCAAAATACCAGTGTAGTTTATTGAGATTGAAAGTTCTACAAACTGGGAAGTTAGAAACATTAAAGGAAACCTCAAGCTTTAATTATACCACACAAAAGTTAATAACTGTCTTGTCTCAACACTGCCAGGGACACAACAGGTTAATAATACGTTCAGCACCACGGTTTGAGTGATTATCCAATGTACACAGAGTACAGCTATTAGCATTGTCATAATTAAGACACAACACATGTAATTATAATATTAAGGAGGATAGTCATCCAGTATCCAGTTTAAAGCATCTGACAGGTCTTCACATTGGCATAAACACAACTCTGTGTAAGCCAGTTAGAGGACAAATCAGCTGACATGAAGAGTTTATTCTGGGTAAAGTGGCCACCTCCTGGGTTGACGGCTAAACGCCATGTAGAAGAGTTTAAAATCTGCAGTTCTTCAAGTGGTCTTAAGGCTGGCTCCAAATCAGGTCAATCGTTCCAGAGTGAAATACCCAATTTTACTGAAATAATGAACTAGTTTACAGTCTTGTACATAGATATCAGACAAATGATATTGCTTGATGTGCAGTTTGTATTAAAATATACAAGAAGTTTGGAGGTGTTTCAGTTGATAAAAATACAACAGAGTAAACGGTGACAAAGGCCTTTGGGATACCTAACATGACTCATCATCTTTTAACTAATGGATAAATGGTAATGAACACTACACTGGATTATTCAAACCAACTAATTAAGAAGGTAGAAGTTTTGAATTTGCATGTATGAAAGCCAGGTAATGTGATTGTTTGAGGTCAGTTAAAAAAGAATGCACCACAATTCCCAAACAGTATATTGCAAAGAAAAAATATCAAATGCTGAAACTGAAGAACTGTATTGTTTTATGAAAAAAAGATATGCTCATTTTGAATTTAATACCAGCAAGATGTTTCAGAAAAGTTGGGACAGGGACAACAAAACACTGAAAAAGTTGGAAACTGGAGGAACACCTACTAACTAACTAATTAGGTTAATTTGCAACAGGTTCACCCCTCTGTGAGAGACTGTGTTGGCGAATACAGTTCAATCAAGAGAGACAAGGTTTGAAGAATTATGTTATTTATTACAGCTTAACAAATAATGAAACTTGACAGAAGATCTTTGGTGTAAGGACTCTATGGGGATATTTTGTGAGCATAGGATGACTGAATGGAGTCCAGACACAGGTGGTGGTGGCTGATGATTTCTAGGAAATTGAAGACTTTGTGGAGACCAGGTGGAGATGGGGAGGTGCACCATCAACAGTGAGAGATAACTAGCTAGAGAGAGAGAGTCATATTTAAAAAGACAGCAGAAAAATGATAGGCCTACGATAAGGGAGTGCAACTGTGTTATTGGATGAGAGTCTGCCACTGCTGATTAACCAATGACAGCCTCAGAGCATGCAGCTGGAAGAGGGTGTGCTACTGAGCGAGGTAGATGAGAGTTAAACGGCTGCTGTTATTGCAGGTATAGTTTTCGTGTCTGAACTTTTGCTACAGCTACATTAGTTCAAAAATTTCAGAATAATGTTCCTCAGAGTATATTTACAAAAAAATGTAGTGAGAAATTGTCCTGTGGTGTTTCAAATCAGACTTTGAGATTCATTTTGGAAATCCTGGGCAGTATGTCATCCACTTTTAAAGAGGAGCAGTGCACAGATCAAAAGTTAGCATTTATGATGATATAGAGGTGTATATACATGGGTTGAGTTATGAAGCAACACATGCTGCCATCCAGACAATGCCTCTTCAGGGAAGACCTTCCTTATTTCAGCAAAACGATGCCAAACTAGGTACATTCTGCACATATTACAACAGCATGGCCTTGTAGTAGAAGAGTCCGGGTGCCAAATTGTCCTTCTCTCAGTCTCGTCTTACCACCCACTGAAAACATTGGCACACCATGAAATGAGAAAAGATGAGCACATATTTCCTACAAAAGATGTCAATATTCCAGTTTCAACATTTGATATAGCTATTTTTATCAACATTTTAGAGAGTGTCCAGACTTTTTAGGAATTGGGGTTGTAATAAAATGGTCTAAAAAGATACAACTCTCAACTGCTTGTCTGTAAAAAAAAAAAACTGAAGTCAGGGATTTAAAGTCAAAATAAAATAGTTGTTCCAATAGTTTTGGATCTTTCATGTCAGGTATTTTACTGCAGGGATCAGATCATGTACTGTTCCTCTAGTGGCATCTGCTGGACAGACGCTATTACTGCCTCTGCGCTGCATGACATCACTGGATATCTGCTCCACCGCAGGAATCGTCAGTTCAAATGACTGTGCTTGAACTCATAATGTGTTTGAGTCTTTCAGCAATGACAGCATCTGATGATTTATTCTGTTATCCAGCTGTAAAACCATGAGGGGTCACCGTGGAAGGACTCGGTTTATATCCTCTGTGTGTGTTTGTGTCGGAGGGAAAGGGAGAGCGAGTGGAGGTGGTAGTGGGATAGAAGAAAATATTCCATATGAATGTAAATGAGTAACCAACATTTACATCTGCCTGGTTTGGCTGTGCATGTAGTCCCCTGATATTTCCTGTCTCTCTGTCATTCCGCCCCCTCACATTATCTCCTATTCCCTTTCATTCCTCTTCACTACACTCACTCACTTACTCACTGTCTTTCCCCATCCTTCTCCTCCTCGGGCTTACTCTGTCACCTCCTCCTGCTCCACCTCCTTCTCCCATTTCCAGTTCTTGCTTTTCGTTTTCCCCGTCCCTCCGTCGGCTCCTCTCCATTAGGGCTGATTCATTGAAGTACAAGGAGCAACAGCTGCCCATTCATCTCTCTGCTGAGCAAGATGTGAGAGGGAGGAGGTGGGGAGGAGGAGGATTGCAGGATTGCTTTTTTCGTGATGTCCTGTAACCACACAATCACGCCTACAGCTGCTTATGCATGACTCAATTCCAATTTGACAGAGATAAAGACAGTCAGATGATTAGGAGGTTGGACTTTCTAAGTACTCCGATAAATCATGTGAAGTCAACTCCTGTCAAACCACTACTGAATTGCAACAAGGCATCAAAACCAGGTACTGTAGTTACAGCTTTAACAAGTTTGACCAGCAGATAATCTGATATCAAGGTTGTTCAGTCTGAAATATTTGACTTTAGCGTATAGCTCATTACAATACAGTAATGAGCTTGCCCTTGGAGGCAGCTTTGTTGCACAGCCAGCAGTCTATAAGCCAAGCAGGTGTCACATGGGTGATAAGAAAATGTGCCCTGACTTATTTTACACAGGGATAGGCAAATAGACCTATACGTGAAAAATTTATGTCTTAATTCTTGCATTTGTGCAGACTAATATGTAACCTTGATTTTCATGTAATTCATGCCAATGACAAGCTAGCAGGCAATTATTTTAGCAGGTATTTTTTTATGTCTTATTCCTTTTACGGCACAGAGGAAGTCAAATTAAAAAAAGAGTCAACAAATAATTGAGGTGTCTTGTGGCTCTTGTAGGTCAGAAAGAAATCAATCAAACATTTCATGTAATCAGATAAATGACAAAATGGTTTACCAGCCGGTCAGCCTGTTCTCAATAAGAAAGCTTTTGAATCACAAGTATGGTATCATAATCATAACAAATCACCTTAATTACAGCACTTCACACACAACACAGCTGATCTGAAGGGCTTCACAGTACACACACGCAGAAGAAAACAAAAGTAAGTGAAAGAAACAAACACATAGAGGAAGAGAGGAAAATAATAGAAAGGGAGATATGGTTAACTTTGTTTAGCTTTGTATTTGGTCTTAATTTCCTGTTTTGTTTTGTAATTCTTACCTTGTGTTTTTCGTCTTGTCTTCTGTTCTTGTCTTTTACAGTCATTGTAGTGTTCATAGTGCTCTTCAGTTGTAGTTCATTCCATTATGTTTTTACTCAATTTGTATCATGTTTCTATTTTGTAGTTTTCTCCTATAGGTTGTTTTCGAAACCGCCCACTAAACTAGCATTTCGTTCTGACTTGGCCAAAATTCAGTGTGTAGTGTGTAGTAAGTGAACAAGAGCAAAATCTGCAGTATGCCAAAACTATAATTTTTCAACATACAGTGGACCAATCTCCCTTGCGTACTGTTTCCCATAATGCACAGTGCTCGTTCCGCTTTTTCTTTTTTCTTCTTTTTTTTTGACGGGGGAACTCCGTTTTTAGGTGCTATGAAAATGATTAAATTCAATATTAACCACTTCTTAACTATTTAAATTATAAGTGGATGCTAAAGAAGCAATTTGGCTATCAGCTTGGCCATTGTTTACTTCCGCTTTCCTAAACCGGAAATTCAGTTTTGCGTAACCCAGAATACTACAAAACAGATCCAACAGAACAGTCATACTTCACACTACCTTCAAACGCAGTACGCAGGACATACTACATCTCGAGGTAGAATGTCGCAGGCCGTTCCGGAAACAGCCCTAATGTGTCCAGTCTAGTTTTACTTCCTGTGTTTTTCCCTCCACTCTGATTGCCTCTCATCTGTTTCACCTGTGTCTCGTTTTCACACCTGTGTTTGATTGCTGTGTGTCTTCAGTTTTCCTGTGTTCACCTCTCTTTGTTGGTTAATTGCATCGTTTCCAATCGTTCCTCCTTCTTCCTCTTTGTTCTCCCTGTGGTTCTTGTGATGTTCTGTTTGGATTTATTTCATTGACATTTTAATAAGACTTTCTATTTATTTTGGAACTTTTGTTATTAAAGAGTATTCTTGTTAGTCTCCAATTGGGTCCTCGCTGGGGTGCTTTTCCTCAAGTCATAAAGATATTATGTGATGATGTGCTGGACTCTTTATGCAACTCTTCTTACAATGTGTACAAGCTTCCTGAGGTTATTTCAGTATGTTTTTTTCTTCTGGCTTTGACATTTTTCAACTGGAGAAACCTGCCTATCTTTCTGGTTTCCCCAAGATGTGTTGATGTGTTGAGTCATCTCTTTACAGTTTCTCAAAAACTGCCTACCCCTTCTCTACAGACAGCGACCTTACTCTAAATTACATTTCCTTCCTGAATAACAGGAAAGAAAGAAATAACAGGTAATCCTTTACAGAAGTCCTTACCTGTGATTAACAAGTTACACAGTGATGACATATCAACCAAGAGAACAGTAGAAACAATGCTAAACTCAAGGCTGTAAACTCTTATTATCAAGCCCAGCTTATATAAGCAGTAGCTGTAGCAACCTCTGCATTGAAGTCTGCTGCATACTGCTCTTTATCGACTTGTGTAGCTAAGAAGAACCTATCTGCAGAATCTGGACACTGTTGTGAACATGCATACAGATATAAGATTAACCACGTTTCATGCTCTCTGAAAGCCCTGTATCAGAAATAAAATAAAGATATATTGTGCAAGGTAAGGCACTCAGTAATCTTGCTGCGTGGCATTACAGAGGACACAAACAAATCCTCACCCTTATACAACAACACCGACAGATTAAATAAGAAAAGCAGAGGAAGTGTCGACTTGTTTTTCTTAAAACTTTAAAGGAGGTTTCTGAGAATACATCTTGATGTAACTCAGGATATACCCAAATAATAGAATTAGGGAAAGTTTGAAATTCATTACTATTCTGCCACAGGCATCTCTGATTAGTCGCATGTTCACTTTTTGAGAGCAAACTGATTGGACCATTGTTCAGAAACACTTCATTATGTAACACAGACTCAGCTCAGTGGTGATGAATCTGCAGTTTTCCTGAACTTTACTGTCTTTCGTTGTTATTTTAGACAGGCAGAATCTCGCTAAAAGCTAAATATAGCACAAAAAGTAAGGAAATTTGTGTGTGGTAGATTATTTCTTTGTTGTTGCAATATTTCTTGGGAAAGCCTGTTTATTTCTCTTTTAAATGGTGTCACATTTGTAAGGCACAAGCATTTGTGGGTTGAGCAGCAGCTCTGCCAATGCCAAACAACTTAAGGCTGATTTATACTTCTGCGTCGAATCGACGGCATAGCCTACACCGGGGATCCGCGTAGCTCCCGTACTTACGCCGAGGCCCACGCACGTAGCTGACGTGCTCCTCCTCCAAAATGTAACTCATCGTAGGACCAACACGGACCGCAAGCCCTGTGATTGGTCCACTCTGCCAATCAGGCACTTGATTGGCAGCACCCATGGGCCCTGCGACACTGATCAGTAGGTGTCTACTGCAAGAATCAACATAACTCGTTAGACTGATCTGGATAGGGCTTGGCGATACGGCAACTTCAAGCTAATTTGTCGATAAAACAACTTGTGGCACCATTTAAACGGGAAATAAACAGGCTTTCCAACAGTATAGGATTATTTGCCAAAAAGCATTGTTACAAAAAAGAAATAATCTACCCCAACTTTTTGTGCTATGTTTTTAGTTTTACTTTAACAGTGACCAAGGAGTTTGTCAAGATTCAGCCTCATAGTTGACACTAGCACACTGAAAAACTTCTTAGACAGACTAGTGTTAGGCCGGTAATGGGGACCTACATTACTGAAAGCTAAACATAGCACAAAAAGTAAGGACATTTATTTGCCATGTTTGACTGATCTGGATAGGGCCTGGCGATACGGCAACTACAAGCTGGTGTTCCGCAAAACCATGTATTGTTTGCAGTGAGACATTTAATGTGGCATCATGTAAAAGGGAAATAAACAGGCTTTCCAACGGTATAAGATATATTGCCAGGAAGCATTGTTACAACAAAGAAATAATCTACCAAACTTTATGTGCTATGTTTTTAGTTTCACTTTGACAGTGTCCGAGGAGTTTGCCAGGATTCAGCATCACAGTTAACACAAACACACTTAACACTTTTTAGACAGACTCGTGATATGCAGGTCAGAGCTGTGGCTGAAAGAAGGAATCACTCCAACAATCCCCAACAACGGGGCACTGGTGGCCTAGCGGTCTAAGTGCCCCAAGTACAGAGGCTAAAGTCCTCGTCACAGGGGTCGCTGGTTTGATTCCCGGCTGGTCGACCATTTCCTGCATGTCTTATCCCGCTCTCTAATCCCCACATTTCCGGTCTCTCTTCAGCTGTCCTATCAAATAAAGGCAAAAAGCCCAAAAAATATAACTAAAAAAATAAATAAAAAATCCCCAACAATTAACAATTACTAGTGCTGATGGTAACCAGTTTATATTATTACGGTGGCCACCTCTACTACTGATGATGCTACATCTAATAAAACAGTCATACATATTTATGTGGAATCAGATCAATATATCTCATTAAATGATAAGAGCTTCAGGCAGGACGCCAGCGGAGCGTTACAGGAAAACTTAGAGAACAACGCTGTTATCACTCATCCATTTATGATTCTTCACACAGTGTACAAGTTACTTTGTGATTAAGTGGGATAATTATTTGTTGAACTCACTTTCCCTCAACATGCCTCACACTCTCATCCAGATGAGATTGCCTTGAAACAACCCTTTACCTTTTAACATTTTGGTTCTAAACGTTTTACAAGGAAGAAGAAATGTTCAAATACTTTAACTGCACACAAAATACACAGCTGTATTTATGTTGCTACAGTGTACATGCTTTGGGAGGGATAAAAAGAGCTGTTTAACTTTAATATTATTCTGTGTGCATGTCTCTTCAAAAAGTTGTGATAACACGTTTTATTGCCTTCATTGACAGTTAAATATAACAACGTCTTAATTAATAAAACCCTGATTGAGTAGCGGTGAGGTGAAAAAAGCCCTCGTGTGAAGTTTGTAGAGGTGTTTTGGGTTTAATTACAGCACTGACATTAATTTGACTGCAGTTAAGGCAGCCAGATTCCACTCTGTTTACCTTTAAATTGACACTAACGTCTGTAAATTCTGCTTTGGGCTGGTGATGCAAAGCACTGCGGAGGGTAATTAAAAAGCATCCTCTGTTCTTTATTAGAGAGTCAGTTCTCCGGAGATTTAGTGGAACCATCAAGACGTACCTGGGGATAGCGCTGAAACCAAAAACTGACTCAAAATGTGGGCTTTCAAGTCAGAACTTTTGATTTGTTTTCAGGAGTTTGAAAAAGTTCAAAGCTTTGTGCCTTCCTGAAAACGAAGTTTACCTTCATTCTGGGCCAAAGTCGCCTACAGAGAATGTGACACAGAGGCCGAGGCAAGTGTTACATTTGGGTGCAAATACAGGTGGTTGATACATCATTGCAGTGTTTAATTACTGTGTGTTAATGGTGTTATGAATAAACAGTTGCATCGATTGATACATTTGGAGGCACTCTGGGACAGCAAGTAAAGCTAAAAAAGAACATCCTCACCCTATGGAGTTGAGAAGTGAGAGAAGCTATTTTTAGCACCCCCTGCTTCCAGAAATAAAAGTTTCATTTATTCCCCCTGTAGACTGTTACGTAATGCACAGTTGCAGCTCTTCTTTGGTTTGAATTGCCGTGAAAGTCTTCTGTTTTAATCATCAGCACAGATTCTGTTATAGAAAACATCTGAGGAACAGGCATGAGCACTTCAACATTTCAGAGAGGGAAAATGAATGATCATCTTGTCTAATCTTATTTGACGCATGTCACAAAGGCGCATAAGCTGTGAATTGTGTCTTTATAATCATCTGATTGCAACCCAAAAACAGCCATGACTCTTTATTTTCACGTTCCACTCCCGGAGCCCCTTTCCTGGATAGCATCCACCCACATAAAGCCATGTAGCATATCAAATATTTCAAATGAACTCCAACAACTTGTGACATTTTTATCGTGTACAGATCTGCAGAGTGTAATCATAAAGCCCCGTCCAGTAATAGACCCACTCCTTCAAAGCTGCCTCACTTTGAAGCTCATAGAATATAAAACCCCAGAAAAGAAAAACACGTCCGGTTAAAGGAAAAAATGTCATTGAGAGAAACCACTTGTTATCTTGTTGGTGTGGGAGGGATGAAATCATCTGCAGTGTCTCTCGTGTTGTACGTCCTTCCACCACTAGAGGGCAGTGTGGTCATTCCCCACAGCACAGCCAGTGAAGTTTTTTCCCCCCTCACTGTTTTTGAAGTATTGAAAAGGCTCACTGTGTGCTCTCTGTAACATCATGTGGTTCTATGTCTCCCTCTCTCACACCACTGCACATTCTTTTATTTACATAAGAAGGTGTGTGTGTGTGTGTGTGTGTGTGTGTGTGTGTGTGTGTGTGAGAGTGAGAGTGACTAGTCGCAAGATTGCTTTGCCTTGTCTGTACTGGCCAACAGCGGCACTGCAACGAAAAAAACATCTCAGAGTGCCACCAGCTCTGCCTCTCTCTCTCTCTCTCTCTCTCTCTCTCTCTCTCTCTCTCTCTCTCTCTCTCCCTGTCTTCGCCCTCCTGTATTTGTCTTGTTCCTTCTAAAATCCTGCATTGCTGTGAAGGTGACACAATCAAACAGGCTTTCTACTGATCGCAGCTTTTAAAGGCTCATATCTGTATCTCTTATCATAAGCTTTGAATAAGCTTTGCCTGCTAATACTGCTGCTGCCTCCTGGAACTTGAACTATTGCTTCTACTTCCACCACTACTACCGCTGAAACTTTCACAACTCCTTATATCAATCTTAGATTGACTGCTGGTACTTCCACTAAAGTGACTTCTGCTGTTACTCTAGCCCTGATGCACACTGTTCCCACAGCTGTGAAGGAAGTTGCAGCTTTAGTAAGTCCTACCTCTGCTTCTTTTACTACTACTAGAATGATTGCTGATATGACTACAGCTACAATCTGGACTACAACTACCTGTACCTCTCCTAGTGCTCCTGCTGCCAATACTTCAGCCTTATTGCTGATACTTCTTCTACATCAGCTTCTGTAACTACTCCTATAATAGCACAGTGTATGAGTACAACCGCTCACTCATATACTGCATGTTGATACAGCCTTTCACTTCACACCCAAATTTCTATACAGTAGTTTGAAGCCTTGACATTTTTGTGATAGCCATCTGTTTACTAGGTGCAGGGCGTAAAATTAACGTTTTGCATCATCTGCCATTTGCTAGTGACCTCCAAAAATATTTTTCACTGGCCAAATAAGAAAATCATGCCTTATTTGATTTAAAATAATTACCATACGTTTTTATTATGAAAGTCCAACTTAAGCATCACTTAAAGAATACAGTTATGTACAGATAAAATTAGATTATTGCTATTTTATTAGGTTATATTACATTTTGTTAGGTCTGGTATAGCTGTCACTGACTTGATGACATGGGTTGAGCTCACAGGCTGCAAGGTTTTTAAGCTGTCACTGTGACATTTTGACTTTTCATGGTCCCTAACACTTTCTAATTTCATGTTCGTTGTGCCAACAAGGAATGGGTTTTGCTTCTGTTTATCCTTTGTGGGTTTGCGGCAAAGGCTGCAGCTCGTGGTTTGTTTTTTTGGGTCGGCCAGGACCGAGGTTGTCCAGCCTCGTCAATTTTCCAGTTTTCTTTGAAACGTTGTATAGTGCCACTACTCTGTTTAGCAGTCTGTTCCTCCTCTTGATCGTCTCCTGCCTATTTGTTTATCCTTTTTGTCTGTGCCGGCTTCACGCCGGGAATGTGTCGCCACATCTTCCTCGAAACGCTCTTCCTGCGGTGCTTCTTCAAGCAAAGGGAATGAATAGAACTCCAGTAGCTGACGTCACGCCATTCCCGACGTACCAAATCACGACACAAGTACAGCGCGCCACGAGGGTCAAAATAGCCGGACAGTCGGCAGAAATGGACGAAAGTATGAAAACCAAAACTCGCATGCAATACAAAATTTTCCATCGTCCACTGGCAGTGTGTGATTTTGTTTTACACGCCAAACTAATTTTTTACTCACCATTGGCGCTTGGCAGGTGTTCATTTTATGCCCTGAGTGAGTGTCAAAAATGATGGCATGTGTTAGGGTAAAGCTTGTGATGTGGAAAGGGTTAGTTTTAGTAAATGCTAAGTAAAAAGCTAACACATAGACTATAAAAAAAATGGACAGCACAAGAGCTCCCCCAGAGTGAAGCCAAAACTTTTAGAGCTCCCCCTGGTGACTGGTTGCAGTATAGGTCTTAAAGCCTGCCTCCTCTGTTAAAACAGATGGAACATGGGTTATAGGAGTGTGTTCCTTTTATGCTGATTGTTTTTTTTCCTCAGTGTGTCATTTTAATTAGCTGGATTAGCAGTGCAGAGAAGGAATGGTTAAAAAAGAACAAACACTAAAGGCTGATTTATACTTCTGCGTCGAAAAAGACGGCATAGCCTACGATGTGGGTCTGCATAGCTCCCGTACCTACGCTGAGGTCTACGCCTGTAACTGACGTGCACCTCCTCCAAAATGTAACTACGCATAGAATCGACACGGACTGAAAGCCCTGTGATTGGTCCACTCGGCGGCATTGTGTTTCCTGCATTTTATATCACTTCCGGGATCCCGGAGATCGGCCGCACATCGGCCGTGTATTTCATCTCCTCCTCTCTATTCTTCATGTAATCATGTCTGTATGATAAACAGCAACATGTATCAGCGCTGTGGAAAAGTAAACAGAGATCGTAGCGGGACCGGAAGCAGGCGACTGGCTATCAAAGAGACAACACTGCCCTCAAGCGTTTCAGGGGAGAATTGCTGCGCGTCATGGACACATCGACGCACAAGTATGTGGTGCTCATGTCCACATCAGCCCCTGCTGCGTAGGGGCAATGCAGAAGTATAAATCAGCCTTTACACAGGAATCTGTTATTTTATCAGTTAGTTAATGTGTTTTGTTAGCGTAAGGGTTGTGACATCCATTTTGCAGCTCCACCAGCAACATTGCTTTTGCGCATGCCTTTGCACCAAGTTGTATCCTCACCCCAACATGTAAGCATCTACGGGCTGCAACAACAAGTCACAGGTGGAAGTAATTAGTGTAATCAAAGAGGAAGGAAAGCACACAAGGGCAGGAAGTAAAACTAAACCAGACACACAGGGATACAGAACTAATAAATAAATCAGGAAACACAATATATGACTTAGTGAAATACACACACAAGACATAGATCACTAATAAACAACACAGAGCAAATAGCTAGAGCAAACATGAGTTTTCTTCTCCTGTGGTATTTCTTTGCCTTACTGTGTAGGAGTGATACAGATGTAAAGTGGAGTGTTTCTTGATGTTAGAAAATGTTCATTTTTGGCACAAATTAAAACATTTGTTACTAATCTCTGATACCAACAATTTAGTGTTCATTACAAAAAAACTTGACTCTTTTCCCATAATGCACCATAATTAAACAACATGAACAACATGCTGTAAACTATAAACTCATAACAACAACTCAATAAGTAGGGTCACTTTCTTTTTCATGTGCTCAGGCTTCTTATGTATTGTTGTTATCGCCCCCTCCTGGCCGTTAGAAAGAGGTCATGTTCATGGCACTTCCGTTATGCCTCTCTGACCTTGGTGTATTACATCCATTACATTCATATACTATAACTTACTACTACTAATAGTACAATTCACCCATCTAATAAGTGTTCAGTGGTTAGAAAAAAACTATCAAATAAAACCTGGTCTTCTGGGTTTTGCATCCCTGTTTACTCTGCATCAACCTTTAATTGAAACCTTCATGGCACCTTTTCCGTGCCAAAGATTCCTTTTAAAATCCAATTTTGAAGCAAATGTGGGATCCTTCAAATGTCAAATAGTGCATTTGATACAAAGTTCTTTGGTTGTTTGTGCTTCTACAGGTGGTGTTTCTTTGCAGAGCTGCGGTGGCAGGAAGAGGGGAAACTAAATATGAAATGTTTGGTTTTATGCTACAGGACACAAGCTTTTTACTTCTATAGACGTGCTATCCATGATTGCCAAAACCTTGTGTGATAACATCACATGTCTGATTCTGACAAAGTTATTCTGAGCAATCAGATCATAACTGACAGGCGACTAGCCGGGAAGAAGTCAAAAGTGCAGCCAGCTCTGGTGCTGTAGGAAAAATACAGTTTGAGAGAAATTCTGCTGATTTAATTAAGATCTAAGAGTACTTTGCCTTTTTAGATGGCAAGATGTGCAGATACACGCTGTGCTCATGTACAGATTTTCCATGGAGCAGCCCAGTTTGCAGAGTTAGTTGCAGAAGGATTACGTCATGAGGCTGATTTATCAGCAGTTTGGAAAGCAAACTGATGAGCTGATGATGTAGATGGAGTGATAACTGCGGAGTTAGAAGTTTTCTTTTAATAGAGCGGGGTAACTCCGGAATGACTTGTTAGCACTGTACAGCATCACGTTGTCTGAACAACATGTAGTCCGTTTGGAAGTATTACAGCTTTGCATGTCATTTTTAAAAATAGGACGTAAAGTAAGAGATCTAAACTGGAATAACTTCAAACTCTCATGCATCCTCATTGCTGTAGTCCCTCTGTACCTGCAGAATAAAGCCTACAATGTGTACATAATATGTCACTAGTTGCACACAGCATTGATGTAAGAGAACAAAATATATTGAAAAAAGATGACACCAAACACACTCAACCTTATAAGATCAGTTTTAAACAAACAAAAAATATTTTTCAAAAAGCACTGTGCCTCTTAAATGATAGAAAATCCTAATGTAGTTGGTTGAGTCCGGGATAATTCAAGTATGAGACAAAAGCTTCACTGGGGCCATCAGTAGTGATAGGCAGCCTTTGGCTCAGACTCACCAGAAATAGCCTTCTTTAATTCAATTACCTCAAATTTGCAAAGTGTCACGTAGCACCACTGCAGACCTACAGTGGCGAGGAGCTGTGATCCCTGAGCAGCCGTACAGCAGAAGTAGTTTCCCTGAATGTTGCCCTCCTGTAATGATCCTTTGTGTATGCATTCATTTGCATTCCTGCACTGACATCAAAAGGGAGACATAAATACCACCAGAATCTTCCAGACTGATTTACCTCCAGTGCTCTAAAGTATGCAAACCTGCCAAAGAACACCTCAGATGATTGGGGATCTGAAGTTTAAAATCCTGTTATACCTCATTTTGTTTGCATTTTGATAATGTTTGACTTATCCGTCTTGTATAATTGGTAAAGCTTTATGTAAAGCTCTAACGGTGTGCAAACAATCCTACCTGCATTTGTTTGTTTGTGACACTGTAGACTATTCAAAGAAGACTGATGCTCAGAAGTCAATTGTTCATCACTACATAATCTATTTCTATTTGTTCAGATCAACAGCTGTTTTAGTTCTCCTAGAATGAGACCATATTTAAATCAGTGTGAAAATAAGAGCAACAAGTAATTCAGCAGCAAGTTACTACTGGTAGCGAGTAAATACATGGAACAGGCAACTGGACTGAGGTGGTACCACTCAAAAATAACAAATGAATGTTGACGTTACGTCTTAAAGAGCATTCTGACATCTCTTAAGGACAAAATTGGAGAAGGGACACAGTAAAATACTCAAAATAAAGATGCCAGACAAAAGTGTATGAAGCTCCCAAACACACTTCTTCCATGGAGTAACTGCCATTAAAGACCTAAGTGAAGAAAACTCAGTGGAAAAACACTTTAAGTTTACACCCACTGTACACTTCCTACTCAGCATCAAGCAACAAACTATTTCTTGGCTTTGCTTCTTGTCTGCGTCTTCATTCAAGTGCCTTCCTTTTTGCTTTAAGTCTAGCAATTTGCTGAGAGTACACATTTTATTCTTACTAATCACCCAGATGTGTTAAATACTTTGCTCTGTTAGCAAAGGCAATGCTAGGAACGACCTGATTACACGTCACATGAATCAAATCAATCCACAAAAAGGAGTAACGGGACATTTTGTATTGTCAGTGACAACATGATACAAAATTACTCTTAATGTATTTGAAGAGCACAGAACTTTAGATTGGTGGTTAAACAAACTTGAAGCACCGAGAAACGCCAGCACAGTATCCGCTTTGGTAGAGTAAAAGGAGTGGATGAGTAAAAGGAAATGCCAACAAACTTCAAGAAAGGAGAACTTACCCAGGTGCTGTTATGTTTTTGCATCTGCTAAGAACATCAACAAACATCTCCAGGCAAAATAATTTGTAGTAGAAAAAGAAAGGCATCCAAATATGTATTATCAACAGCAGGTTATTATACAGTACCTGAAGCAATCCACAAACCAATGTGATTGCCTGATTTGATGTGTATCCGACCCCTGATTAGTCCGTTAAATACAGGAAGTGCTTCTAATTGTCAAAACTGAGGGACTACTTTTTAGCTGTATAAATTAATCATTTTTAAATCATTAAAATCATCTTTAGATCAATACTTAGTGTCAGCTGGTTGTTAAATTGATAGCCAAGTAATACGTGTGATAATGTATAGTTAGCCATTCATGCGAAATAGCACTCTGCGTTAGACTCTTGTCTCACCTTGTCGGGATTCTGTACCACATGACTGCCTGCAAATGATACATTATTTATTACTTAATGCTTAAGTTATGTATGAGTCATGATTATTTGATGCATTGACTGATATAGGATGTTTACTTTTAACATATGATGTGTTCAGGAACATTTCACTCGCAGTAATGTCTCACCTTTGTTGGTATGGACCACATTAGCTGGACATACAAGGTTATTTTCTGAACTTGCATTTTTTTAGCCCTTCTGATGAAATATAAAATCTTCTTATTTCTAAGAATTTTCAACTTTTGTCCATAAATAACAATACTGCAGGCCATTTGCTTTTGAAAAAAAAAAACTTTTTAATATTAACAAAAGGAGTGCAGTCATTTTGATTGATATTATTATCATTAATATTAAAACATAAAACACATTTGGTCAATCAACCTTCTCAGTGAGAGGTACGGAGCGATAGAATACATTAACAAGCTGAAATTAAGTAATGATGGAACATAAGGTTTTTAACACACATATATAAAATCATAGATCATATACAAAAATACAGTGTATGCAAACCTTGTGCGTATTTAAAAAAGTGGTCATTGTTTCACTGTTTGTTCTTTTATCTCTAATTACGCTGGTCTTCATGTTTGCTGAAGTCCCACATTTTATGAGATACATTAATCCTATTGTATGTTTTTAATGGTTGTAGTATTTTAAATTTAGTACTCATTTCTGTTTTAATTTTGGAAGACACAGTGATAGGGGTTGCAATTTAGCCATGGTTAGACACCTGTATGCACAGCGTGTACTTTATAACAATTTCTCCATGTATTTATCCATGTCAAATAAACAATAAATAATATATAAAAATAAAAAAGGTACTGTTCCACCATATTGTTATTAAAAAAAGTGAATATTCATAGAAATAAGACGTTTTCATACTTAATCAGAGAGGCTGAGTGGACGTACGCTCATAAAATAACCTTGTATGTCCAGCTGATGTGGCCTATACCAACTAACTACTAATGTGAATGAAGGTTCCTTATCTGATGATATATTAAAGTTGCACTCTTTGAATAGAGTCATAGTGACTCCATTATTACTTAATGCTGAGTAATAGGAATTAACGATGCATCCTACATTAGTTTATGCATCAAATAATCATGACTCGTGCATTTCTTAAGTATAATATCTGTACGCTTGTTGTACAGTGTAATCAGAAAGTCAAAGGGTCACTTCCGTAACTCATATCGAGTTGTGGGACCACTTTTATTTTTTTGCCCTTGCCAACCCTTGAATTATCCTGAATAGCAAATTTAAAGCATTACATATCTACAGACTGTGTTATGGAAAAGAAAGAGGAAGTAATTTCTTTCTTGCAGCCATTACAATACGTCGTATTATTGCAGTGCCCACAGCTCACAACTTCAATTTGGAAGGTGTCAATAATTCATCTGGAGATGACTGGGTGGAGGCCTGTTTCATTTGGAGATGGGCAAACAGTGTTGTAAACAATCTGGAGAGAGGCAAGTGTCACTTCACCTCAGCTCACCTCAGCTCACCTCCTCTATAGGGACCGTACAGTAAATAGTAAATGGACTGCTCTTGTATATCGCTCCTCGAGTCTCAATTAGGCTGCAATACAAAGTGCCCATCAGGACTGGCTAATCCTATTCACACCGCTGGCTACTCCACCAGGAGCATTTCAGGGTTCAGTGTCTTGTCCAAGGACACTGCTGCAACATTTAGACCGCAGGGGCTGAGGATCGAAGTGCCAATCTTACAACAGGAAGACGACTACCTCTGAGCCATAGTAATGCCGAGCTAATTCTACAATAGTTCTCAGACCGCGTATTACAATGAATATAAAAACTACACACAGAATGAAAGTATGAAATATAAAAAACAGCCAAATGTACTGTCCCTCATTGCTCCTCTCTGATTTATCTTCCCTTTCTTTCTGCTTCACCCAAACTCTGTCACATATGAGAGGGAGACAGACAGAGAAATTGGTGAGGAGCTCTAATACACATGAGCGGCTCATGGTTTTCTCAGCAGGAAGGAAGGGATAACAGCAGTTACCCAACATGATCTTCTAAAGCCAGCCAGATCCCAGAGGAACAAGTACCAATGCACCATGGAAGAAAAACACCATCTAACACACGACTAGGGTTCAGATTATAGAGGATAATAAGTCGAAAACACTTCAGACAAGGAAAGAGGCAAACTTTTACCCGTTTGCGACACTCATCATCTCAAACTTGTCACACAAAGAAGGGATTTAAGTGCAAAAAATAGCAACAAATAAGCCTGACTATATAATTAACTTTACAAGATATTAGTAATGGGAATTCAGGCTCTCTTCAGACGCATCATCTGGCTCAGTGCAGCTGTAAGAGCTGGTTCTTTTCGCTTCCAAACAGCCTTTCATTTAGTATCACTTCTATTTTTATAACTCAGCCAAACTAAGCAAAGTTCTGACCTGTGATTAGGAATGATGAGTACAAGAGATTATGCAAAAGTCACAGGGGATGCTTTGTGATGAATTAGTTAAGGTTCCAGTGACACCTGCCTGCCTCTGTTTGGTCCTATTGAAACCTGACGGAGATACCATATGAATGTGAGGATTGGTTCACGGTATGGCAGTAATATGGATTGTAGAGGTTATGTGGATTAAATCTGCAGTTCCCTGAGTGTCCTCTTGAGGCTGGCTTCTGAAGCTCTGGAAACCACATCGACACCAATTAAAAAAACAACAACTTTACAGCAGAAAGAAACATATTCACAGCCTGGTTCAAAAGATGATTTCAGTCTGAATCGCTAATTTCTCTATCAGCACACACTATATGATATGATATGGTATTATTTTTGAAGATGTTAAACAAGTTTTTCCTACTTAAAGCTGCTGTTGGTAGTCGTGATATAAACATCAGTTTGGAGAGAGATTTCGAATGTCAACACTACCCCTCCTCACCAGATCTCCCCTACTTCTTGAGCTTGTTCTGTGAGAAAGTATTGCTGGCTTCCCAGCCAATCAGGACAGAGGGTTGAAGAGTAGCTCTGATTTGTGTGTGATAACGGGAATGAAGGGGAATAATAACATTACTTGATACAAAGGCATTGAAAAACACAGAGTTTTGGCCATAATCTCAAATTACTTACTACAATTACAATTACTAATGAGAGGTGTTATGACTTTTTTTCCAAACCCAGCAGAAAAAAATAATCGTTTTTACCCCATTCCTACCAACTGCACATTTAAGGGCATGTCTGGCTTTACTGACAGGCAGGCACACTTGAGCTGTTAGCGAGGAGGCTAAAGGCCCGCCTTAACTCTGCCTCTTTGCCTATTGCTAGTTCAACCGTAAGTAATGTTGAGTCAGCATTTCCAATATGGCGACGATAGGCTTCAAAACTGCGCTTCATGAACAAATAAGTGACATCACAGAGACTACATCTGTGTTTGAAATAGTCTATAGTCCAGGCTCGTTAACAGGTGGTGAGCTACACCTCTGCCCGGTGATGTCAGCACACAGCTGTTGCTCATTAAGTGCTGTGTTTTGTGAATACTATCACAGCTGATTATTTGGGAGCGTTAAGGAGGTAAAGTATTCTTTTGTTGTTTGTTGTATTAGTAGGGAGCCACAGTAGCAGTCATTCTCAGCGCGGACTCCCTTTGGAATTTGTGGGGTGGTTGTTAGTGTGGTGCGAAAGAGGCTTGGCAGCACGGCCAAGGCTGCTGAGGGTGTCACCAATTGCCTGACTGTGAGAGTTAACTAGTTATCCCGAGTGCAAAGGAGTTTCTTAGAGTGCCTCCAGAGGACCTGCTGGAGGGCTACTCAGGTGAGCAGTTGGTCTGTATTACTTTACGTTATAACTTGGATGTCAGTGAAAAGAAAACCAAGGAAAACACCACAGGTATTATTAAAGCTAATCTGACTGCTCAGGGTGTTGTTAGACCTAACATGCATGCTGAGATGCGTCTTGCGGCGATAATTCAGGCCTGACCTTTGAGCAGAGAAAAGAGCTGTTACTCCTATAAACAGAGAGGGAGAAGCTGGCAGTCGAGAGTCTGAGAGAGGTAGAAATTAAAAGACTGGAGATGGAGGAGTGGAGGTTGAGTTTACCAAGCCTCTGCGGTAGAAGATATTGTCAGTAATGTGCAGTTAGTTGTTCAGTTAATGAACTAGACCAAGATACTTTTTTTCTTGATGTCTGAGTGTGTAGCTACAGTGTGTGTTAATGGATAAGGGGCAGAAAGTAAGGTTTATTCAACTGGTAAGTCTCCTGTATTAAGAGCTTATGAGTTAGTCTCTGAGGCATATCGCCAGAAGTTCAGGACCTGGCAGAAGTCTAGCAAACAGTCTTGTTGAGTTTGCCAAAGATCTGGTCACTTTTTTCAATCGTTGGTGTAAAGTGCTTCTAATGTTGCCACTTATAATACTTATGTGATCTGGTTGTGTTGGAAATTCAAAAACGCTGTTTACATCAGCAAGCAAGCTGAGTGTGTGTGTTTGTGTATGTACATTAATGTTCTGTCTCTACATGTTTGCGACCCCCTCGGAAACAAGATGATACATCCCAAGGGGTTTATCCTGATAGAATCCATTTCAAATCTACTGGAAAGCTGACCTTTCTAAAGCTAATGCTAAAAGAGGGAATAGCAGGGGTCAGAGTAAATCTGCTGCTTATGCTGTCTGCGTAGAACCAGTCCCTGTTGATTCTCCCTGTCAACAGGTTAAGTTTGGAGTGCCATGGAAATTGGACGAGCCTGACTTCTGCATTCGTCGTCTTTAAATGTGGTTTGGTGGAGGGCGAGGTTGCCATGGAAAATTGTTGACACAACACATGTTGATACAGACTTCATTGCTAAGCCAGTGTCTCAGATTGTGCTTCGTGCAAAGTTTCATGAGGTCATTGATACATCACATAACCAGTTAGGGCATCAGGGCGTCTGTAATACACAGCTGAAGGTGTGACATGATCAGTCATCTGCATTTCACGCACAGACTCAAGGAGCTCTAGAAAGGTTCCATCGGACTCTGAAGTCACTGCTGCCTTGTTATTGTGTTCGTCATTGTTTGAACTCAGCTGGTGTCATGGCGAATTCACTAATCTAAAGTCCCAGAAATGTGCGTGAGAACGTGGTTTCCCAAAAACCACATGTTCCCTCTATTTTTCCTTAAAGGGGTTCATTGGTTCACATTCTCACGAACAGGTACTCAGGTCAGCGTGATCTGAGAGGGAATTTGGCACTACATGTGGTGTTACGTGGTTTCCCAAAAAACAGATTTTCCCTCTATTTGTCCTTTAAAAGGGGTACATTTTTTCACTTTTCTCACAAACAAGTTCTCAGGTCAACTTGATCTGAGGGGAAAGTTGGCACTACACGTGGCGTTACGTGGTTTCCCAAAAAACACAGATACTCAGGTCAACATGATCCGACACTTCATACGTGTCCCAGTTATACAATATGTTGACAGGATGCGAGAAGGGTACCAAGTATGAAGTAAGACCTCCATGTAGGAGGTTGTTGCCATAGTAACTATCAGGATAAACGTAAAACAATGACGTCGCTGGGAGGCCATAAAAGCAGAGGAAAGAATTCGTTTGGGGTGCTTCTTGGGTTTGGGTCTGTCTGTCTGTCGAGGATGATCAGAGATGTGAGCTGTATGCTGTATCTTCAATAAACCTCAATAAAGGCTGCAAGTTGATCCTGTCTTCGAGTTATTTAATTAATAGTTGATTTAACATTGGGAAAATCCACAACACTGGCTAAAGCAAACTTGCCGATTACGTGGAAAAAATGAAGCATACCGTGTTACTGGTTCTTCTGTCCGATGCAGGTCAAGGTCTGGGGTCGTCATCAGGGGATTAGCTTCACCTCGGCCTGGTGTAGCTCTCACCATGAATCCCCCCCTCTGTCCAGTGTTTTATCTCTCACCATCTACTCTTGCACTCCTAGTATGGGTTATCGCAGCATTTCTTCTCTTTCTGCTTCACACACCTATGAATCCATTCACTCAAACACACCCTCATCACTCATTACATACTTACCTTTTTCCCTACTGACCATTCTTTTCTTCATTTCTTTTGTAATAAATTCAGAGTTATTTCGTGTAATTCCTCCTCTCATGACCTGTTATTGTTGCAACCTTAGAGCTGGGTTGTAACGTAATGCCATTGGCTGACCCGTTCTCTACAAAACCTACATATGTCAAACACTAATTATGACCGATATCTATAATGACTGTAGAGAGAAAAAATAATAAAATGGCGGCTGCTGAACTGCTTGTCATATATTAGTTTGTGGATGCTCTAATGTAACAACACAGAAAGGGTTGTCCTTGGAGTGGCTACTGTGGAAACCTGAATACTGCCACATTATTCTCCACTGAAATAGCCGATTCAAGGTTTGGAAGTTGCTTTGAATCTTCTGATTGAGGACTGAAAATACTTTTGTTAAGATTAAAAAAGAATTGAATGCAAAAACAAAACAGAAAAATAATAGTCTAAAATATTAATATCATGTACTTCCTAAATGTATACGTACAACATGGAAATTGCATGCAGAACAGCTCACACAGTGTGATTGTCAAGCATATTTCCTCTGCCACTACTCATTAAAAAAAAAAGACGGCTTGGCTTCAGACTGACTGTATCAGAGCTAACGTCACACCTCCTGTCTCTGCAGCGGTCTCTGTTGCACCTGGATCCTGTCTAAATTATGTTAAGTTGCTTCAGGCTAATATCACTGCATGCACTTATGAATATTGAGTTGCACATGAGACCCTCATCCAGTCCCCTTGACATTATCCCCACAGGACTGTCCAGAGAGATAATAGAGGCCATACGCTCTAATGTGCTCTTCATTATTAATAGCTCTCTCTTCTGGATGTGTATCAGACCATTTTAAGACTTTCTGTGTTCAACTGCTGCTCAGGGAACCATGCCTTGAATGCACGGACGGATAAAACTTTAGACTAATTACCTAAATATCCTTCTCAGATTTTAAGGTTACACAACAAGTGGATCCTTCTGCAGTGAAGCTAACGTATGTCTGTGCTACCTTAAGATCAGACTCAGGCACAGGTGTTTGTATGATAGGTTTCAAATACAACAGTCAATGACTTTATGCTTTTAAAAATGAATGCTGGCGCTAACTGCGTGTCTTTAGTACTTGCTGTTTTGTTTTTCTCTCAGAGCAAAGTCAGACAAATAAAAGAGAGACAAGGAGAAGACTGTTCAGCAGAACATAGAGAGATTCGTAAGAGACATTCACACTGCAGGTAAGAGTGAAGTAGAAGCAGGAGTCACACACACTCAGTGAAAAAAAACATGGTAGACAGCTGTGGTGGGGGTAGTTCCTCCTCCTTACTATCATCTGCTCATAGATTTACCTGCTTCCACTGCATATCAACTGACTCTTATACTGTGGAATACTTGGGTCTGCTGCTCCTCATTTGCACCGTGTAACATATGGAGGTGTAATGGTTGGGCAAAGTCATTCCGCCTCTGATCATCCCTCGGAGGTAGGCGAAATTGGGGGAAGATGGTGGGGACGCGTAGAACTGGAGCCAGCAGGGTGGAAAAGTGCTGCGTTTGTGTGCATGTGTGTATGTGGCACTCATGCTGTGTGTTTACAAGCTGTGCCTCTTATGCTACCACAACGCCATGATGGGATGTGCGATCACACACTGGGACGCCAATATTACTGTGTTTCAGGGTGCAATGTAAGTACAAGGTGTGGTGATGACGGCACGTCGTTTAAAATTGCAATGTGTGCTATCAACTTGAAACCATAAACCGTGTAAACTTCTGTAGCTGCCATGTTCACTCCCTTTAGTACCATGCTGCCCTGTGTTCAACTGTCTTTGTCAGTCCATTGAGTCGTTCTCCTGAGTCTTGTTTGTGTCTGCTCTGCATCTTCTGGTGTTCTTTATGATCTAGAGTGTTTATTGTGGATTTTGTTGGATTTTCAGTTGGACTTTGGATTTGTTTTGGACATTTGTTTATCTCTTCGCATTTGATTATTTAAGTTTTTTTTTTTAAGTCTGCACATAGGGGTCCTCCATCTGTGTTTTTTAACACAATGTGACAACTAAATGAATAAATATATATTTTAAATCATATTTTATTTACATTTTATATAATACCGATATACATCATATCAAACAAAAAAAGACAAAACAAATATACAAACAGACCAAAAAACAATCACAAAAACAATACCAACAAACGAATCCAATGAAATATTTATAAATGTTAAATAAATGTTAGCTGATAAAAGATAAAATAACATAAATTATTCGTTCTCGACTCAAATGCTGCACCACACTAACAAGTACATCCTAGATATCCTATATTTCTAATTCATCGTCACCTTGATACCCATTCGCCCAAAGACAGCTAAAATGGTGAATTAAATACATATGGGGTACAGAAAAAAACAAATCCAAATAAAACATTATTTTTTATGAACCAAGTGTGTGTAATGCATATGTTTTCAAAATTAAATACTTTCATCTTTTCAAAGACTATTGTTTTTTGTTGTGGAAAAGATCAGATATCAAAAGTGTCTGGTAAAAAACTTTCAGACTAGACTGACTAACCAATTTCACAAAAATAAACCTGCTAAAATACGTTCTGTTCAAATGATGGGGCACAGGACTGGAGTCATTAAAAGTCAGGGGAAACAAGCAGGTGGTCTCTGCAGAGAAACAGAGAAGTAAAGCTGTTTGAGAAATCAAACGCTGTTCCATTACTGCTTTTTGTCTTATGTTGTGGTGATAGGCACAAAGCTTCAGTAAAGTAACTTTTAATGGATCTTTCGGTTAGTGTTTCCCTGGCTGTCTCTTTCTGTCACTGTCTCTAACTGCTACATATATTTTCTCTCCTGCTGTTGTGACCACTTACAAAGAAATTACATCTGCTGTTCCCAGATGTTACATTTTAGACACACTTTCCTGCTGTGGTGATGAACAGGTTGCAGCATAGATTTAATACAATTCCTTTATCATCTTCACTATTTCCTTTCAATATGGAATAAACACTTCATGTATGGGTTATGACATTCATTTGTCAGCCGTCTATGTGAATGTATGTACTGCTGGGCAATATTCAAAATTATGTTATGCCTTTAAATTCAAATCGTTATTTCATTTGAATTTAAAGGCAGATTTTTGGGGGCGCTGGTGGCCTAGCGGTCTAAGCACCCGACATACAGAGGATACAGTCCTCATCGCAGGGGTCGCCGGCTTGATTCCCAACCGGTCGACCATTTCCTGCATGTCTTCTCCTGCATGTCTTCCCCCACTTTCTGCTCCCCATGTTTCCTGTCTCTCTTCAGCTGTCCTATGGAATAAAGGCAAAAAGCCCAAAATATAACTTTAAAAAAAAAAGGCAGATTTTTGGTCTTGAGTGAAAGCTGAAGAACGTTTGTTAGCTTGTATTTGGAATTTAGTTTTCTGACAAGCTTCTTGAATCCATAATTTCTGACGTTGCTTACAGGAAGCAGGTCTTTTGAGTAAGATGAGATTTTTGTGAAGTTTTAGTGAGTAGATTCTTATTTTCCTCAGGTTGAGGTTATTTGCATAATTTGATTAACATTTAAAACAAAGATATATCAAATTGTATACCGTTTATCAGTTTGTAGAGTGTTGCTCTGAGTTGTGCACTCTTTTAGATTACTAAGGGTTTCCTACAGTGCAGTGAATGCATCATGGTTATTCAGTGTTCAGGTGTTTTTCAGCTTTCAAACACAGGGAATGATTAAATCAAAAACCAAATCCATCTTTAACGACTCTCTAAGAGCCGTATATGAACAGAAGAGGCTTCTCTTACACCCTGGTATCTTCTAAAACTTACACAGTATGTGAATCGTGTGTGTAGGGACTATTTCCTTCATGTGTATGTGATGTCTGTTGGGCAGAAATGGTACAACATTTGGTCTTTTGCCATTTGGCTCTGTCCTGTCTTGCTGTGCTCCCCGTGGGCTGCCTTCCTTATCAAACATCCACATACAGCAGGACTCCTACAGCCGTGTGCCATGCGCCACAGGTTTCTTGCTCACTTTGAGTTCAGGCCTGACTTTGAGCAGCGTTACTATCCTGACAGCCCTGAGGTGTCCCCAGAGCTCCCTGTGCATACTGGCTCCATTTGTAAGAGCCAGCGCTGTGAGTCCCTGAGGGTTTCTGTATGCCTTTCACCAGGTTTGAAAGTATTTAAGAGCAGTGTGCAGAAAGGCCTGAGCAACAACTAGTGATGGGAAGTTTGGCTCTTTTCAGAGAGCCGGTTCTTTTAACTCGGCTCCCAAAGAAGAGCCGGCTCTTTCGACTCCCGAACAGCTCTTAATTTAAGGATCTTTTGTAGCTGTATATTTTACCAAAACTTTGCAAATTGATTCTTTTACAAAACCATTCTCACCCTGATCCTAGGGTTAGGGTAAGGGTTAGGGTTGTGATTAGAGTTGGGGTTAGGGTTAGGGTTGTGATTAGGGTTAGGGTTGTGATTAGGGTTAGGATTAGGGTTGTGATTAGGGTTAGGGTTGTGATTAGGGTTATGATTAGGGTTAGGATTAGGGTTGTGATTAGGGTTAGAGTTGTGATTAGGGTTAGGATTAGGGTTGTGATTAGGGTTAGGGTTGTGATTAGGGTTATGATTAGGGTTAGGATTAGGGTTGTGATTAGGGTTAGGGTTGTGATTAGGGTTAGGGTTAGGGTTAGGGTTGTGATTAGGGTTAGGGATGTGATTAGAGTTAGGGTTAAGGTTGTGATTAGGGATAGGGTTATGATTAGGGTTAGCATTAGGCTTAAGGTTGTGATTAGGGATAGGGTTATGATTAGGGTTGTGATTAGGGTTAGGTTTAGGGTTAGGGTTGTGTTGTAATTAGGGTTAGGGTTGTGATTAGGGTTAGGGTTGTGATTAGGGTTAGGGTTGTTATTAGGGTTAGGGTTGTGATTAGGGTTAGGGTTGTGATTAGGGTTAGGGTTGTGATAAGGGTTAGGGTTGTGATTAGGGTTAGGGTTAGGGTTGTGATCAGGGTTAGGGTTAGGGTTGTGATCAGGGTTAGGGTTGTGATTAGGCTTAGGGTTGTGATAAGGGTTAGGGTTGGAGTTAGGATTAGGGTTAGGGTTGTGTTTAGGGTTGTGATTAGGCTTAGGGTTGTGATAAGGGTTAGGGTTGGAGTTAGGATTAGGGTTAGGGTTGTGATTAGGGTTAGGGTTGTGATTAGAGTTGTGATTAGGGTTAGGGTTGTGATCAGGGTTGTGATTAGGGTTAGGGTTGTGATTAGAGTTGTGATTAGGGTTAGGGTTGTGATTAGAGTTGTGATTAGGGTTAGGGTTGTGATAAGGATTAGGGTTGTGATTAGGGTTAGGGTTGTGATTAGGGTTAGGGTTGTGATTAGGATTAGGGTTGTGATCAGGGTTAGGGTTAGGGTTGTGATCAGGGTTAGGGTTAGGGTTGTGATTAGGCTTAGGGTTGTGATAAGGGTTGGGGTTAGGATTAGGGTTAGGGTTGTGATTAGGGTTAGGGTTGTGATTAGGATTAGGGTTAGGATAAGGGTTAGGGTAGTGATTAGGGATAGGGTTGTGATCAGGGTTCTGATTAGGGTTAGGGTTGTGATTAGGGTTAGGGTTCTGATTAGGATTAGGGTTAGGATAAGGGTTGTTATGAGGGTAAGGGTTCTGATTAGGGTTAGGGTTGTGATTAGGGTTAGGGTTGTGATTAGGGTTAGGATAAGGGTTAGGGTTGTGATTAGGGTTAGGGTTGTGATTAGGATAAGGGTTAGGGTTGTGATTAGGGTTAGGGTTGTGATTAGGATTAGGGTTAGGATAAGGGTTAGGGTTAGGATTAGGGTTAGGGTTGTGATTAGGGTTAGGGTTAGGGTTGTGATTAGGGTTGGGGTTAGGGTTGTGATTAGGGTTAGGATAAGGGTTAGGGTTGTGATTAGGGTTAGGGTTGTGATTAGGATTAGGGTTAGGGTTGTGATTAGGGTTGGGGTTAGGGTTGTGATTAGGGTTAGGGTTGTGATTAGGGTTAGGATAAGGGTTAGGGTTGTGGTTAGGGTTAGGGTTGTGATTAGGGTTGGGGTTAGGGTTGTGATTAGGGTTAGGGTTGTGATTAGGGTTAGGATAAGGGTTAGGGTTAGGATTAGGGTTAGGGTTGTGATTAGGGTTAGGGTTGTGATTAGGGTTGGGGTTAGGGTTAGGGTTTTGATTAGGGTTAGGGTTGTGATTAGGGTTAGGATTAAGGTTAGGGTTGTGATTAGGGTTAGGGTTAGGATTAGGTCTCCACCAGTCTTGACCTAGCTGTTGGGTGACTTTCTGCCACTCCTTGGAAAAAAAATCAAGCAGCTCAGCTTTCTTTGATGGCTTGTGACCATCCATCCTCCTCTTGATCACATTCCAAAGGTTTTCAGAGACGTTCAGGTCTAGAGATTGGCCTGGCCACGACAGGGTCTTGATCTGGTGGTCCTTCATCTACACTTTTATTGACCTAGCTGTGAGGCATGGAGCATTGTCCCACGGGAACAACAATCCTCAGAGTTGGGGAACATTGTCAGAAATTGGCTGTAATTTCAGCCAATGAAAAGCGTTAAAAAGAGCTTGTGACTGAATGATGTTCAGTGTTTTGTTATTCTAATTTCCTGAAAAGCTGGGATTTCGGTGATATAAAGTTCCAGCCTGACAGCAGCAAAACCATAATTGAGTATATCCTTGAATAATAAACCAGTTATCAAAACAAGGTCAGATGTGAGGATTCACAGGTTGTGTACTTTACTGCATGTCGTATTGTCGTGTGGTTTCTGCGGTCACCATGTGGAGAAACCCTCTGAAAGGCTTCAGTAGAAAAGTCTTTGCCAAAGTTTGATATTATTTATGCTCAAGTAAAAGAAAGTAGATGCAGAGAGATAAGAGTTTGGGCCCTTGAATCATACTGATAACATAGAGACACTCATATTTACAACTATAATTAAGGGCTGTTCATATATTTCCCATTGTGATTACAGCAAATTAAGTTTTATTCCTAAGTGGCAGAGTGAAATACATCGGCCCTGCTGTTATAATTGAATAAGTGAACCCAATAAAATAGAGTTCAGTCAGAGAGGAGCAGCCAGCAGGTGATTACTGATATCATAGTTTTATCTTACTGCTCGTGATTAATGTCTGACTCTCTTTTTGTGTATTGCCCTTTGTTTAAGCTGTTGCAACCCCCCCCACACACACACGCACACCTCTGTTTTGAAGACATGCTGCTTTTTCAAGTGTGTCATTCTGTCGCTCATAAATCTGCAGACTTCAGCTGTCATCCCGGACACTCTGACACACGCTGTTTTATGAGCACTCTGCCTCTGTCCATTACATTAAACAGTATTTCATGTGCGGTGTAATGTTGCCTGACCACTCTCGAGTAAGAGCTATAAACAGGAAAACTGGGGTTCTCAAATATGTCTGGAAACAATACTGAATCACCTGGGCACATGCTCGTAAATCTTTTATCTGTATCTGTTCTAAAGGTTCTACTGCTTTAAGCTCTGGATACACTGTACAGGGTTTTATTAGGGAAGAGCCTCAAACTACCAAAGAGGAATCAATGAGCTGTGAACTATAGAGCTTGACATTAACACATGGAAACCCACCAAATGTGAGAAGACATAACTTTTACATAAATATATAACAAATATAGCAGACTTAGAGCTTAAGGATCACCCTCTCTACTTTTATGAGTAGGTTTAAAACTTTCCTTTGTGATAAAGCTTATAGTTAGAGCTGGCTCAGGCTTGCCTAACTGACACACTGGGATCCTATCTTAACCTGCTCTCTGACTGTCACTTAATTTAACCCTCCCTGTCCCATTAAAGTTAATAAACATAGACCTTTCTGGAGTCTATGAGCTCCCTTGTCTCGTAGGTTCCATTGAGTCTCTGCCGTAGACGGCCTGCTTCTGTGGACGTGCCAAACTACAGCTGAAACAACAACTACTACTACTATCCATCTCATCGCTATCATCTCTCTCTTTCTCTTATTCTCCTCTATCCCTCTTTCCAGCCCCAACTCATTTGAGGCAGATGGCTGTCTAACGTGAGTCTGGTTCGGCTCGAGGTTTCTGCCTGTTAATAGGTAGTTTGTCCTTGCCGCTGTAACTTGCTAAATCCTGTGCTCTGTTCATGGTGTATTAACATGAGATAAAACTGAGTCTGACCCTGTATTGATGTTGGGTCTTTGTTAATAATTTAACATAGAGTATGATTTAGACCTGCTATTTTTGTAAAAGCATCTTGAGACCTTTGTTGTGATTTGGCGCTATACAAAAAAAAATTGAATGATTGATAGAAAATTAAACCAGCCTAAAATGTGTCAATATAAGTACTTTTTAATTTAACTAGATCTTTCTGTCTAGAGAAATACAAAATAAAGACAGAACACTTATACGTCTTTAAATATGTCCAATATGGTCAACACAAATGTAAACAATTCATACAGACTATTTACAGTGGTGGATTAATCCACATTCAGGGAGCTAGCCCTTACTGCGGTTGTGGTTGCAACACAGTGTGTGGCCCTTGGTTCAAAGTCTGTCACACACTGTACTGCACTGTGCGTGTTCATGTCAAAGGAGCAGGGGCGGAACAGCCATCTGGATGTTCTGGAGAATCACAGCATGACATAAAAGTAAACAAATGCAAACATTTAGCTTGAATGTTAACACCCAAGAACATATCAAACACGCTGCACTGCTCTTGCTTGCATTTACTGTAAAAGCTTTAAAAGGAATATTCACCATTTGTTGCTCCTCTGTGAGCATCTTGGCATTAACTTTTAAAAACACACATGCAAGCCCTTGCAGGAAACTGGATTTACACAAAAATATAACCATGGTTATGTTTCTTGGTAATCTCTCTTGAGATCAGACTGATATGGCTGACATAACTGATGGTAAATATCAACAAAGTAAGCCTTCAACTGTAGTATGCTGGCGTTATCCTTACGGCTTGGGTAAAGCCTGTGTGTGAAGGATTTACAGATTAATGTCTTTGGTGCTTTCTGGTGTTGGCAGCAGAGGTGGGATTGTCTCTTTTTCGACAAACAGAATCGTGTGCCAAAGAAAAGAAATGGCTATGTTTGTGTATTCAGTCACAGCTCTGCAGTTTTCATTATTCATTTGTCTGTCCATACTAATTTGATTGACTGGTTATTCAACTATTCCAAAAGTGTCACTAAGTAGTGCCAAAGGCACATCAGACCATCTCAAAGCTCAAAGTGAATTCTTTGTGTCATTGTGTTTATATTAATGATCCAAATCAGAGAGCAGAATATAAAAACACCCACATGGGCAGAGCTGGGGCCTCAGTTCGCTCAGATTTTTAATTTGAAATTAACTCTCACAATTAGTTTAGCAATTGCCACTAAGACTGCAAAGAGTAACCCATTCATTTCTGACAATTGGATTAAATGCATATTGAAATGGTAATTAATAGAGGATCAGATCACGATATTTGATACTGACTGAAATAGTTAGACAATAGACCGATCCATTCATTTCTATGCTATTCATGCCCACACTTTGTCATGTGTCATCAGCGTGCCAGTACCATGCATTTTGCCATCATAGCTTGGAGGAAGCTAACAAAGGGACGAAGCAGTTTGGATGTGTTCACACTTTTTATGTCAACAATTTCTAAAGCTTCTGGGAATATCTGCGAAGATGATTTTTCAAGAGATGGTTGAAGCCTTGCCTATATAACAAACATCTTAAACTTTATCGCTGATAAAGGTGACAAAACAAAAAACTCACGTTACATAATGATACAAAATGGTACAAAGTAAAGTGGACAAAAAAAACACCCGGCATCCTCTCCACTGTGCCATTGAAAAATGGATCACCAAAATACAAATATATTCAAATATTCAAATATTACAGGAAACAGGAGAAAGAAAACTCCTCATTTAAGCATCCTGGAGACTCTGTCTGTAGGTGATGGATTCAATGGGCCTCTCTCTGAAGGAGTCTCCTGTCTCTATCAACCCCCCTAGACAGTGGCCCAACGTACGCAATCCCCATGAATCTCAGCATGCAAACACCATAACCAGCAGTGTAGAAGTGTCTGGCAACAGGGGAATTAACGTCATTGGTTCTGATGTTACTTTTATGTTCAGATATGCAGACTCTAAGTTCATGCTTTGTTTTGCCGACATAACTAAACCACATCACAAAAGCTGGCCAGGATCTATAGGCCGTCCTTAGGTCGTCATGTTGAGACCAGTCATATGCCTCACTGTCTCAGAGAACAGTTACAACAGAACAAGCATACAGGACCTGTTTGAAACAGAGAAAGCAACCAAAGTGGAACTCCTGAAAAATGCTGTCACATTAACCAGGAATCACAGGGTGTCAGCGCGTGATCAAATAATCTCTGTAGAACTGCATACTGTATTGACTGATTGGATAGTGAATATCAGTACTTTGGATTGATGAGACTAAGCTCAGGTATTAGTATCGGTATCTGTGCTTTAAAAAATTGCATTGGAGCACCCATCATAACTCATTAATTAATTGGATTGAGTAATTTGTTTTCCAATTCTGCTTTCTAAAGCCCAAGATCCACAGGATGCGTCGCGTTACGTTACGGCTGCGCCGCGCACGTCGCAGCAAATAGGTTCCCATTCAAGTCAATGCTCTAGAGTCCACAGGGCGCGCTGCGGCGCGTCTCAGCTCCGTCTCTGGAGCGTTCCGCCGCGCCGCTCTGCCAGAGATACGCGGGGAGTCTATTTTCGCCGCTCCCCGCGCCCAGCACGCGTCAATCGACACAGAAATGATCGAACTATCCCGGAAGTCAGGCACGAGGATCGTATGCAACATCCGCTCACTTTCAAAATAAACACCATGTGCAAACACAAGATCGTAAATTTCACCACTTCTTCAACATTACGTCATAACCTGTGGCATCGGGCCAGACGTCAGTCTCAAAAGATATCCGACACCATGGACGAGGAAAAGTTTATACTGTGTTGTTCTCGCGCGTTTTGGAGTTCTCGAGGGATCTTGAGTTTCCTGCTCCGGAGTGCGCGCCGCTCCAAACACGCATCCTATGGACCAGGGCGAAAGCCCCGGGACGGAGCAGAGCCGTGTCGCAGCCGTAACGCGGCGCACACGCATCCTGTGGATTCCCCGAGTAAGTGTCACTATTTTGCTTTTTTGCTATTATGTTTTTCCTCTTCATTGAGTAGATACTAAGTATTCATTCCTTGTTTGGGCTTTGGGGAATACTGATTGAAAGTTTTCACCGTGAACAGACAACCCAAAACCTGGATCAATTGAGAAAATTATTGACAGGATCATATGAATAAAATGCAAGTATGTTAATTGCACCTTTTGTAGATGAATAAGAAATACGTCTGTATGTGGGCTACTCAGGACTACATCAAACTTTTCCTCCTTTCAGAGGGCCAACAGTTAAATTGCTGTTCAAGGCACAATCTTGCTTCTTGCTGCTGGTGCTCTGACTTCTGTCCATCCCTTTCCCTCCTCCCATCAGCCCTTAATCAAGACAGTGTTCTGTTCTCTCCAGTTCCATCAGCATGTCAGATTGTAAAAAGAAATTTACATTAGTTCAATCAAAAAACACCCCAAGCTGTGAAGAATACACAAAGAGGATATCAGACTTTGCATAAATTGAAAGAAAGCCTAGTTTGAGAAGTGGAAAGTTTCTGTCGTTACGATTTGATTCTGGTGTGTTTTCTTTCAGATACAGAGTGTCCACTGCAAAACATCATCAGCATTGTCTCCATCAGCACCATCAACGTCACTCTCTGGCTGCAGGGTGTTGTGATGCTCACACTGCAGTTAGCAGACCTCCAAAAGCAGCACATTAAAGGCATATTTCATGTTTGTGTCAACAAAATATAAAAAAAACAGCATCAGCACTCCAGTGGTCTTTGATGGTTGCCACATTATTCCTGACATGGTCACCACTTGGCCAGGCTGAACTCATGATCCCTGCGTTCTGTTGGAGACTGGCCTCAGGCTGTTGTTAGAGACCAATCTTGTCCCAGCTGGATGCCACTTACTGGTCGTTACCATGGCTTTACCCTAAGGCTGTGGATCCTCATGTCTTACCACCACCAACAGTCAGGTCAGTTAAAAAATTACAAAATGTGGGCCAGCACAATATTGGATATTTAGAATATAATAAGCTGGGTTTCACCGTGTTTTTACATTTAAATAAGGTCTTTTAAGCACCTTAAAGCTACTACGACACATGTTTGGGTGGTTATAAAACAGACTAAGATGTACACATGCCTTTAAATGCAAATATATCACTTTGCTCTGAGGTTTGTCACGGGTTGCACACACCTCACTTATCACTGAACTTTACGTCAAAGCTGACTGGCCATCTCTGAGTGTGCGCAGGCATACACATTGGCTACGTCTAATTTATAAATGTCTTCCTGGCTTGGTCCCAATGTATTTGTGTGTGTATCTACAAAGAGCAAAAAGCCCCTATGCCTTGCGCTCCTGCAACACTTTACAAATGTGTGTTCCTCTTGTTCGGATAGAGTTCGGTAAGAGAGCATTTAGTTTTGCTGCTCCTAATGCTTTGAATACGCTCCAGAAGGACTTGAAATTGTCAGATCTTATCTCACTTGACGCCTTTGGCTCCATCTTAAATGAAAGACAGACCCCAGAACAGTGCCTGTGTTTTTAAATGCTGTTTTTGTGATCACAAATTGCACTTTAATTGCAAATTAGTTGCACTTTTAAATTATTGATTGTTTCTACATACTGTCTATATATATGCTCCATGCTGTTGAGTTGTGCTATTTATTTTGACATGTGCTGCAGACCTCTTGGCCAGGTCGCCCTTGTAAATGAGGTCTTGATCTCAATGGGTCTCATCTGGTTAAATAAAGGTTAAAAAAAATAAATAAAATAAAATAAAATCCGGTACACACGTTGCACCCAGTCTGATTTTGGGGGCTCCCAGTAGGTAAAAGATCCAAACTGTGTTCCTGGGTGAAGATTTCTGTTGTGTTCAGCAATGTGCCGTTTCTATGCAGATGTGTAGCTCTTACAAGTACTATCTGTTATCGCCACCCTGCCAGCTACCCGTACGGTAGCTGAGCTCAGCCTATGGTAATGTAATCAGATGTAAGATCATACAAGGGTACAATGGCAGAGTATCCCTTCACAAACCTTCTGTACTAACCAGCAAAGCCAAGAAATGCCCTCAGGTCTTTTAATTATATGGGTGTTGGCCAGGGTGTGAGGGTGGTGGTTTTATCTGGGTCCGTTTCAAACCACTACAGGAAACCACATGTAGCAAACAGAAGTTTGGAAGAATGTGCAGTTTCCGAAAGACAGCTTTAGGCCAAGCTCCTTCAGCCAATTTAACACTTTCATTAGCCTTGCTTCAAGTTCTTCCAAGGTTGATGCAAAAACAATCAAATCATCAATGATCACAAGGACTTCCTTCAAGTTCATTTCTTCCATACGTTTCTTCATAAGGCGTTGAAAAGTGCTGGTTGTATTTGACTTGTGAACAAGCAGGTGTTGGAAGAGGATTGTGTTGACTTAATTGTCCTTCTGACATCCACTCTGCATCTGATCTTTCAACTGTTGTATCTCTTCAAACAATATTCTTTCTGTATGCTTAGAATGTCGAATAAAGTCTCTAATTTCTTTGACAAAGCTAGCATCAGCAAATTGAGCTTTTGGAGTAATCACTGTCACTGCCTTAGGTCGAAACACTGGTCCCTCGTCGATTGGTTCAGCTGCACTCATTACCTGGCAGCTGTCTGGTGAATCTTGAAAGAGGCATTAACCCCTTTTTGTGAAAACGCGGGCTCCACACTCCTTCATTTTAATGCTCTCCTGTTGAGCAGAATTTTACCATGTGGCTCGGTCTCATCCACGCCTCACACTTTTTTCAAGTTTTTTTTCGGGCAGGCATAGACGGAGAAACAACAATGTGGTGGGTTCCTTGCAAAACGAAATTAAAAGAAAACTGATTAGTACAAGAACAAAGGCTCTTCTCCCAGCCTAGGGTCACAAAAATAGAGCAGCTTAACTGCTATTTTCCTGCAGCTTTCAAAGCTTGTCACCTGATCACTGGGCCAATCAGGCAGTAGCTCTGCAATCACCAGCACTTTAACTATGGTGGGTTTAATCACCTTACTCAAAGCTAAACACTCAGTAATTAACAAGTAAACAAACTGTTAAATACACACAGACACAATGACTCCGGAAATACTAAATTGTATGATCAAGATGAATTTGCACCTTCTTCTTGATCCAACATTCATCATTTACAAACAAACTCAGATTATGGCATAAGGCCTCATTACAAGACGTAAGTTTTCCTGGTGTTGCTTGTCAGTTTTCCTGAATTTTATGTTTGCCGTTATTCTAGTGTTCATGTTCTGTGTGTGTACATGTATTCCTAAGTTAACTTTTTCTTGATCTATTTTGTAGACACTAATGTCTATGTATTCCCTGCAGTGTAAAGTTCAGTTTTTCAATGTTTCCTGTATAATTTTGTGGTATCTTTCACCAACTGAGTTAAGTCTAGTTTCACTTCCTGTGTTGTCCCTCCTTTGTGATTGAGAGTCCTGCTTTGATTGCCTACACCTGTGCCTCGTTATCTCACCTCAGTCTTGTTTGTCGTTAACCTGTGTGTGTGTGTGTGTGTGTGTGTGTGTGTGTGTGTGTGTGTGTGTGTGTGTGTGTGTGTGTGTGTGTTTGTATATAGCCTCTGGGTTTCCTTCTCTCTGTGTCCGATCGTCGTTGTGCTTTCCCAGTGTCCTTGTAGTTATCCATGAGACCTTTGTGTTTTGTTTTAGTTTTTTTTCAACTTTTTATTTATATAAATATATAATTTTTTCAATTGACACACACAAGCACACATACAGGAGATGTATTCCCTTAACACTTAATCTTTACATATTAATGAGACAATTTCCTATAACTAAAATTGTTGTCACTACATTCTTATCTTATTTCACAGTATAGGTTCATCGGTTATAATGTACAATTACACAAGTGTATTTAGGGTAAAACTGAACTGAAATCAATAAATCAAATCAAATAAATAAATAAAATTCAAGAGGTGACTAGAGCTCAGGCATCGCCTGTATCACTGGTCCCCATGTACTGAGAAATCTGTTTGTCTTCAGCTGTAACCTTGCTGTGATTTTCTCCATTATAAGGACAGCTTTAACTCTGCCTCTCCATTTCGAAATGCGGAAGGGAATTCAATCAGGACGTTGTAATTGTTTTTTTGGCTATTAAAAGCAACATTCTTAGTAAGTACATTAAGTCTCTATCATTAATATTATCAGAGGTTATGCCGAACATAAAGAGAGATGGATTTAAAGAAAATTTGATACCAAAGATTTGTTGGGGTTCTTTTTGAATATTTTTTCAAAAATCACTAAGTTTTGGGCAATCCCAAAATATATGGGCGAAGTCCCAGATGAACTCACATCCCCTCCAGCACAACTCAGATGTATTACTTTATTTGGAAGTTATAGAAGGAGTATTAAAATACCGTATTTTGACCTTCCAATCAAATTCCCTCCATGTCGGGCTGTGTGTTAGTCTGTGTCCTGCTCTAAATGATTCCATCCAGTCTTCATCCGAGACATTTGTGTTTAACGTGGATGGATTAGAAGCAAGTTTTCTTTATTTTGCTTTTTGGATTTTGTTGATTACATCATCATCTGCACGTGGGTCCTCCTCTACGTGACAAGGATGCAAAAAATGTATTGAATATTGTAACTGCCCTTTGTTGTCCAACATATGGTCAAACTGGTTTAGTTTCACTTACTGCAGGTCTGTAATGTTCTCACTTCTCAGCTTGCAGGTATTTTTGATAATTGTTCATGCAAGTTGGATGGTTTCATAAAAATAATCTCAAAGTTGTCCATCCTACCCTCAGGCTAACTCTAAACCAAAGCCCATTTTGTCAGGTGTTACATAACGGGGGTGGGGGGGTGGGGAGTAAAACCACCACTGTGCTTCTCTCTAACTCAACTCACAGTGTTTTAACCATGGGGAGATTACAGGGCCAGGTCTGTAATAGATATAGACGTTCAGCAGGACAAAGCCAAAAGAGAAGCCAAGAGCCTCACCAGGGGAGGGAGAGGGGGGAGCAGCTGAGACGTGAGGAAAAATACTGCGTGAGGGGAATTTAAGTTGCCTCCACTCTGAGTCACACATACAGATATGAAATACAGATACAGATATCATTAAGTGGGAACTTACCCAGAATTATACACTGGTACTAAATGCTCTGATGCTATGGTGTTTGCTTTCATCTGTCTGTGATGAAGAACGTAAAACATATCACCTCACAGATCCACTTTGATAAAGAGAATGCTGCAAAGAACCAGCCAATTTTCAGTATTTAGAGTTCCAGGTATAATTTGGTTAGAGTATGAAAAGTCACAGAATCTCAGCTCTGCTAAAAGCCTGGAGCTGGAAGTGTTTTTGTTTGGTGATACTTTTCACTAAATACTGCCATTCAATAATCTGTTGAATTATTCCAGAAGACAAAGCCTTTTTTTTTTTTTTTACCTGAGAGAAGATTTGAACAGTTTTGTACAACTAAAGCCCTTAAACTGTATTTAATTGATTTAATATTTCCCTGCTGTGTCTCATGAAAACCACTTTATTTTTGTTTACTTCTCATGTTTATGAGAAGTATTGTTTTAATTTTTTAATTTTTTATTTGTATTCATGTTTTTTAATTACTGAATTTCCCTTAGGGATTAATAAAGTACATTTTCTCTCTCTCTCTCTCTCTCTCTCTCTCTCTCTCTCTCTCTCTGTCTCTCTGTCTGTATGTCTCTGTCTCTGTCATTTCAAGCATGTATATTTAGGGATTGTTAATTATAAGATGTTATTTATACCAATGCCATCATAATTTCTGTTAATTGATCCAAATTTTTAATGATTGTCTCATCAATTCCTGAATTACTAATCTTCTGGTTGTGTAAAATACTTGATTCTGATTGGTCAAAACCCCTTGACGATGCTTATTAACTTTCACTACCGTGAGCAATGCCAAAGAAAAACTGATCACATGTCACATGAAATCCGCAGAAAAGAGTTCTGGCATGATTTGCTTCTGCTTGTTGACATCAAAGACCATAAGGTCAGGTAAAACCGTTAGATTCTGTTAGCATCAAAACAATGTGTCTAAAAAGATAGTTTTAGTTAGCATGCTTAATCGGCAGGCTAGGGACATTTTCGTATTGGATCCTGTCCAGCATATTAGCTATGGCAGCTAAGCCAGTGATTGAAATTTTAAGTTACTGGTTGCTTCAAAGAAACTTAAACCATGAGTGGTGGTGATGATAGCAGTAGTGACAAAAGTCGTGACATTTGCCTCGTTTATTTTTAAAGGTGCGTGAACCGCAGAACTCAGCGAAGAAGGAGAGCTGAATGAGGACAAGTTAATGTTAAATCGACCGCAACAGGCAGATCAATAAAATAATCTTTGATCAATTTTTTTGCCTATGTTTTAGTTAGTAGCTGGGGAATAAGTGTCAGGGTCTCATCTGACCCTGTTCTATTTCCAATAACTACCTGCTTACCATACATTATCCCTTACTTAGGACGTACATACCCTCTAGGGATGTGCGCGTTTAGTCAACAAAACGAGTTCTTCTATGTTATTCAGTGTTTGACTAAACAGACTTTTATCTAATCTTGTATTTTATTTTTATGTGAAATGTTGTTGTGTTACTTGATGTATATCCTGAGATGTCATTCAACTCTAACTGACTACTTATGACCAGTACTGCAATATTGAAGGTTGTAAAAGGATCCTGGTTTTGGAAAAGAAAACCTATGATTAAAGTTTTGTTAGATACCAACCACTCCAACAGACTTGTTAGTTTAAAGGTGATCTGTACTCCTCTGTAAAAGCTCTATCTCCAGCTTTAACTGGACTAGTCAGGTCAAGTTTAACAAGGCCACTTGTGAAGCCTCTTAGAGGAGAAATACTATTATTACTGAATACTGCCCAAGAGGGAGGGAGAAAGCAAATGCTGAGAGGACTTGGATTACCTTGAACTGCATAAAAAGTCCTGCCAAAGAAGGGAAGTTATGAATTGCACTTGAGATTAAATAAACTGCAAAACATAAAAGTAACTTTCATCATTATTTCTCGAAAGATGTCATCTTCAAAATTGTGGTTATTACTGGTTCTGCTGGACCAACAGTCCAAAATTTATAGTATAAGCATAGTTTAAGATGAAGAGCAGTTACTTTGTTCTTTTCAGTCCGTAACCATGTCTGTTCATTTTGTCCAAACAAGAGTTTCAGCCATCATTGCACCTCTATTGTACGCATGTTTTTATTGTTTCCTCCTTCACTTGAAGGGCTGACTTCTCTCTTATAACCTCAGAACAAACTCTGAATTGCCTGACAAGCACACACGTAAACAGATGTGATGCTGGTGATGTTTTAATTAGACAGCCTGCTCGTCCATAGAGACGGAGACACAAGAGCAGCCCAAGTGTGCACTCAGGTTTGTTTATTCCAACAAGGCAGAGATAACATTATTATGAGCAGTCAAATAGGACTCCTGTGCTACTTTGCTTGTGTGGTTTGCATGTCTCAGGAAGTACTCATGGTCTTGCAACTTTTTTTTTTTTTCCAGTATCATGTCAAAAACCTTTGCTTTTTAACATGTAGACCTGTGAATATTTCAGACCCCTCCTGATAACAGAAAGGTCTAACATGCAGGTAAACAAACTTTCTTATTCTCTTTATGTGCTGAACATCTCTCTGTTTCAGGCTGTGTTTGTATGTGTGCATCATTACCTGCCCTTTATAATGTGACACCTCTGCAATGTACTGTTCAATATGAAAAGAGCCGCCGTCAAACTAAATGCTTTTGATTTGATAAAAAGAAGTAGCTGTGTGTTTACACCTGAGGTGCACAGTATGAGGCTGCACAGACTACCAGAGTCCAGAGAGTGAACAGAGACCACCCCTGAAGGGAGAATCAGAGTGTCTCTGTTTGGACCAGTGGGCTGGCAGTTTCGTGTAGCTGGCTCAGCCCACCGTCCTTGGCATGCTGTTAAACTCCTGACACCCTGCGAGCAGCCAGCGCTTGTCTTTGACAGTTTCAGAGTTCAGTTCTCATTGTAGTGACGACTGTCTTCACAACATGGCAACAAAAAATAAACTAAAAAAAAGACTACAGGTAAAGTCTCTAATCTGTTCTCACTGGTAGGTTTCCACCTTCCCTCTGCTGCATAAAATACAGATCTGCAAAGCTTCAGTGAAGGAAACAAACATCCTAACCCTCATTTCATAGCATCTTTCAGCATGAAGCAACAATGCTAAACAGTGGTTAGAGGATGGTCGAGCTGTAAAGGGCAGAATTGAATATAAATGAGTTCATGTTGGTAAAAATAGTTACGTCAAGTCAGGTTCATGTGAAGTTCATAAACAGGCTGCACGCAACAAAGGAACACGACTAAATAAAGGATACAATGTTGAAGTTAAGGAGGTGAAATTAAGATTTTTATAAAATTAGTCTCTGAATATACAGCCATGCTAATCTCTTTTGACAGACTCTGTCTAAGAACATAATCTGTAGGCTGATGGCGCTATATTTAGTGTCGGGAAGGGTTCTGATTTCTGTTTGGTCCAAGTTGTATCATCCACTATAGCCTTCACAGAGTTCATGTGGAGGGCAAAAGAGTTTGCTGTAATGCAATTTTGGAAGCTATCAGCAGTCACCTGACAATGATGTAGCAGTTCATGATCTCTACCAACAGAAAATATGCTTGTAGTTTAAGCTAACAACCCACTTTAGATGTTTTGCAATGCCAGCTCCGTTCTTTACTCAACTTTTCCTGTTGAACTGTAAAATATGAAAGAATCTTGGTCAAGTGGTTCCAAGATTGTAGCCATGCTAGCAGCAAAATTGTAGCCAAGCTAGCAGCAACATAACAGTGTTGCTTTCTAGCTCAATGCTAAGTAACAAATTACCGTAACTCCTCGACTGTTTGTGGCAGTAAGAAGTGTATCCAGTTTCTTTACAAATTCAATATCACCAAAAACTACAGAAATGTAGAGAGACTTGTTTCTTGTTACTTTATCTCAAGTAGCCAACAATGTTGAAAATAACCTTGACGCATATCTGTAGCTGAGAAGAGCGGAGATGCTTCTACATTGCTACTGTGGAAACACTAGCATTGACCAAGTAGAATAGGTGCGGATTAGCTCCAGTGCGTTGTGCTAATGGAACGCTGTGCACACGCTTCCTGTGGAAATTACACCAACGTTAGAACAGGTGCAGATGCAGATAATTCTTTCATAGGTTTCAGCTTGTCTTTTTCACCCAGCTGTGTGTCCTGCTCTCGGCACAAGGTCAAGACCAGTGTTGCCAACTCCTCAGTGAGGAAAGTAGCTATTGGCTGTCTTAAAAGTTGCTCGAAGTCGCTAAATGACATCATCGCCTAATTTGAATAATTTGAATTGTAATAGACGCTGTCAGAGAGACGTGTAATGTCGAGGGAGAGACATTAATAGGTTAAAAACACCCTAAATATGTTTATAACTACACTTAGGAGCCTAAAATAAATCTAAGTAAAACATTTAATTTTTCAACAATATCATTTTCAAGATAGTTCTTGCATACAATCAACGTTAACTATCTAAATGGATCAGCCAGCGGTGTCATAATACTTGTGTGATACATTTGCAGTCTGGATGTTGAAGGATAAATGCCTCCTGCTCTGAATGCAGCTAGGAGGGACTCACAGCAGCATCCACTGCTCGTTCAGTAGAGTAAGAACGATACATGCTTTCACGTCAGTCTCGAAAAGTCTTGATTTAACACACCAGAAAGAGTCGCTAGAGGGGTCTGAAAACTCGCTAAATATAGTGACAAAGTTGCTAAGTTGGCAACACTGGTCAAGACAGAAGCTGCATGCCTGAGATACCCACAGTGACTCGCCTTTTGTCCACTCTTTTCCTTCTCTGAATAAAATAACAACAACTGAGGATGCATCTGAAAATTGTCCACATCATTTTAAAATAATCCAGTAGTGTTTGTAGCTTTCAATCTGACAGGAACAACGATTTGCTTTATTTGGGCATTGATACCATGTTTAAAGGAAAAGGACATTGGAGCCCTCATGGTAAAGGCTTGTGTCTTGGGTGGCTTGATAAACCTAAGAAAGGTGCCAGACTAGGTGAGCATCCTTTATTTTCATTTCAGTGTGTACAAAAACAGATCATTGCCTTCATGTGTGTCTCGCTGATCACAGATCTATTATAGAGTTCATTATATTCTGCTTTTAGGCCTTTATTGGGAGGATGGGAAAGAGGATAGGGCAGGAAACTGGAGGGTCGCAGATTTGAATCAAACCTGAGCTATCGATTTAAGGGAATATATCCTCTGTCATAGACACAGTCGGCATCTCAGAAAACGTCACACCTGGTTGGCGCTTAGAGGGAAAACAAACCCCTAGCCACAATGCAGAAGAGCTGCTGTTTGCCATTCTGCATGTTAAATACACACAAAAAATCTGAATATAGAGTGTCATTTACCCAACTAAAGCCCAGAGCCAAGCAAGAGAACACTGTAGCTGCAAGCCATCCAGCAGGATGTTGAGCTTGGTCACCTGTGGGATCCAAAATCCAAACATATGTATGTTTGTAACCAGCACTTAAGTAACTTTAGCGTTATATTAACCTTATCCAAACAGTGTATGATTTTTTTCAGGGGTACCATACATCTTGGATTAATAGAAGGCAAGTGAAGTACAAACAATGCTTTTTGAGGCTCTGTGTATAAATCGCTGCATGACATAGCACATTGTCAATTATAGTAATCATTAGGTGTACGGGAAGTATGTTAACTTTAATTTATTATATCCATAGCAAATGTGAAATGATATCTTAACAACTGATTGGCAAATGTTGTCTGTGATCATTCATCCAGTCTTTTATAACATGGACAATAATGCGATCCTGTACTGTTTGGTTTATTTATGTCTCATTCTATGTCAATTGACATTACTAGTATATTTTAATCCTTTCAATCTGATCATTTACGCAGGTTTGCTGGCTTTAGAACACAATATTACTTGAAAATGCCTTGGGTAACAATCTAAGGGTATTCCCCACTCTGTCAATGTGAATAAAAGATCAGAAGAAGAAAAAAAAACAAGGAGATAAAACCAACTATTCATCTGAAACTCCCCCATCCACTGACCTGTAATATTTGCAGCGACTTTAATGACAGCATCTGCTCGGTGTAAATGCGGCCTTTTGAGAGAATATTTGAACACTCTCAAGGATGAGGACATGTTTTGAGTATAAAAGGCATAATTATGGGACGATGGAATTTATAAAACCGTTGAAATGACTCACCTGGATGGAAAAGACTGACCATCTGTTAGTTCTGGCAAATGAAAGGATGACCTACTTGGTTGTTGCAAGGGCAGAACAAGGTACACAAACTCCCGAGTATTCAGAGTCACTGCTGAGGAATGAGTAAAGGACAAAACTGAGGCTAAATGCTAATTACTGAATAATAAAACATAATTCCTTAACAAGTGACTGACATGTTCTATGCTAATGAATCTACAGATCTAGCTCAAAGTTATTTTGTGTCTTTCCTTTTTGCACGTCATGTAAAAGCTGCACTTATTAATTATTTTGATTCAGTGTGGTGCTAAAAAGAGGGGAGATAATTTCCATACAACTCTGCAGCTCCTCTACTGAGCTCTCCAAAGAGTTTCAGCACCTTTTAGGCTCCTGTTTTCAGCTGCCATCATAAATGTTTTGATTTCTTCTCAGAGCTCACATCAGATTTGTTTGTTGGTTAGTTTCTTGTCAACTGACAGCTGTTCTGTGTGGAAACCTTTGATAAACCTCCTGTACAGTACCTGCCCAGCACCAAACAGTACACACACAAAGCACAGTTGCCAATTTTCAAGTTCAAGTAAGAGAAAATCCAGACATATTTTATCTAGTTCTTTTTTCTTTGGTGTTTCCTCATCCTCTGTTTGTGTCCACCACTAAAGACATTACATCATGCACACATTTAATGCTCCTTATAGATTTTACACAATATGACTCCTGGGCACTTTGCACATAACCCAAACTATGACACTAAACAATTGAAACGATTTAATTTGTGAGTTTTGCAATACTCTCTTTACTAATGTTCCTACACTTAAACAGCAAATGGTTCCATTGTCAATATTAGCAACTCATTAATTTACACCCTAACCCTGTGATTCCAAACTTGTTGAAACTTATGTGTTGTGCACCGTCATTCAGCAAACATAGAAGTCTTGTGTATCTGATCCAGAGGACCTGCCTGATCAGATCCAGTGGAAGTTAACACATTGGCTAAAATAGAAACCTATCAGATCCGGTGCCGTGACGGAGCGGTGCTCTACTGGCACAGTTTCTGAAGTGTAATCCCAGTGGAGTGAAGCTCAACTCGACAAGATCATACAGGTATAGTGACCATGCCAGATTAGCAATGTATACAGAGAGCAACATGCGGTGAAGAGTCTATATGCATGGTGTTTTATGCTGAAGAAGCGTCCCTCCATGCTGAGCACCATGGAGGGACGCTTCTTCTTGGATGTATCTGAGATGTGGCTTGTGGTGTGTGCACGAAAAATGACACCCACAGGAAATACAGGACTCTTGTAATTACTCCACATCACAAAAACAGTGTTTTCTGTTAAGATTGGGATATGTAATGCATAGTAGACCATTCCTCGAATTCAATTCATTACTAGATGGGACTATCAATAAACTGAACCCAAATTTCTGGTGAGTATTTAACGTATCTGATGTACAAACATGATCAAATGCATATATATAAGCAGTATGGTATGAATATGAACTTGTATGTTATGGTGAGAGTGTGAATGAAGTGACCTGTACTTGTTCCTCTGTCTCATAAAGTTGTCCAATTTGAAAACCCTTCCATTCATTTTTGTTCTCCATGTTTAATCATTTGCTCCATCTCAAGATTCACACTGTCATTTCATGCAGACAACTTACGATAGCGATGTCAAATGACATCATCTAAGGTCATTTTTTTCATACATATTTAACTATTTGGATTTATGTTACTCTGAAATTTTCTGGACTTTGTCTTGTCCAGCTGTAAAAACCTTTAATTTGATCAAAAAAATAGTTCAAAAGAGATGCTCTGTGAATAAAATTCTGAACTTCCCTGAGCATTTTATGGCTGTATTACCTTATTGAGTTTGCTTGGCACCCTGTACAAATGAATGTAATGTACTAGCCTGATTTCCCTACAGGGGTCATTAACGTTTCATCCCAGGTTTTCCTCTTGACTTGAAAATCTCATATATAAAGTGCTGTTGTATTTGCCAATAATGTACACTTTGATCTCAGTCCCAATTTACTTCCTTTGACAGGTAGCCGGTCTCTTCACAGGATTCCCTAGCATCACCACTTACTTTTCAAGGAGACAGGAAATAACCATTAATTGGCTTTGCACAACATATTGCATAATTTTAAGATGTAAAAGATGAGCATTTTATTCAAATTAAAATGAATATTTTCATGAAATCCGAGGTCAAATCTGAATGTTCTGTGAATATGATTCAAGGTAGGTTAAAGTTAGAGGAGGTGATTTCATTCATGATGTCAATTCAAAAGATTCTTTCTCCACTTCGAACAAGTCAGATCTGACCTCGGCTGACACCTCGGCTCTAATCCCAACGCACCGCTCTGACAAACTTACTGTATCCACCCTGTCTCCAGTTTGTCCCTCTCACGCCTTAGCTCTCGCAATCCAAACAAGAGATATGACTCAGCGGATTTGGAGCCCCTCGAGGAGAGAGGGGTCTAATCCAACCCAAAACTGATTTGGTGCTGGTGTGTCCTGCAGTCTTGATGAGGTGCCAGCCCCCACTGGAACTAATGCAAGAGGATTCCAGCATGAGCCGACGGGAGGGGAGATGGAAAAGTTGGTGTAGCTTTGTCTCCTTGTATGTGTGCAGATCAGCAGAGCTCCCAATGACACTGCAAGGTAAATAGACAAGTGCAGAGCTTCGCTTTTAAAGAGGCAGTCGAGGGCTTTCTGTATGTAGATAGCAGCCTCATATTTCAAGGGCTTTCCTACTTGAAGAAAAAGCTAAAATGTGTCACAACAGTCAATATTAATTGTTAAACACAAAAATTGAGTAATTTAACATAGCAAGTAAGCGTCAAATATTCCAGTTTCTAAGATAAAAAAAACAGTCATGGTAAATATATGTCAAGAAATCAGAAAAGCTCACTCTGTTGTTTTATAGTTAGCTAGTTTTCAATGTGCATGTTTTTGACTTTTTCAAAATCTGTCTCTTGTCAGTCCTCCAGATTCATGGAAGAGCAAAACCTATTACCTAGATTGTTAAAACAGATGATGTGAAGCAATCACTCGAAACACAAGGTCAAGATCACTTGTCATAGCTTGATCCGAGAGGGTCATCTGAGAACTAACAAAGAAATACAGACAGTCAGATGCTACATAACAACCTGCAGACAATAGACACATCTCCAATCTCATCCTGGTAAACACTTTTAACCACGCTGCCCCACTGAGGGTAGTTATTTCATGCTGTGAGTGCAGCACTTGCTCAAAGCATGGCTTGACTTTGGTTTTATTGCTGTTTGATGTAAGGTCACTCAAGTTGCAAACAAAAACATGCATTCTAGAGGTGGGCGGGATATCAGTCTCAATAGAATCACTTGTGTCATGTTCTGCCACAGCATGGATTTTTGTTATATCTGTATCACTGGTTTATCCCTGTAATGATATTTTACACACATTTTTCTTTTAGTGCAGGAGATTTACTTCCCCTAACACTAATGCAACCACTAGGGCAGGTAAAAATAGTGGCAAAGTAGAGGAATGTGTGTCATAGCAGGTGTCTATTTTTAACAGTGAAAGGGAACTGTGGCTCAGCAAGTCAAGTATTTAAGTTTGATGTTGGCAAGTAACAGTGCTGCAGAGATATGTATCTATGTTACAACGACCCAACCTGCTTGACAATGTGTTCCAACCAAGCAGCAACCTCCGATCTAAAAATATGAATCCAATGCGGAAGTGCTAAAAACAGCAGTTCATCAAGGATCCACTTGAGGCTGGCTCCGGAAGTACCAGAAGTCACATACACATGAATGGGAAAAAGACGATCTTTACAGCAGAAATAAACATGTTTATAGCCTGGTACAAAAGACGAGTGTAGTCTGGATAGCTCATTTCTCGATCGGCACACACTAGTATTTTTCTATCAGGGGAAACAATACACCTCAACCTGATATGACTGTAAACAGAGAGGTAATACAGATTGTTCAACATTTCAAGTTTCTGGGCGTAACAATTAACTCCAACCTAAATTTTAAGAAACATGTAAAAAATGTCTGCAGAAATGTAAGAGCCAGCCTTATGAACTTCAGACATGTCAGGCATCAGTTACCTTTGGCCGCTGCTAAACTGTACATGCACTCAATGATTTTTTTCTCATTTATCTTATTGTGCCACGAGCTGGTCTCAGGCTGGAGCAACCACTCTAATACCATTATACACCCTCTACAAACAATCACTAAAAACTCTCGATAAAAAAACAAGGAAGTACCACCACTGTAAAATCATTACGAAATATAACTTAATGACCCTTGACAGTTTTTTTTGTTATGTAGATATGTGTCTGATGTATAAATTAATAAATGATCAGGCCCCACCACCACTTAAACAATGTGTGTTACTCTGCAGGAACAATCTTAGGGAGACCAGGGCATCAGCAAGAGGAGACTGTTCAGCTAAACGTAGGAAGACTGCATTTGGACAGGCTGCATTTTCAGTCAGAGCAGCAGGAAAATGGAACTCAATCCCAACTCACATTAGAGACTGTACAAGCCTCAGTGTTTTAAAAGTAAACTAAAATTATGGCTCAAGGAAAAACAATCATGTGCTCATCTGAATGCATCAAATTAGAGACAATGAAATGTAATTTTAAATGTGTTGTTATTAGTGATGGACTGAGTAGTCTATGTATTGTTTTAAATGCTAGTATGTTTTTTATCATTTGTATTGTACATTTGTTAACATCTTCCTGCCCAGGGACCACGGATGAAAATTAGCTTATAGCTAACTCTGGCTTGACAGTTTTTGTTTTGCATGGCCCCTGTCAAATAAACAAATAAAATAAAAAAATAAAAATAAAAAATGAGGGGGGTGAATCTTTTTCTAACGCAGCAATTTCGAATATATTGAGATTATGAGTCTTCGAATGAGAGGCAGAGTTGACTGCGGGAACACTGTAGCTGTTGGCTAGGAGGCTCAAACTCCGCCTCTTTATGTCACACTGGCTCGACAGCAGCAGTATGGCTGCCGCCACCAATTGGCCTCAAACAGCTCTTCAGAAACAGATGGGTGACGTCACTGATCCTACATCCATATTTTATACAGTCTATGGTTCTAACTGATGATTCTGATATCTTAAGTCCAAGATGAGTAAAATAAGTGAAATATAGCTATACCACGCGGTCAAAAGAGAAAACGTTAATGTTGTTACTCCTGGCAATCACAGCTATTTGTAGCGCCACTTACTCTCACTTAATTCTATGATAAACACATTTCATTTCGGATAAACTCTTCACAATAAAAGTTACCTCTTGCTATGTTGTTGAACTATCTTTACTCTGAAACAGCCAGGAGGTGGCATATTTTCAGCTGTAGTAACTTAACCCAGCTCAAAAAGTAAAATAAAGCCTAAAATAATAAAAACAGGAGAGTATGAGAAAAACCAAAATTCAGAGTAATTTGGAAGTTGTGACGTACTTTGAAATGAGAGCATGCTTTCATACACATTATGTCTTTTATTTTGTTAATACCTGGATATGATACTGCTCCTTTAACAAGCCCCCCCAAAAACTGATATATAGTACATTTTTGATCATATCGCCCAACCCTAAAGCTCCATCACCTTAAAGCTGAAGGAACATCAACTTAGCCACTATGTTCAAAGTGTAATAATATGGACTGTTATTATACATCAGTGGCTAATCTTATCAATCAATAATAAGTGTCTTAGATTAACAGCTACTTTGAAGTCTGTAATCTGATCTAAGCTTGTTAAAGATGCTACATTAAGAGCCATACTGCTTTAAGCTATACATAACCCACTCTAATTAAAGACATGATAAAAATAGATTAGGTGTTCTGGTTGGTGCAGGTCAGTTGCTGCAGCATTGTAATGATGCCCTGGTATTGCTTATTTAAATGAAGTACTCATGAAGCAACATACCTCAAGTCATACTTTAAGTTTCTCACCACTGGCAGTACCATGAGCGATCGTTTTCATGTGTGGATTTCCGTGTTTTCTGCAACATGTGTGTGCACCAGAGAGTACATGCATAACATAAGAGAGATAGGAGTCATGCTCCTGAAGACACATAACTGCTGTAGATTTTAAAATGGTCAAAGTACTCACCTCAATTGAAAAGAGACTAAGGCCTTTATTTGAACAGGCTAATACAACTGTAAAACTTCTGTCATGTATGCTCTGCCCTGAAATGTTACAACATTTCTCATTCATGTGTCATACTGAGAGCGAATTCTAGCCTGACGGATTAGGGGGTTGATGGGCATGGTGGTGGTGATGAATTCTGGGTGGCAGGACATGTAAGGGATAATGTATGGTAAGCAATAGGAAAATGTCAATAGCCTGTTGATTTAGCATGCTAACCGAAACTAACCTTTTAGCTATATTGTTTTGATGCAAACGGAAACTAGCGGTTTTGCCTCACCTTATGTCTGTGGTATCAACAAGCAGAAGCAAAATATGCTGAAACTCTTCTCTGCGGATTGATTTGACATGACATGTGATCAGTTTGCCTCTGGATTGCTCATGTTAGTGAAACTTAATAACTGTTGTCAAGGGGTTTTGACCAATCAGAATCAAGCAACTTACACAGCCAGAAGATCAGTAAGAAAACCAGGTAATAAGACGATGATAGCACGCTGTGAAAGCCGCAGTGTAATGTTTACAACATGATGACATGTAAGGCGACAGAAACCTATGATATGCTATGATGACTTTTTAATCAATGATATGTGGGTTCCCAGTGGTCACATGATAAAAACCTTATCACCCTGCTCATTCATTGGCAGTGAATTCTCCAAAATATTACCTGCTTGATTTCACATCAGCTCATCCTTACTTCATGTGAAAAGCAGGAAAAGCTGCAGGGTTAAAATATTGGCTGTTTTTGTTTACACACGAAAATGTCAGGACATTTTCTAGAGATTTTGTGTGTGAGTTCAGTTTGAACAGCTCTGTTTTGTCCTTGCTCTGCAGGGTCATAAAAACTCCCTCTGTTACCTTATGTTCTTATCAAATCAGCAGGGGGGATTTTAAGACGGCACTAATTGGCTCAGCACACAAAGTCCCTTTTAAACAAAAAATAATTGAAAAGCTGAAAAAACTTTTTGTAGTTCTTTGATATTTCATTTTTTTTATTTTATTAAAGTGAATACTTTGAATGCATCTAAATCTTTCATCTGACTTTTTGCATTAAGAAGTGTCCCAGAGTGGAGCATTCATTACTGATCACTCTGTCTGTGCCGGATGTGCATCTGGCTTCTGTCTGAGATTTGGCCATCATCTCAATTCATGCATTTTTTCTGAGAATTTCCAATGAATCAAATGAATCCACGTCTATTTTTCTCCGAATGTAGATACAGATGTTCCTAATCCAGAATGATGGATTTGTTTTTCACCCCTCATGTCTACGTTGACAGTTTTCTGAGTTGTCTTATTTTATTCCTTATGTTGTTGTCAAACATGAGTAACTATGTGTGAGGATTTCTTAATCTTCATATTAACAACTCTTTAAACAGCGCTGCCTTTGAATACTGCCTTGATCTTGTGTTTACCCTCAGCCTGTCACTCAGCTCTTAATATGGAGGATTTTACCTCTGATCACAAATGCATTCTCTTTGATACGCTTCTTCTATCCGCCGCCTCCTCTGAGAGCCTTTCAGTACGCTTTGGCTGATTTAATGAACAACTGCCTCTGAATTTTCATGTATTTTCATGTAGTTTCACAGCAGTATTTTAATGAAGTGTGTCTGTCTGGTTTGAATGTTATTGCACCTCTAAAGCCCACTCATGATGTAACCTGTGTGCCTCAGAGAAGCAATGACATCCACTGTGACAGATTAAGACGAGGAGGAGCTGGAACGGAAATTTTATGTCCGAGGTGCTCTGTTTTATTTTTTCATGTTCACTCACTTAAAGCATTAAATGTCAGTTCCAAATAAATGACATGCTGTTAGAATAACGGGACTGTTTACCCTTTTAACCTGCAGTAATGAAAGAAAGTCAAAAACAATCAACTCTGCTTTTATTGTGAAGGTGAAACTCTTCTCTTGTTGAAACAGATTACTAAAAAATATATTATCTGATAACAAATAATGGGCTTTATCCCCAATTCTAGTCAGACTACATTTAAAGAATATACTCCTGCAAATGTTACAGGTCCCAAGGCTAAGACCATGTAGGCAGTTAATAATAAAGTTTGATTCTGTCTCTGATCCTGGACAACACTGTAAAACAGTCTGTAAAACAGTTAAAAACAAAGAAGAGAGGTGGGAGGTTAGTTGCTTCGTTGCCATGAATCCAATTTTATTAGACACACTTCCTCCAAATGTCCTATTATTAACTTGCATTACTATGCTGTATGATGAATGTCCATTTGACATGAATGTAGAAACACTTCTCTCACCTTTCTATAAACTTCACATAAACTATAAATTCATATCAACCTCATGGTAAAATATAAATCCATATCAACTCCAAAACAAAATGTCCTCTAGTGTCACCTTTTACTATGCACTTATGCACTTCAATCAACTTCATCAACTGACATTTCCTTGTTCTTAGAAAACCTCTTATTTAAACCCTGCTGGTTAATTTTTAATAGGCACCAGAGGAAACAATCATCATAACTTGGCAAATAGATTGAATGAATTGGTGTGTGTGTGTGTGTGTGTGTGTGTGTGTGTGTGTGTGTGTGTGTGTGTGTGTGTGTGTGTGTGAATGTGCGTGCATGAGTGTCACCATGAAATATACAATTTAATATGCTTACCTTAACTCACATAAAGTGCATTTTATAACAAACAGTACTGCACAGAAAGAGCAGACATGTAATACTGCCGCTAACCAACTCAAACCAGGTGTGTGAGCCAAACCGGAGCCTGTAGCTAGTGACATAGCAACCGCTAGCTAGTTAGCACTCCGGACTTAGCTTAAACACTCATTCATTCACACCATGGCTCTCTTTACCACATTGCGATCTGAATGACAGACTTATCAACTAACACATTTAATCAGTGTATAAAACTCTGTTTCTTTGACTGGTTTTGTGCTTCACAAACCTGTAAAAAAGTTTGAAACAAAGAAGAGAGGCGGAGTTGCCATGAATACAATGGAGATAAGATGGCGTCTCGACTGCACATGCGCACTGCAGAAGCCGAGCTCCGTCTCACACCATCCCTACTGTTCTGGAGGCACGTACATCACGGGTTTATATTCATACACTGACTATTAACTGTGTTGTTTCAACTAACAATCTGACACAGACAAATAAATAAACAATAATAGAATTAAAAAAATAATACCCCACATGTGACCACACATTTATGGGCGTCACACAAACAGATGGTACAAATACATATGGAACCACAACAAAGCATTTCCTTGTTTCTTTGCAGCAAAAAATCAACTGAAAAACTCACAAATAGAATGATGGGATAATGATAATAAGCAGTCAGCTCACACAGGTGGAAGCTGCTGCTTATATGCTGCTGCATATTTTATCATTATTATCTAAACCATTGTTTTAACATGTATTTATTCATCTTATTTATTTATTGTGTTCACCTGATCTCGTTAACTCTACCTTATTTTTAACCTTTATTTCCACTCTTACTTATTTTATTAATTTTACTGTGTTGATTTTCTTTTCTTTTTTAAGTATTTCTTCTTTTTTCATGCCTTCTATAATTCTACCATTGCTGTTGTTTTCTTACTGTCTGTTACTCTGTGAAGCACTTTGGGCTACATGTTTCTATGTATAAAAGGTGCTATATAAATAAAGTTGAGTTGAGTTGCTTTACGTCCACCTCTGCCACTGCCCTCTTTAGCCTCCCACCCAGCTTGGTTAGAGGTTGTGTCGAGCTTGCTCACTTCACAAAGATGGAAAGAAGAGCACGAGTAGCTTGCCTTTAACTAACATGGGTCGGTTGAGTGCCTAAATTGTTCTGATGCCTGCACGCTTTGGGTCTCACCACACAAGAAAGGGTCCTTTTCGATCCACCATGATTTTTTTTTTAACTAGAAGTTGTGGATTTTGGGCATTTTTACCTTTATTGGATAGGAAAGCTGGAGAGAGACAGGAAATGTGGGGAGTAGAGAGTGGGGGCTGGGACTTGAACCTGTGACCGCTGTGATGAGGACTATAGCAACACTTGGTTGGTCTGATCAACGTGACACATATAGAAGTGTCAATTATATTACAGGTTTTACGGTAAATAACATGTATTCCCCCCCCCATAACTCCACCAACATTTTGATTGGATCCCAGAGAGCACTCTGAAGAGGCAGACCTGGGTGGCACACTTGTCAATAAACTGATGAAGGCTGGCATTACAGCATTATTGGCTCTTAATCTTCAATTGACAAATTTCTGGCTCTTTTGTCATTTTCTGCTGGGCTTGCTAAAGATAACAAATGAGACAAGAGGAGAGACAGATTTAAGCTACCATCGAACTTGTTTGGCAGATTTTTCTTTCTCAATAATGAGGCCAAACAGTATGGATTAGACCTCAGCTAAATGACAGATGCAATCAAACCAAATCAAGCGAGCTTGTTTGGCTGATCTGTTCACAGTTACACCTTGTGTGAGGTGACAATGCCGGCATTTTCAAGCTCTGACCCATTCGTTTTGGAAATATATATCCAGTGTTGACATTGTTTGTTCAACAGTGTGGTATTCAGTTGCAGGCTGCAGCTGTAGGGGTTCAGGCACACTGCCAGGGATTGTGGGCCCTGTGGAAATATATCATACTAGGCCCTACAACTTTACTTGTCCCAATACTTTTTAGGGCCTTTGACAGTCATGGGCTCTTGGACTTGTTCTACTTTTCTGCTACTTAAGCAGCCCCTTTAGGGGTTTAAGATATCTCGTCAGTCCTCAAATTGTAAAATAAATCTGTCAGCACTGACAAGTTTGGAACCTGAACGCCAAACACAATGCTCTGCTGCAAACCATTACAAACATGAGTTTTCTGACTCAATGATTTAGTTGGCATCTTTGGAAGAATTTTTTTTTCAGTAAGCAACCATTACTGTGGAGTATTCATCCTCATTTTGGCCCTGGTTTGGTCACCACCTACTTTGGGGGGGAAATCTTTTTAGCATCTCATGCCCAAGGTCAGACTACAACAACCTCAATGTTTATGCTAATAGAAATGGGAATTCAGGATACTTCTAGTGATCTCGATCATTTGGCTCAGCAAAAACTGTCTCAAGCTCCCAAATGGATCTTCAAATTATCGCTCACATACGATAGCTAGCTTTAAGAGCTTGTTTTTTTCGTGACCAACACATATAGGCTCGCCAGCTCAGCGTAGATGTATTTCTGCCACATTGCTGCATTCCTGCATTCCTGCAGTAAAGTCAGGTAACTCAAAAAAAAGGACTACATTCATAAAAGTGAATTTAATGGAAGTTAAAGGTTTTGATGATTGTTTTTTTAATTTCTGTTTAATTTTAGTTAAATTATTTAAAAAGTAACATTTATGTTTGACTGGTTCCAGTCTTCTTTCTTCCCTCTTTACCTCTGTTTCCTTTTTCCCTGAGTGTTTTTGTTTCTTGTTTGTCTTCACTGTTCATCCCGAGCTGGGCATGGATTCGTTGTCAGGTTTTCCGTTTACCAAGTATGGAGTTCAGCTCTGGCCTATTTTGAACTTGTTTTTAAAAATCTTTGCAACAGTCTAACTCCATGCAACATTTCCTCCATAACCACACGCCCAGCTCCAGGACCACAACCAGGCAGCCTTGATTCATGAAAGGAACCTTGGAAATCAGATTTCTTAAAAATCCTATTGGAATTCTAGTAATCTCAGCAACTCATTAAACAGTGTTTTCAAATCTTCAGCTTTGTGTCTGTACTGTGGGTCCCAGCCTGTGTTTGTTATGACAGGATGTGCGCCCAGCTCTGTTGCTTGGGTACCACCGTGTAGTCTATCAGTCAAGACACAGCACGAATGGCTCTTATTGCCAAATCTAACACAATGACCAGTGTAACAGACAAAACCACTGTGTTGTCTCACCGCTGCATTCATGTGTTCACCTGCATGTCGAACAAAAAAAAATCTCCTTTGAACTATCACCAAGAATATTCCTGCTTTTATGCAGATATTCTGAGACTACATCAGCTCATCTGAAGAAATGTTTTGTTTCACACAGTGTTGACTGCAGGCTGAATTTGAATCCTCATTTGAATAACATTACTATTAATATGTTACAAATGTTTCCTGTAGGCTAGCTTACAAGCATGACACTAAATATCTCACAAAGTTTCACCGAACTCAAAGAGGTGAACTGAGGAAATTAGGTTACTTCCAACCATGCAACTGCTTAGTCAAACGTCTTTAATCTCCTGTTCTTTATTTCAATCAGGCCTTAGTGTGCATGTAAAAGTGCCAAATTACTTTTCCATGGCGGACCTCATATGGTAATCCATTAAATCATGCAGCAGAGTCATCCTCATGCTGGTTCCTGGTTGTGTGTGCTCTTAACTTGCCCTGTTACTACTTTCATTTCCATTTTCTTGGAACAATGGAGTGTATTATTAGAGGTAGGGACGGATATTGAATCTATTTTTCATGCAGCAAAGAAGAGTGCAGCTATTTTCTCAGATGAGTGATTCAGTTGATTTTCTGACAGAACAGTCCAACTTTAACAAGATGAAACCTGAACTGTCCCCGTGGTGGGACGTTATCTGCTTTGATTGACTTATGATATAACTGAGTGGATGTGACAAGTGGAAGGTAAGAAGAATGGAAAATAAAAAGGAGCAATAAAACTTCTATCACCACAGTTTTTCTTTATTACAAACAGCACATAAAAGGGGAAACGAGTACAAGTAAGGGCATTGAGGTAACATTTTACCAACTGTTTAATGTTCAAACACACTAAATTATAGATTTATGATACTTAAGACTCCAAAATTACCAAATATATCAATGCTGCAGGTACACAAGACTATATATGTGAACTTCTCCTCAACCATGTTGTTGTCATTGGTCTCTGAAAACCTCTGACTGTTGACTCCAGGCCTGGCTCCACTTATTTTGTCTAGTTGTTGTTGTGTTGAGTGTTTTAATTGGAAAATCAACCATGTTTAATGTTATTTTGGCATCTGACTTTTTTTTTTAAAGTTATATTTTTGGCCTTTTTGCCTTTATTTTATAGGACAGGTGGAGAGAGACAGGAAATGTGGGGAGTAGAGAGTGGGGGAAGACATGCAGGAAATGGTCGACCGGCCGGGAATCGAACCGGCGACCCCTGCAACAAGGACTGTAGCCTCTATATGTGGGGCGCTTAGACCGCTAGGCCACCAGCACCCCTTGGCATCTGACTTAATGTTCACTTGATCTCCACTGTGTGCTCATGCCCTTGCATCCAGGCAAAGATAGAAGGCTTGCGTATCTGCTGCGGAGGGCTCCTGATTGCTGGAGCTGAGACGGAGCAGAAAAGTAAATGAAGTGGAACCAGTGGAAGCAAACACATTGACTAGAGTTGAAATCTATCTGCTGTGGTGGAGCAGAAATGGACCGAACACAGATCTGGTGGAAGTCTGGCTTCTAAGGTACAGGCTCCTAATAGATATCTTGATTTAATAATGAGTAGCATGTATGTGAAGGTCTCACTAGCTGCTAGAGCTAGCTATACTACCAGCTAAACAGTCCCTAAGAACTCCACGACCGAGTTGCTGACTTTCATTAAGTTAACTCAGGTTTGTGAAACTGAAAACAATACAAAAATGACCTTATTAATACAAACAGCGAGGCGGTTGACTGTACATGTTGACACGTTAAACATTGCTGTAATGTAGCCACATAGCGCGAGAATTTAGCATCTCAATTGAAATTAATCTAGCTTAGTGATTAGCCTAATTCAACAAAAAACAGTATCCTTATTTTCACATGGATACGAAACAACATATTGACTCAATGAATACACATCCTAATAAACACAACTTACAGTTGTTGCTTTACTGTGCAGGAACGCAAAAGAAACATGTGAACTATGTAGCTACGTAGTGTGGTGGCGTGGCCCGGCGTGAGGCGATCGTCCAGCGGAGCAGTGACCAGAAATGAGGCTTCGAAAAACAGTGTCAAAATTTACACACAAAGTTTATTCACGCAGCGTGAGAGAGAAGTTACAGCGTACTCATGGAGCATCCGAAATTCTCTGTCCGATTAGAGAAGCATTCAGTTATTTATACACCTTTTCGTGCACTGGGGAGGAGGGAAGCGTGTGGTTTTGCAGTTAAGGGTAAAAGGTGTCGATTAGAGCAATAGCATACGGAAACAATAGAGACATACATCCGTCTTGTGACCTATAAGCCACAATGCATAGAAGACTCTAAATGTGCACACATCAGCACATGTGGTTATTCATTTAGCATAAAGCGCGTGGCATTGGTAGCCAGAAAATCCCTAAGCTTACGTACAACCGTAATTAAAAGCCCGAGCTGACATTTCCTGTGCTTGCAAAGCAACTCGGCAAAGTTGAACTACCACATCCTGGCTGACTGACCTTGTGATACAGAGGCGAATAGATCTGACCTCGGTCAAACATGTTTTCTAGGAACTGCACGGATCGCTGGTCTTATACCCTACTATTAGCTTGTTACTTGATAAGTCATATAAAAAGAAAACATGAATATAACTATTAAGAGAGAATACATGAATATAACAAGAAAAATACATGAATATAATAAGGAAATTAAGCGAGACTCCACAGTAGCATCCGGCCTATTTTTTGCTTTCGCTTTGCATCAATACAGAGTGAATTACAAAAATGAAACACAAGGTGGCACTAACACAGAGAACAAGCCAGATGTCCTTAAACATTCTAATGGGCACAACAGTGTTTTTTGTTTTATATTTTTTAAATGTTTTGTTTCCGAGCCAGGAAGCTCAAAATTGTCATGAAAATGGGAGGCTGAGCTATGTCAGAATAACTTACATGGGGTATTTTTATTTGCTCAGCCAATTTCTCAATTCCCCAAATAAGCTTGATACTGCTTTAATTGTAGAAATTAGACACGGAGCACTTGTTGGATCTGTTTCTGTGAAAGTTTTCAAAAAGTCTTAAAGCTACATATTATAGAATTAAAGTAGAAGTGAGTCACTTTGTCAGTAATGATTACCTTATTGGCCGAGAACTGCTGCCCAGCTTAAACAGGCTAGAGTCCAGCATTGGATAAAGGATGGAACCATGACTCAAAAAAAAGGTTCACATGATGTTTTCCCTAGTGGTTGTTATCAGCTTTGCAGTGCTGTGACAATAGTACCAACCTTTTTGAGCGATGAAGGAGATTCCCAGTCCTCTCTATCTGTCTGGAGATGAAACAGACATAATGGCATGTCTTTCTGGAGCAGATGGAAGCCTCATGCAAAAGGCACTTTGACATTTAACGTTCAGACAGTGAGGATCACATGGTGTCTGCACAAGGCACATGTCCCATATCTTAAAAACACGTCACATGGTGCAGACATGCTCGGGTCAGATGTTGCTGTGTGGCTGTTATCTTGTGTATCCGCATAGATTTAGTTGTCTGCACTGATTTAAGCTCAGATGAAGACGCAGTTTGACTTTGACATTATATCACAATCAATTAGCGGTTGTGTGTTAGGAGCTCTTTACCCGAATTGATTTTTTGGCGAATTTTGATGAGATTCCCCACGACTCAAGTCTTTGTCTTCTAACAAGTATTGACAGCCTCATTCAAAAATAACAGCGTCAGACTATGGAAGCTGCATCAATCACACCAGTGTCAGTATAGTTTCTTCTTTAAGATCAGATTGCTCATTTCTCACATTAGTGGAGAATGTCTGGGAAAGGTTGTCCTGTCATATAACATTAGCAGCTAAATAAAGACACAGATCAGCTTATTCCTCACAACAGGCTTTTGCATATTAGGAGGATTTCGAGTTCATAACCCTGTTAGGAAAGCAAATAAATTCTCTGGCCTGGGTTTCACTGGGTTCCTTCACATTTATGCACAATACTTGGGTGAGGCTTACATGGATTTCCAAATCTGACACATCCCAGGACGACTTATGGGTGTCCGATTGGACGTCCTTTAACCATGGGGGGCCAGCACAATCATAGAACAGGACAAGTCTGGTTGTATTTCCCTGTAAGGAAAGCAGAATATTGTCAGATGCCTTGATTCAATTTCTTTGAACATGACAGCAGCTGTTTCTACTTTGTCGGTCTTCATTTCCCCCAAGCCTGTTTCTCTTAAATTAGTCTGGTGAGGTTTTTAAACACTTTTCCTCCATCTATAATGTGAACCATGGTTCCCCAGGGTCAAGGGTAGCAGCTTTGTTGTCAATCAGTGTGTTCACTTGGACATATCCTGTGAAGTATCCTGGTTATGCGCCTTATCCTGGTTTTGATCATGTTTAGGATGTGGCGTTAACATGCACACAGAGAAACCTAGTTATTATTCATATTATTATATACATGGTACATACTGTTATTGTTAGCTTCCTTCTGTATTTTTTTCTTTTAAATAGAAGCTAGTTTTTCAGTTTGCGCCTGTAGTCTTTCTTAGTTTGTAAGAAGTTAGCCATTTTCTTTTCCCAGTCTTTCTTTTCATTCTCGGTACTTTTCTGTAATTGTTATTCCCCTCATCTCCTAGCACTTTGGGGCATGTAACAAACCGTGTGTCTGATTATTGAATCTTATTTGCACAGATGCCTGTAATGTTTCCTCTTTGAATGTGTCATATCTGAAATCTTCACATGGCAATGTTTTGGAATCAGGTAACCTTTTTTGTTAGCTTTTATTAGCTCGACAACTTACCATGACCCTGCGTGTGCTCTTGTAAAGGCTCAGCATCTGTTGCTCTAGAGAAGCTGACACCAACAGCGCCGTCTACTGTTTTGGCCAGTGGACGGAAACAAAGTATCTCATCAGAGATTTTGTAAAATTTGAAAGTTGCTGAAGCAGATTCCCTTCTTTTGTTCTTACATGACCAGGTTTGGAAACCAGCGTCCTGTAGCCTGTTAACCACAGACTTGAATAGGTCAGCAATTCACTGCTTTCTCCCATCTTTACTACCAATTATATTAAATTATTTCAATACCAAAAGACAAAACTCACTTTCTTTGTCACTTCAGAAGTAATGAGCTCTCATTGCTGCCTCCATGTTTGTCTTGTTATCCCTGTTTCTGAAATCAGATGTTTACACGCACAAACACAAAAATGGTATACTTACAAACCTGATCAAAATCAGGGTATTCAAGAGCATGTCAACATATTCAACAATCATCTCCAAGGCTTTCCCCCCTTTACTTTTAAGCTTTTCTGCCTTTATTTCGAGATAGGACAGTGTATGGAGCAGGAAATAGGGAGAGAGAGTTGGGAAAAGGCCTACTTCAAGGACTATATGTACATTTGTGAGTGATTTAACCACCCGGCCATACAGGCGCTCCAAGTTGAGGATTTCTATCTTGTAGGTCCACCCTTTGTACTCCAAACCATTTCCAATTTGAGTCTCTAAAGATGGACTTTTACATCTCGTATGTCCAAGCTCTTTGGCAAACAGTGATGAACAACAGGCTTGAATAGACAAGGTCCTGTGATTGAATCAAGCTCTGGTCTGTCAATCATGTAGGGGGAGGCAGTCGCTCAGTCTGTAGAAACTTGGCCTGGGAACTGATGGGTCAACAGTTCAAGTCAGGGAGAGGATTTAAGTATGGAAATTGTGCTGTTAGCTGGAGAAGGGCCAGTCCACTTCTTGCACAGCCAAGGTGCCCTTGAGCAAGGCACTGAACTCGTAGCACTTGTTTGTCAGGCCCTGTTTATGCATGTATGTGTACCTTTGGCCTCTTTTTGTGTTGCATGTTCTTTAACAGAGTGCAAGCTTTCAGAGTGAGTATCTGCTTTGACTCAAGGCCAAGTCAGGATGTTTGTTTATTTACCCTTTTGTGAAACAAGCTGGAAATGGATTTGGATGGCCGGTATGGGTACTAGGAATATAAGCTTTATTTGTCTCTCTCAACTAAAAGATGTGTCACAGCAAGGAACTGCATTTCAAGGAATTCATTTGAATTTCAACTATGTAGGAAAAACATCCTGATGAATTAATGGAAGAGTCAACATGTGCAAAAAAAACCTAGAAAAGCTATCCTATGTGTTTCAGAATCACTGTCTTTACTCTCTCCTGACATAAGAACAGCAGCTTGAGTGACCTCTGTTATCCTAAAATGCAGGTGTGCAAAAATTCCAATCATTTGACATCCATAAAAGCCTTTAAAAGTTTTAAGCTAGAATCGCGTAGTATCCCTTTAACTGTTGAAGTCTGCCAAAAAACACCCCTCAAAGAAAAGAGCAGTATCTCAGTCTGATGTATATTGTGTTTGATGGTTGGTGAGGATGGATGTAGAAGCTGAAGTAGAAAACCTGAGGGATGTATCATCACTCTCTCTCCACACACACACACACACACACACACACACACACACACACACACACACACACACACACACACACACACACACACAAACACACACACGGTCAGCCATCTTCACTGATGTATGACCGAGCTTGATTGAGTATGTGGAGTCTCTTCCTAAAGGGATAATTTCACACTCACATATTAAAATAATTTGCTTGGTGTGGAAATGACATGTGTGGAGGGCATGTACCCAAAATGCAACCTGCTGTATTACTACTGGAAGCACACTGAGCTGCAGAAAATACATACTGTGAATCAACTGTGTGCGAGTGGGGGAGCGTGTGTGTCTTTTTTTGTGTCTGGAAAAATCCTGAATTATGACTGTGAAACAAAGTTAACATTAATATTCTTTAAAGTGTATTTCATTTTCATATCTTTGTAATGCTGTGGAATACTGGTTGAAATTATTATACTCATTATATTACATTTGTATCTAATGTAGCAGAAATCAGTCCATTTAACATTTAATTATTGTTCAACTGACATGCTCACATTATGGCAAATGGATAATTACAGACAGTGAGAGGATAAGGGAACTGGCCTCTGCAGAATAAATGGGTCATCCCATTTTAAAACATACATGGGTTTCTGTAGGTTCAGAGAGGGACAGTTTGAACTGTTGAGACCAAAGAACAAATGTGACATGATGTAATGAGGAGTAAAATCAAAGCATTTATTGCGGTCTGCAAGGTGCATGATGTGCACACATTGAAATATACATGTTGTTTTTCTAATTCTCCTTTCTAAAAATAGAGAGAAGTTTTGACAGGCGTAGTGTACGTATGGGCTGTTGACAATCACATCAAATTGAAAAAGTGACCAGGCTTACTACAAGTTACTTACATATCAAAACTTGACCTATTGAAAATAAGAGTACAGAAACTTGGGGAAGAGGCTGTGAGGATGTGCTCAAGCAATCTGAGTTATTCTCAGATTGGCAAATCAAAGTCTTGAGCAGTGCAGCCGATAGTTCAAGCCAGAAGAGCTGAGCACAACAAAGATGAATACTTTGGAAAATGGCGAAACTTTCTGAGATAGAAACTGTGAACTTATCAATGTCACTTTGCTGGGCACAAGGACAGACATCAACAACAGACTAGCTGGGTGGAGATCTGACAGGAACTGAATGCCAGTTGGGTAGCAAGCGGAGAAGGAGAAGTAACGGTCTGTGTGAGGCTGGTGTGATCAAACGCTATCTAGTTGATAAATTGTTCAACATCTATTCCCGAACGTAGACGATTCGTAGAAATAGAAATAATGAGGGTTACAGTGTTTTTAGTGAACATATAATTCGCATAGGGGAGCATCAATGAGCCCAAGCGCGCGCACGCACACGCACGTACGTATGCACGCACGCACGCACGCACACACACACACACACACACACACACACGCACACACACTGAAAGGTCTTCTGATATGTTGCTCCCATAACTGCCATGATTGCAGTGTGACCTTTCCTTTTCACACAAACGTACCTCTCTCTCTCTTTAAAAGGTTTGGCACAGTATAAGGTGAAGAATAAAATGCAATCAAAGGGGAAAGTCAAACATAACCAAGTAAAAATGGGTTAATGCAGAATGCAAAGTGGTGTAACAATGCACTGTATAAAACATGGATATTGACTGAGTGACATCACCCTACCAAGGATGGTAGGGCCTCCTGTAAGTCAACTCAACCAAGCCCTTAGGTATGCCAATCTATACATAACTCGTTGCCTTTGTATCTTCAAAATTGACTCTTTTGAGTGGGTAAAGGTATGACCTATTCAGACCAAAGCAGTTTTCTGTACCAGGCTGTAAACATGGACACACACCTTTAAAAATATACAAGTCAAATTTCACAAATTTGAACACTGCTGCTATTATCACCACTACTCATGGTGTAAATGTATTTGTTTGTCTGACTGGTTTCACTCACCTGCTCCGCTGCTCTTGCTAATATTGTTGGACAGGATACAATATGAAAATGTCCGTAGCCTGCCACTTTAGCATGCCAACTGAAATTAACGTTTTAGCCACATTGTTTTGATGCAAACAGAAACTAAGGGTTTTACCTCATCTCAAGGTCTATGGTACCAACAAGCAGAAGCAAAATGTGCCAGAACACTTTTCTGGGGATTGATTTGACATGATGTGTGATCAGTTTGCGTCTGGCGTTGCTCATGTTAGTTAAAGTTAATAACCGTCGTCAAGGGGTTTTGACCAATCAGAGTCAAGAATCTTACAAAGTTGGAACATGAGTAAGAAAGCCGGGTAGTAATTTTGATTAAATAATCACTGAGCATTTTTCATCATACATTAAGTGTCCTGCTACCTTATACAATTTAGGCTGGCCACACACTTGACGATTTTATGCCAGATTTTCCACCCAATGATCGGGCGTCTATGGTCTGATTCGGGGCTTGTTGAAACCAATTATTAGTCCGAATAACCCTCAAGTGAGTGGTGTCAATACAACTATTTTTTCGCTCTTGACAGAGTCAGAGCCTCCCCGTTTTGGGATCATGAACAACAAACATGCTTGATATTTCCAATCCCTGGTCAGACTCCCTCCGACAGAATACCCACCATAACCAGAGAGCGACTGGGAATTTTTCTCCCCAAGTTTCTTTGCGATTAAGAATGTTGGGCTCCACTCTTGTAAATATATGGTGCTATATAAATAAGTTAAGTTAAACTTCACTTACAACCCTGAACGGTGATGCTTTCCAGAAAAAGCCTGTTTCATTTTTCTCATTATTGTCAATCATATAATTCATAAAAATGTCCTTTGACAAAGCAGTTCCTCTGACCTCAGAGAGTAAAAACACAAAAACAAAGTATGTATCCAACATGTACACACTCCTGCTCGGTGTCCTTTGATCGACCTATACATCCACCTGTTCTGCAAAACTGGATTACCAACTGTGCAAGAAAAGAGAGCTGCCCACAGGTCTCAAGACACCCATGGGTTTCTAAAGCTCCAGATTAACTGTATGTCAGTTAGAGTTTGCAAATGCATCATCATTGAAATAAGTAGTCTCAGTTGTCACTGAAACTTTGCATCACAAAAGTACTATATAAACTTGTAATGTCTGTTATAGTGACCTGACATGTGGTCATGTCTTCTTTTGAGCTTCTTGTTAAAGTTTTTTCACGGGTAAATGTTGGCAGAATAACTTCGGCCTGGTCTCATGGCGTGTAATTAAGTCAGTGTGGTCAGAAACTTGGAGACAATTACAAATATTATTCAGAAAGCAGGAGATGTTTAAGCTCAGGGCCAACAGCCTGAGGCCCCCTAACAGGTTTATTTGGCCATGTGAGTTAACAATAGAGCCTGTTCCTGGCAAACATTTTGAAAATTGTCACGGGGGGAAAAGCACAGGTGTCAGTCAAGAAAATAATAATGGCTTGGTTCAATAGAGGTGTGACAGTAAGCATTGTGTGTGTGCCCGCAGAAACAAGGATCCCAGAACCAGCCCACCAAAATAGAAACAGCCATCACTTGAGTTATAAAACTACCTTTCGTTTCCTGCCACGACATGTCAAAACATTCGTCTTTTGTATTTTCTGCCACTTTCCTCTTGATTTAATCTAACGCCAAATGTTCAACTGCACATGTTTAAAGAAAACCAGCTTATTGTGCCGACCTAAATGTTGATTTGGGCTTTCAAACTGACTCAAAAGAATAAGTGCCCTAAAAGTAGGACTCATATTTCCCCTCACAGCCTCAATAAAAGCCACTGACATGACTGCACATGCTGCATTCAGGAGGTTTGGTGTCCTCACTTTGCACTCAGCAGTTGGTAAAAGTGGCAGCACATGTCATGCGTGATGCCACAGGGAACAGAGGATTAAAAAATGAACTCTCATTAAGTTTTTCAATGGAATTAATAAACCCCGAAAAGAGGGTTTGATTTTTCATTTTTCATTTGATAGGTACAATTTGTCAGATTAGTTACTTCCTTAAATCTGAAACCTCTCCCTATTTATCACTTGATCACCAGTGATGAAATGTGCAGAAGAAATCACAAAGCATTTCAGCTCTGTCCTTGAAAGCTTGATCTCTAAAAATTCACTGCAGTTTTCAGAGTAATGGAACGACACTTTGGATGGCAGCAGGGATCCCTGAAGGGGCCGTGCCCAGGGCAAGTCAAAGAGGGCATGTAAAACAGCCAGCGGGGTGCGCACTGTTTGTCTTTGCTCTCTCTCCCTTCACTTCTTCGCAAACACTTGTTTTTCTTGAATGTTCCACTAAAGCATGAGGAGACGAATGGCAGTGGAATTTAACAGGGGAAAAGAAAAACACAGCAGTGACAGCTCTATGTTCTGTACGAGTGGAGGTGTTACATGCTCGCAGGACATAGTTACTTGTGTGGGCAAAAGTGTCATTTGATGTGGCAGATTGTGACATCCCTATGTCAGTCACTTGATTCCAGCTATCTGCTGTACTAGCAAGTTATCACTGCCCCAATTCTCATCTTTTAGTACTCACATCCTCGTTAACAGAGCGAGTTATTAACGCAAATTATGCAGGTAAATTATTTTATTCACTCCTGGTGTGAACACAACATAAGCGTTCATGTACAATGTCTAATAGTTGAAGTGGAAAATATTCTCTTGTTCACATGGTAGAATGTATGCTGGATATCAGCATATCATAGAGACTTAGCACTGTGTTCTTTGCATTTAATATTCTACCTCAATGTGTAAATACTCAACTCAACTCAACTCAACTTTATTTGGAAAGCACTTTAAAAACGACCACAGCGGAAACAGAGTGCTGCAGATAAAAAGACAAACAACGCAGACATAAAACAATTTATAACACAGGATAATGAAACAATAAAAACAATAGAAACAATAAATAAAAACAATAAATAAAACACTAAAACAGGAGCAGAGTCTTATGCAGGGTTGAAAGCCAAGGAACATAGGTTTTTAGACAAGTTTTCAAAAATGGACAGTGAGGAGGCTTGTCTAATATGGAGGGGAAGCTCATTCAATAATTTTGGAGCAGCAACAGAAAAAGCAGACCAGCTGACCTGAGGCACCGAGCAGGAGCGTAGGGGTGAAGGAGCTCAGAAAGGTAAGGCAGGGCCAGACCATTTAAACATTTAAAAACAAATAAAATAATCTTAAAATGGACTCTAAAGTGCACAGGTAGCCAAATTCAAAATATATGGCTGTTACTATGTATTTAGTCTGCTGCAGCTATAATAATATGTCATCATTTTTATTGGCAGTTGGATTTCTGCTCATTTGTGATGACCTAAACTGTTGAAACCAAACTTCAATACCATTACTGATGAGTATTTCCAAAAATTTAGCAAAAGTTGTACATTTGCCTTCACTGAAACAACCTTTGTTGGTGTTGATTTTGGCGTCTCGTGGACAAAACCGTGCCTCTGATCTCTTTGCAGATCATGTTCTGTTTCAGCCACCGAAACCAGCAGAACAGATGTAAGTAGGACTTCATCAAATAGTTTAAGACAACACACAAGAACAGGCCATTAAAAAAAGCTCCACAGACACAGATTTCTAGTCTTTTTTTTTTTTTTTGAATGATTCAATAGTATGCTGTGCCCTCGGGTGGTCGGAGAGCACATTCCACAAGCTCATAGTAGCAGAGTAGAAGTCCAGATTCCCTGTAGTGTGGAGCTTCGTCTTGGGAGGAAGCTGACAGTTGGTGTCAGCAGTGCAGAGATTTCTCGGGGCAGTCTGTGGGGTGAGCTGCTCTTTCTTTGAGAAGGGAGGGGGCATTGCTGTGAGTGCTCTGGTGAGTTAGAGGAGATGCCTTGTCTTTAATCCTGAGTGAGACAGGAAGCTGGTGTGGGGAGTGAAGGATGGGTGTCCTGTTTGTATTTACGCACTACTGTCAGGATCATGGCAGCGCTAGGGATCCTGACTCACATTTGCAGCAGAAGTGAATTGCCTGTAAAAGACCTGTTAATGACACTTACCCTAAAAACAAAAGAGAAGTATGCACTGGTCTTGTTCTGTTTTATAGGTCAGTTACAGGCATCGGTTTTAATTTCCGTCAGCCTCACAACCATTGAAATTCAATCTCATGTGCCTGACACAATTCAAAGAGTAGCTGCTGAATGGACTTGAGATTTCAGTTACACAAACTAGTCTTGCGTTTTCAAAGTTTTAGGGGAAACCTCATTAGTGCAAGAGCGTGACTCACTGATGTGTATTACTAAGGGATAGGATGATCCATTTAGTAAGGGATAATGTATTATTAGCAGGTAGTTATGGAAAACAGAATCCCGACAGGGTGAGACAAGACCCAGACACGAAGTGGAGTGGTCTTGAGTTGTAAGCAAGTGGCAACCTCTGGCCGCGAGATCTGAGGGCTGGGTCAGGAAGTACTGGAAACCACATACACACATATTCAAAAAAGCTGATCTTTACAGCAGAAATAAACATGTTTACAGCCTGGTACAAAACAATGATTGTAGTCTGGATAACTCATTGCTTGATCGACACACACTGTATGAATGAAGTTGATTTTTTTCATGACCCAGAAATTTCAAATATTTTAAGATTACGAGTTTTCCATTATTAGAGGCACAGCTGACTTGATTGACAGGCGGGAACACTGTAGCTGTTGGCGAGGAGGCTCAAAGCCCACTGTCTTGACAGAAGATAGGTTGAGTTCAGCATTTCCAATATGGCTCGACGATTGGCCTCAAAACAGCGCTTCAGAAACAGATGGGTGACGGATACTACATCCATTATTTATACCTCCTGTTATGTTGCGGGTCAAATTGACCCATTTTAAAGTTAAAAAGAAGTATTATTTCGCTATGAAACTGCTTCTGCTTGGCTTAATCAGTGTAAACAACATATACAAAGAAAACGGCTCTTTTCACACATTTGCAATATGTACATTTGCACTACATAAAAAAATAAAATCAAAATGTAAAATAAAATAAAATAAACAAAAATCTCTGTCATGTAAAACTATTGTATTTATATCTAGGGCTTTTCAATGTACATTAAAAAAGGTTTTAACATGAATTTTCATAAAAATGAGTTATCCTCATTGAACCATGATCTGTGAGAATTAAAGAACACCATTACACTTAATATGTATTTAAATGGTTAGTAATTAAAAAGTTAATAATGAGATTTAGAAACTGTGTATTGGGATTCTTTTTAGGATCAGACACTTTTGGATCATTAAATATGCCTGGGGTCAAGTTGACCGAGGAACATTATTGCTGTCTCTAAGAAACGAACATAACAGGAGGGTTATACGGTCTATGATTGTAACCTAAAGTTTCACTCATCTGCACCACTGCCATTGCTGATATTGCTGGACAGGATCCAATATGTATGCATCCATGTTGTGAAGCCTGCCTGTCAGCTAACAGTTTACCTCACCTTACGTTATATGGTGACAACAAGCAAAAGCGAAATGTACTGGAACTCTTTTCCCTGGATTGATTTGACATGACGTGTAATCCGTTTGACCCTGGTGTTGCTAATGTTAGTGAAAGTTAATAACTGTTGTCAAGTGGTTTGGACCAATCAGAATCTAGCAGCAGGAAGATCAGTAAGAGAGCCGGGTAATATGTGTCATTATTGGCCTATTCTAGCGTGTCAAGGCTTTATGTTTTTATTTGAAGTGACACAGTTTTAAAGGGCTCGGGAATAGAAATCAGGAAGTGTTGGGACCTGCGTGTGAACGAGCTGCGACTCCAGGATTCCTGCCAAACAGAGCAGCAGCTCAATAACAGAAAAGCTGCTGATGTGAAACAACACACAATAAATTAAAGGTGGGAAACGAGTGCTGAGAAGTGAATTGTTTAGGTAGTGCTAATAGATTTTTACTGAAAGAAACTGAACAGACACGTTTCATTGGCACTAGATAATTATAAAACATTGCAGGGAAAGTTAAAGGTAGCCCGCTTGAAATAAGCATTTTCAGATGCTCTATGGAATGTTTCTGTCTCAGTTAGAAATGCTGAGGTGAGCAGATTTCATCTGAGTGGAGACAAGAGTGAAGGAGGCTAACGCACACGCACACAAGGATGGCTCATGATGGGAGGTTATGGTGCAGACAGCTTCTCTGCTTTCCAGAGGAGCAGAACAGAGCAGAGGGAAGTCCTTAAAAGTCATCCAACCCAGGAAGGGGATCTGCGCCTGATGAATCACCACCACCTCCCCCTCCTCCTCCTCCTCTTCCTCTCTCTCTTTCTCTCTTTCTCTCTCCATCCTCTGCTCCCGAGGCGTAAAGCTTTAATATTGATTCAGCTCGCTAACTGCTCTCCCTGTGTGCCCTGTTAGGGAGGCTGAAGTCTTTCTCTAGTCATTTATAACTTTTCACTCCAAAAAACAGACTTTCAAGACTTTTCTCATTTGGCCTTTATTTTGCACAACATCTCAAGAACTTTCAAATGGTACCTTTTATAAAAAAAACAAACCCCGTGACATTCATTTCAAGGTTTAAAGCATAAAAAGTATGCAAAGTATGAATATGAAACAAAGGTGACAACCACTGGGAAACAGAGAGGATGTGAAGGTAGCTGGTGCGCTATTGCACTTTAGCCCGAGGCCTTGCCGTTGGCTCAAATAGGAAAAGTGTGTTTACTCAACCTTCCCCATCTACATATCATCCTCTATTCACTTTGTTATGTTGAAGCACAAATATTAGTTCAGAATATAATCAACCAGAACACTAATGATGGCCTGTTTGCCAAAAACTGAACCTGATAGATGCACATTTATTTTGAAATTTCAAGTTTTAGGTGATGACATCATTTGAGGTCTGAATTATTTGTACATGTAGCATTCTCTTGACATTCACTCAGTTTTACAACCACGCCACGTCTTTCTAATTCATGCTTAACACTTGCATTTGGCACTTTACAGCAATCGTGTTTGAAGAGTTGTAAAATGCAGAGTTGTAATTGAAAAGGTGTACTGGCGCAGATCACCGCGGTAACAGCTCATATACATGTTTATAAATTTACCTCGCAAGTGTCATATTAAATCTTTACGGTGTGTTCAAGTGACTCAGCGCTCAATTTTTATCAGTCTAATCAGTAGAAGTAACAGCCACTGCGTCAGAGTCCAGTTATGGGACACTCTCATCTGCATACACTGCCACGGAGAGTGAAGAAGTAGGAACAGTTTATTAGGACATGAACAAATAAAGATAAATGTCAGGAGCTCTGTGTAAAAATCTGAGCGCATAATTATAAAGTGACTTCAAACGGTCTTATGAAACTGCAGCAATCAAAGAGATCAGGAATAAAAATGACACATCTCAGAGTAAAGTCTTCACAACCAAAGTCTCGCACAGATATTTTTTCCATGCTAGGCTTCAGTGCTATGATGAATGGAGGATTTTATGCACTGAAAGGGGGACTGTGACTTTGGAAGCTTGATCTGACACACCTGTACTGAAGCTTCTTAGTATCTTCAGTTGTGTTGGAATGGCGGCCAGGGGGTGCTTAGCTCCCCTGTGGAGATCTGTTACATGAAAAGCATCACAGATCTTCTATTTTAACCATTTCTCATACTACAAGAGGTAAGAGGTACATACATTAAATGAAGTTAAATGTTCCATTTCTGTAACTATTTCTTTTACAGTGTTATCTCAAGACACTTTTCAGACAGGGGAGTGTCCAGTTTGTTTTGCCTGGGAGGCCCAACTGAGGCACTGACATAGACAGGCCAGGGTATACCTTCACTATTTACTTTAACAATAATACATGAAATTGCAACAGAATGGCGTCAAATAAAGGATAGCTTAATTCCCTGAGAGCTTAAAAAGTAATTTACGGCGCTGAAAAAAAATTCTACATTTGTAAACTGAATACTCCTGCCAGTCTGTTACAACACAGCCCAAATAGTTGATTTAAACCTTTTGTGTGTCTGACAAGGCAAATAGCCTAGTGTAGTTAAGGATTTTGAGGCGGCACCTCTGGATTCCAGTCAGATTTTGGGGGAGCGGGTGGGGGAAATACTATCCCTGGCCACCCATCTAGTAACACCCCTGTTTACAGAAAGAGCAGGTCAAGACTGTCTATATTATTTACAGAAACCCAACACCAATGCTAATTAACATTGGAGGTATTCATGTGCTCTTTTGTTGATGCATCCTGTATTTATCAAGGCAGATATGCAGTTTTTAGATCTGCATGCTGGGTGTTCCTTCTTTCCATCTGTGTGCAGATAAAAGTTTACTCCCCTTCTGATTACACTCCTAAAACGTTTCTCATGTCAGTCACAAATTCAAGGTTATGAAATATAATGGATGTAGGAAACACCTCCTCAAAGTCCTTTCTTCCACAACCAGTTGAAAAACAACATGGTAATTAAAAGAAGAAAAAAGCAGGCCTTGCACTTACAATTAGTGATGAGCTTTCTATTTACCGTTGTAATATTTGGTATTTTAATCATAAGCTTGTACGGGCTTAATAAGGTCTTGCCGTCTTTTTCTTCCCCCTCTTCTGTCATGACTTGCTTTCGCTAAGTTTGTTTCGTATCTTAGTCGTCATTCCCTGTGCGATTTTGTAGTCTTTTGCCTTCTGTGCCATGTCTTGTGTTATTGTATTCCTTTTGCATGAATTGTCATCCATGTTTCTTAGTTAGGTGTAACTTGTTTCCTCTTTTATATTGTAGTATTTTCCTCCAGTGGGTCAAGTCTAGTTTTACTTCCTGAGTTTTCTCTTCTCTCTGACTGTGTGCCCCACCCTGATTAGTTTCACCTGTGTATTTGAGTTTTTTCCCTTCCGTGTCAGTTTGAGGAGTCTCTCCTGTGTTTACTGTGGTGTCCAGTGCTCCTGGCATGGATTTAGCTTTTGTGATTTTTATGGATTTTAAGTTGAACATCTTTGTTTATTGACTGCAGAAAGAAAGTTTTGTAGGACCTTTTGCACTTATATTTATTAAATGTAAGTTTTTTTAAGTCTGCATTTTGAGTCTTCGTTTTTGTGCACTTTCCAGACCTGACACTGAGGCTGCTATGTAAAGACAGCTGCATCACACCCCAAACTGAAGGTCTGCTCAGACTGTGGAATGAGATGAAACCTTACAATAAAATGCTTTGGATAGGCCTTTGAGCCTAAGCCATATGTTGCTTTACTTTTTTGATTTTGGAGAAGTGCTTGGCATCCCACTTCAACTAATTTCTGATATATAAACCTGGCAATGGTACAGAGCTACTTAAATATCAATCATTAATCTATCAATCAATCAATCTTTATTTATATAGCGCCAAATCACAACAAACGTTATCTGAAGATGCTTTTAAAAATATAGCAGGTCTAGATCGTACTCTGTTAAAACATTAACAAAGACCCAACATCAAGACAGGTTGAGACTCAGTCTTATCTCATCTTAATCCACCATGGGGTAGAGCACTTTGCAACATTTAGCCAATTACAGTGGTGAGGAAAAACTTCCTTTTAACAGGTAGAAATTTGAGCAGAACCAGACTCATGTTAGACAGCCATCTGCCTCAATCGAGTTGGAGTTGGAAAGAGGGATAGAGGAGTAGAAAAGAGAGAGAGAGATAATAGTGCTGGTGAGATGGATAATAGTAGCTGTAGCCACTGCCACGTCCGTAGCAGCTGGAGTCTGGAACGTCCACAGCAGCAGGTCGTCTACGGCAGTGACTCACAGGAACCTACGAGACAAGGGAGCTCAGGGACTGCAGAAAGGTCTGTGGTTTAGTAACATGTACTGTATACAAACATCACAACATTTAAATAAACAAACAAAAAAGAGGATATATGTCACTCTAGCTTTACAGGTCACATATAAAGTTATTTTAAGCTTTTTCCAACATGTCCTTGTTCTCTGTTACGCAAAGTTCCGAATTCAGTTGCAAAACATTTCTCTGCGCTGGTACTGCACTGATTGGTTGCCGGAATGTTGTCAGAGAAGGAGTGTATAGACCAGTGTTGATGGATGCAGAGGTAGAAAAACACCAAAACAAACATGGTGAACTACCCAGAAAAACCTGTGCGAGTACACATGTTCCAGAATCTGACCCTTAACAGGAGGAGGCAACTGGTGAAGTATTTTAGCCACGATTACAACAGCATGTCTCTGAGTGGTTCTAAAATTTGAGGGTCGTTTCTACTTTCTTTCCTTTCGTTGTTCGTGTGTATGTGGTTGGCACAAAGTCCCAATTACCACCAACTATTGTAAAAAATAAAAAGCTACCACACTCAACATCAGAGCAGTTGGCGTGTCTGGCTCCAGCCACTTACATCTTGACTCTGCAACACCAAAGCAAAACCACAATAGCGGAGGAATAAGTGGAATTGCTTGGAGTGGGAGTGGGAGTGGTTTGGCATGCATGCCGATGCAAATCAGTCCTGCTGTTATGTAACCACAGAAGCACAATCGGTTTGCCTCCCAAAAGCTATGTTTTCCAGTGGGTGGGCTACAGAAACAATGCAGAGGCTTTTTTGCTTCCATGTTCTCAGGGTTGCTAGGCTGGAGGATGAATGAAGTACACAAGTATAGGCAAGGGAAAATGTGCTTTTCATTGTATGGGATCTTTAACCTGTAACAATCCAGTTACAGGTGTAGTATGCTTTCTCTTCTGCTCAGGTTGAAAAATGTACAGCCATTTTCTGTACCCCCACATCATTTTAACACTCTCTGAACTCCCCTTAACTCGACTATGACAAAGATTATAAAACTTAACAGCTTTTGTTTCCAACAAGGTCGAAAATGATAGAGCTGCTACTCTGTCAGTCCTCAAATAGACTATTTTCCTACTTTAAGCAAGTGATGTGTACAGGCCAAGAATGTGTTTGTTGAGTGGATCAAAAGTTTTCTGCAGCTCTTATGAGGAAGGATTTACAAAGTAGAGGTTTCTTTGGAAGCTATAATGGACTGATTTATTGCTCTTGGTTGATTCATCTAGCATAAACACTTCACTCAGTCCTCGGACTCTCATTGCTGTGATCCCCACTTGCAGCCCAACCTGTGAGGATCACAGTCAATAGATGGAGCTAAGAGGCTGTGAGAGAAAAACCCCAAGACTCTTGGATGACCTCAGAAGCTTTTGATTGAGTGAGCAACTATTGTGACATACTGTACACCGTACACATCCTCAGACTGAGATCACTGCACTGACTGCAGAGAGCAGCAACCCCAATCCTCAGTTTGCCAAGGAGCTCAGGGAATTAGAGCCTGCACTGTACAGCTTTTGAAGGTGAAAGTAGAATTTCCTTCTGCTGCCTTTAACTGATATTTCTCCTCTTGAAAAATGTCCTCTTTCATTGAACAAATATTCAATATTTGCCTCCCAGTTAATAATGAGAAAGTCGTGTGACATCTAATTTAGCAAACCACAAGAAAATCTATCTGGGTTAAGGTCATCTCATAAACATCTTCCTTAGCATTCATCAATTATACAATACATATGTAATGAACACTGTGTCCAGGCATGACACTACAGCATGTGTAATTATCAAAGATCAATACCACATAAGTCTGAAGAGGCCAGTAATGTGGTAAGTCCAGGTTCAAGGACAAACTGTACAGACCTTTTCCTCATGCTGAAATCACTTATTCATCACAGAAAAAGGAGAACTCAGTTTCTACCTTCCTCTTACACCACCTCAACACCCTCTATAGAGATGCAACGTTCTCTACGCTGGCCTTGAATGCAGCACGTCAGCAGCAGATTCAAGTCCTCTGACTTTACAGCAGCTTATTGTTCTAGCTGAGACCTAAGTTAAATACCAAAATGTGTACAAACATGCAGAAGTGTTCCTTTACATAAGTGACATCATTTCCAAGAGCTAAAATCTGAGAGGAGAATGAAATCACTATGCCTTTTTTCTAATTGCATCTGCATGATAAACATCTGAATTTAAGAAAGCTTGTAAACCAAGAAAAGAAGATGTTGGAGAAAATGGAATGTATGGCCGCTGATTCAGTGTAGGTGGAGATACCACAAATATTGTAAAGTCAGTAAGTAACAGAAGGGGCATTTCAAATGTGCCTGCAGTGATCTCGCACAGATCTACTCTGAAAGTTGTTTTATAACTGTTCAGCTGATAACCTGCTTGTGAGTAACATGTTCTACTTGTGTCATCCACAGCTGGTGGACTCATACTTTATATCTATACATAACCCAGTATATGTGTATTTTAAAACAGGATACAGGTATTTCATGTTTATGAGAGGAGACGCATAGATATGAAGTCAAAGTCACTTTATTAAAGAATAAGAACACAAGCATTAACCAGTTGAGTTTGAGATCAGCTCTGTAGGGCACAGTACAGACACAACATAGCACACACACATGAAGTTGAATCAAGAGGTCACACTGTGTGGGCCTCACATCAGTTAAGGTCATTAGAGTTTAGTGCTCAGGCTTCAGAGTGGAGATTGAGATTGCGTTTACATCATGAGCCATACCTCAAACAGGATGTGGTTAAGGCAGCTCAACTAGACCCAAAATATACTGAGTCCCATTACCTGAACTAAATTGACTATGTTGATGAAGCAGAGAGAAAAAAGAGGAGTCGATAAGGAATAATTGTTTTTAGTTTCTGATTTTCTTTCGTTTGTAATCTGGCGTTGATTTGCTTCTCTTCTTTGTAGATCTTCCTTGTATGTTTTGTCTTGTTTTCCCTTTTTGCTGATATTAGTTCATCTTGTTATAGACTATTCTGTTCCATCTGTGTTGAAGTATGCTGGGCCAGACGTCACTGAATTTCCGGTTTAGGAAAGCAGAAGTAAACAAGCTGATAGAGAAACTACTTCTTTAGCATCCACTTATGATTTAAAAACTTAGGAAGTGGTTTATACGGAGTTTAATAATTTTCACATCACCTAAAAACTGAGTTCCCCTGTCAAATAAATAAGGGAAGAGAAAAAGTGGGACTAGCGCTGTGCATTGTGGGAAACAGTACTCAAGGCAGTCTGGTCCGATGCACACTGAGAAATGTTCCTGAATCAGTAGACATCTGGGGAGTTTTGGCATACTGCAGATTTTGCTCTTGTTCACATACTAATTACTACATACTACGTACTGCTAGTATAGTAGGCAGTTTCATAAACAGCCTCAGTCTCCTCCCTTGTGTCATATCATTGCATTACTCCCTGTGTGCTTGTGCTCCCCAAGGCTATCTTGTGTTTTCTTTTTTGTTTTTGTTTATAGACTTTTAAGTATATTTTTTGTTTGTACTTTTTGGTATTTCCTGTTTATTCAAAAATAATCTTCAACATTTACATGTGGGTCTTCCTCCTTTTGTTACTTACCACATGCAACACAAATAAAATAACATGAATACAGCAGCCAGAGTAAAAACATTAAGGTGCAATATCTTGACTTTTTCATTCAGTGTGTTTGATAAAGATCAGCAGGAGACAGAGCCTTACAGTATGTCAGCACAAACACTGAGAATTACATCTGCCAGCTAATAAGGTCTAGCTATTAGACTGTGACATGTAAGTGTGTATGTCTGAGTTTGTCTGAGTTTTACACATTCAGAAGGACAGTTTGTGTGAAGCACTTTGAGCTTTATTTTCTCAGAGTGGGGATTTGACTTGCTGCTATTTGCTTTAAAGAGTAATTAGAGTCACTGCTTCAGCCTTTCTTTGTTAAACACACATCAGAAAAAATGCTTGTTGAGAGCATGTGAGGGACGGGAGGATGGGAATTGGGAAGGAGAGACCATGGATGCTTTTCTTGCCTTAATCTCTCTGTGCCAATAGGAGACAGTTTCCTATCAAAAACTGAAGATGGAGCTAGACTAGGAGACAGAATGATGACTTATCTCTGCTGCCTGGTGATAAGAAAATAACAGCAGCACCTGTATAAGGTCCTTTGCTTTGTCTTTCCACTCAACCAGTCCTGAAACACTGCCAAAGCCTTCACCGTGTTGTAGTTTGTGGTTGCTTTGTTTTCTTCAAATGTCCACATCTCTCACACTCGGCTTCTTGTGTGTTTTGTGTTAATGTATTAAGATAAATGCGCCAATTGAACACGCTTTTATGTCTGAGAATTCACAACTCATGAACAGAAACGTGAGAGTAGTAAACTCTGGAGACAGCAAACCAAGACTCACATTCCATAAGGATCCGAGAAGTAGTGAGGAATGTAGAGAGTTACTGAGCACTGTGTTTTACAGCAGCCAAAGTTTAATTTGGGGCACCCAGCAGGCATTAGGGATGGCTTATACTGCTAGCAATTCAGATAAAGTTAGTGTTGCTGATGAACCCAGCTGTTAAGAACATTTGAAGGAGTTTTATGAACAAATCAGGACAGATTCCAATGGGGAAAAACTTGTATGCTGCATGCTTTTAGATTATAAATCACTTTTCATATTTGTTTGTTCAGTGTCTCTTCACCTGTATGCATTTTATTTTAGGGGATGTAAAAACCATCTCACCCACATCCTTTTCAAAGCAGATAGTCCAAAAAAGTATGTTTTGGATGGCCTCAACCTTGTAGACAAATTGAATTCTGAAAGTCTAGATGTGGCATGGTGAGGTTGTCAGATGATGCTGATTAATCATTTATTATCAATCCTTTATTTAGCAAGGAGCTTATACCAACATATAAAATGTCCTCTTCATTTTAACTCCCTATATAGACTTTGATTGAGATTTATTTATTTCATTTTATTTTTATAAAAAGCGTGCCTAAATATCTCACATCTTATGTTCTTTATAAATTAAAGCACACGTTCTTAAGTGCAGAGTGAATTTGAGCACATCAGGCTACCTCTTGGTAGTGTTGCATAATCTGGGTTCTAAGTGAGACTCAGGGCGCAAAAAGGCTGGATTATGTCCCTTGATTATTCATAGGTATGTTTTTGGCACACATAAACCAAAAAGAGTGTCTACTGTCAATCTTTAACAACCAGGTGCACCTACAGGCAGGCAGGGCTTGTTGTTGCAGATTTCAACACTTCCATTTAAACAGACTGGGTCAGAGCTGGTACATTTAACTTCTCTTTTTAGAGAGCTTGGTGTTGGCCTCGGTCTGGAGTTTTTTTCATCTTTAGAATTTCTAGTTGGACTTAGATACTGTAGGTTTGGCAGAACGTATCCTGGCTAGCTGTTTTTAATTGGTATGTTAAGCTACGCTAAGCAAATTCTGGTACTAGCTTCATATTTTTGGTGATTTTTTTCGTAGTATCGCCATCTCATCAATATAGGTAAGTAAAGAAGTGTGAAGAGTAGAGTTTTTAACAAAGTTATAAGCAAGTTTATACACTAATGTTGTATTTCTTGAGTTTTGGCAGTAAAGTTGTAATTACCGAGATAAAACGGAAGATGGATACAAACTTGAGAAAGTTGAGAGATTTCTAAGTGCTTGAAAGGAGACCTGACTGTTCAATCAACTAACAAGCAGCAATCTAAACACAACACAAAGACTTCAGAGCTTAGACTGGGCATGTTTGAATAAATTGTATCAGATAACATGACTCAGAAGATTCACTTGTGTCCTTGAAGCAGAAGTTGTCTCTTGCTTCTGTTTGAAGTGTGAAAGAGAGGTGTTGGCTCTGATATGAAAGGAGGGCTCATTCATGATTTTTATGTGCATGAGAAAAAAAAAAGCATCTTTGATCAGCAGTGGTTTAAAATCTCACACAGGCATTGAGTGCTGGAGAGTTGGTTCTGGTTACATGATGCTGTCTTGTTTAAGAGTAATTGCAATCCACGTTTGAATCCCACATCCACCCTGCTGTTGAAAGAGGTTTTCTGGGTTGACTGAGTGACAGAATAAAGGGTGGGTTTGGTACATTGTGCTCTCTGATCAGATTTGTATCTATTTCATGTCAGAGTGATAAATATGGGCGAGGCTGGAGTGAGCAGTGGAGTGAATTTCAAGTACCAACCAATGGCTCTACAAATTTACAGTTGTTATTGCAAGTTAAAGCTGGGGTTGGTAGTCTCAGAAAACTAGCATGAATTTGAATGTAGCATGTCTTCAGGACTCTGTCTAACTCCTCCCCCCCTTCCCCTCGGAGCTCCTCAAAAACAACACCCCTGCTCACATGCACGAGCGCCGCTGATTCATGACCATATGATCGTGACTGATTCAAAACCAGTCCTCACAAAAACATTATCACAGTGAAAGTTAAAAACACAAACAAACATGGCTGCTGTTAGTACTCACAGCTGTCATGCTAGCATTATCCAGTTGTACTGGTGACATGATATCAGGAGAAAAAAGACGTTTGTTGAACGTGTTCAGTGTAGATGCTCTTAATTCCTACAGTGTTGACAGTTCGTGAAGGCATCAGGAGAGGTGTAGAGTGTGCGAGCGGGAAAGAGGAGAGACAAGAGGAGAAGTTTTTCATTCATTCAAACATGGATTGTTGCTTTGTTGGTTGGCGTGATCACGGCCGACAGTGACCGGTTAGTAAAACTCAACGTGTTCACGAATCGGCTCGTCCTCCCTACAGCGTCCGGACAGACGGACGCTACAGTACATTTTCTGTAGGACTTATTGAATGTCATTAATTCTTTTGCTTGTCAGAGCCCCCGCAGTGAGAGCTTTTCAGACTCTGATCCGGACTACAGTCCTGAGCAAAGCACCTCATCGGGTCAGAGGGAAGAGGCCCGAGGTCGAGCGAGAGGGGCAGTCAGTAGAGTCAGGGGAAGCAGAGGCAGGGGACTTGGAGTTCACGCTGGCGAAATGTACACGCAGGAGGCGGGCAGAATGGCAGGACGAGATTTGAATGGTTTAAAATTTTGGGACACAAAAACGGTGATTGGTTGGTGTTTTCCCAGGTTTACTCCGGCTGTAGATAGCAGCTTTTTTCGCCCTTTTTTAAGAACACATTATGTATTGATTGCCATCAGGACATAAAGATCATTTTAACCAGTATGACAAAAGTGTATCTGAATCTGACTACCAACCCGTGTGTAATTACCAGTAAAACTCTGTCATGATAAAAAAAAACTACTAAAATGTCATGTAGTATTTTGGGTGAAGCCATTGTTGAGTTGAGTTCAACATTTGAAGTTTTCATATGAGTCTTGACCCATTACCAGATCCTTTTCCTGGGTAATAACTAAATAAGATCTCAACACATGCATATCAAAATGTATCCCTGGTATTCAGTTTGTCCTTTAACTTCCTGTCTTTATGTAAATGTATGATATAACATATAGATTTCAAGAGTTGTTATTATTTCCTGGATCAAACAGAGGAAAACATGAGGCACACTGGACTGAAGCCAGTTACATCAGACTCCACATTTCAGAGGAGCTGGCCCCTCTAACAATAAAGGTCAGCCAGTAATGGAAGGGATCCAAGGGGGCATCTGATCTGTCCGTGGTTTTGCCAGCTCAGAACGATAACAGTTTGTTTAGGAGTGGTTTGGCTGTGGAGCACTTCATGCTTTTTGTTTTCAGCAATCATGTGTAAAAAGTGTTTTTTTGTTATTTACAGTAAAAGAAGAGACTTTGGCCCTCATTAAACCCACTCAGAAAACAAGCTGTCATGTAGTGTACTCTCAACAATAGATGATGTTGGTTATATTCTGTGTCATGCAGTTCTTTTTATCATTATGCAGATGGAGATCAGAGAGAACCATACATGTACTTTGGGGTATGTTTATCACAAACTGGAGCTGTGGACTAAAGTATGGAAGAGCACATTCCACGTAGTTATTATGGCCCAATGCATCAATGACAGGCTCATGATAATCTGCACACAGGCACAGCTTTTCAGGTGACTTTGAAAATGTAAAGTGATTAAGCACCCTGGTTCTATGATGTATTTCACACAGAGAGGAAACTATGATGCATACAGTTTGCTCTACTAAAACTGTGTGGCTGCATTTGGTTGCATTAAGAATGAATCAGCTATAAGATCAATGATTTACACGAATGAATCATTCTTTCTCCCCTGAAAGAGAAACTTTTAAAATAACACATCTGCAAGCCAGGATACCAACTTTGCAAATATGGTAGTGCAAATGCAATAATGTGAAACTATGCATTACACTGTTTCATCCCCTCATGATTGCTGTTACTTAAAAGCCTTGTTTCATGTTCAACCCCAATATGTTGATAACAGGCCTGTTAGATCTGTAAGATATCTACTTGTAAGGGTTAGAGTTGGAAACGGGCTGGGAAATGTGTTGGAAAATGTAAGCACTGAAAATGTCCATGACTAGGCAGTAGTACAGTATCTGAACCAATGTGTATTGTAGTTTTGGAGCAGTGACGCTTAAATGAAATTACCTTAAAATCTGGAAAATAAGTCACACTGGTGTATAAGATGCAGTATGTTGTTTGGGGGGCTTCCAAGGTGAATGGCAAAGGGAGTGAAAGGGAATAATGTACTCCCCTCCTGTGCTGGACACTTGTCTTAAATGAAGGAGTCTTTTCAATTAAACCAGTACTCCACAAGTATTCTTCAATTAATAGTATACCACTGCTTTCTTTAAATGCATGACTATGACCTAACAGGGTGTAAAAGGGTAAAAAGTGGCACTTCGAGACTGGTCTGCTTGCCATGTATCCAGCATGCTTTGTGCATCTTTGTGCCTCTCTCTTCATTTAATACTGGTATACTAGTCACACTGGCTCACTTTCTAGTTGACAAAAGGTATTAAAACTGTGTGTCAATAACCAGAAATTTACAGTATTTCAATTTATTTTTCCACAGTCAGGAAAGTGTGCAGTATGTGGACAACAAATATCTTTTATGCTTTTATTCGACTGATAAAAGCTCACAAGGAATTACAGTTTTGGTGTCTGGTGGTGACAGAACTGCAAAACCTGACCTCTCATATAACACAAAATTTTTCACACATTTTTTGGCTCAACTAAAGATGAAGTTGATGTTAACTAGGAATTAGCTCAATTGCATTGGTTAAATGATATATCATTATGTACATGCACAATAGCCACATTACAGGGCGTGCAATGTTAATTTTATCACTTGAAACACTTTATGTTTCCACTTCTTTGTTGTTTGATGCAAAACCAAAACTGAACAGTTTCACTTTGTTTCAAGATTGTGACAACACTTGGGGTTGTCTTATTGATTGTGTGATTTGTGTCTCACCCTGTTTCTCACTGACTTGTATGTTGGTTCATCAGGTTCACATCCCCTCTCCCACCATTTTTCTTTGGACTTTTTAATGTTATCTATTCATTTATTTGTAGTTTATTTGTCAGGGACAGATACAGCATATATAGACAAACCGAGAACAAACAATACATGCATGCATCATAGCGTTGAAGCTAATGCTAATTTGCAACATTCATCCCTAAAGAGGCTATTGAGAGAGTAAAATATTAAAACAGTAAGTTAAAATAAAAAAAATAAATGGCATTTTAAGTACAGCAAAGTACAATACATTGAACCAAACATTTGGCAGTGACAGAAAATACAGAAATCAGACATGAGTGCAGGGTTTTGCTCAATGGAACAGGACTTTGGTGGCTCTCTTATCTTCACACAAACTACATACACTTACTCAGACCCCCAGGACTTCACTGATATAACAGATGAACTCATTTTCTTTCGCTGTTTGTTTACTTCACAATAAACCCTTAAAAAAGGAAGTGGAAAACACAAACTTAATACTTACAAGTAGGATCCAACTTTTAACAAAGATGAATCAATGTGAAAAGTCAGTCTGATGTTAGAGCGGTTCCTCACATCACAGAGAAATGTCTCCTGTGCATCCAGGATCTGTGAGCCTCCTGCATGTAAAAAACAAACATGCACGTGATGCTCCTGCCATCCCAGATAACCTGGTATGAAGCTTGAGGTAGACACTCAGTAAGTCGACGTTTAAGTGCATGTTTTCCCTCTGTCAGCAGTGCGTCCTCCCGGTGCTAGTGCTGTGGCTACAGAAACAGACCGCTAACAGAGCGGTAGTGCGGCGGAGTGTTTAATTTTAGTGTCCACACCTGCAGCGCGCATTCAGGGAAGTGTTATGAGAATCACAAGCAGGACGAGATTGGTGAACTTTCGTTTCATGAGAAATTACCATCTCAGAGCTGGTGACTAAATAAACATACATTTGCTGGTTGTTAAAAAGTGTTGATGACTTATTACAGAGTAGGAAAACGGTGTTTGTTTGTGAAGTTTATGGGGGAATGTTTGGCTCCACCTGTCCTCTTCTCCCCCTGTTGTCTGTGGGCTCCTTCTCCATGCTGCTGTCAGAGACCTGGCTCCAGTCTATACGATTTTAAAGCAGACTGAAAGTATGAAATGTGTGATTTTATGATTAAAAATGTTAATTGTATAAACAAATTGCATGTACTTGGAATACATAAGTAACAGGTATCGCACTAAACTAGTTTTTTTCCCCCAATATCATGCAGCCTGAGCTACAATCACTAATGTTTAGAGTCCTACAATACTTGATTGAACGCTTTAAATTCCCATTGGATGATCAGTTTCTCACTTTATGCATTTTTATCCATCTTTTCTCAGGGCTCCACTTTTCTCTAGTGCCAAAAGCAAGCCACAAAGTCAAATTGTACTCCCAGATCTTTCGTGCTCCCAAGAGAACGATTTTCCGTTTTAGACACAGCATGAATCTCCTGTCATAACCATCCTCAGGCCATAATGTCAGAGAGAGGATGTCACAAAATTTCACAACCAGATTGCCATGAAATTAATTGAGCACATTCATGCTCAAGAGCAGGTTGATTCTTGTGACCTCTCGTCTTCCCTGCTGTAAGAACTGTTAGGACGAAAATTAAGATTTGAAGCCCAGCGGGTGGTAAAAGCTGCTTACTGTTCAGTATGTTCGCCTAATGTTCAGAAGAAAAAATACTGTCAAGTAATGTCAGAAGAAAGGTGAAGTTACGGTGTCCAATGTTGAATGGGTTATATTTAACAAGCAGCAAGCCAGCATACACACCTGGCTGTTTGTGAGTAGTTTATATTATTAAAGCCAATGTGAAAACCAACCATGTTTAACAGTACTATTTAACTGTATCTTTTTCAGTTTCCACTTGTACATCTAATTAAAGTTATACCTACACATGCAAATGTTGCTACACAGATGCATCATTTGACGGTGATAACAGCTGATACACCGCTCACTGCTCTGCTTAATTTAGTTCAACAGTGCAGTCAGGATATTTTATTTATCTCCTGAATGCGGCTCTGACTGTCATCGATACTTACATTACAGATAACAGAACTGTAATGTAAGTAACAAGCTTAGGGCTGTTAAACGATACCTTTTTTAAATCTAAATTAATTGCAGATTTTCAATAGATGATTACCATTTCTCATTTATTTTAAATACGTTTCCTACTTCATCTGAAGTCCCATATTTTCCATGTTACCATTCTCTTGATTTGGGAATCCGTTTTGGGAATTTCGTCTTTGAAATTGTCATAAGTTGCTTTGTTTTAGTTTTGTAGTTTCTTTTTGTTTTAGTCTGTCTTTGATTTCGTGTTTTATTTTGTGGATTCACCTTGTTTCCTTATTGCCTTTATAAGTTATGGGTAATCCTAATGTCTTCCTTGTGTTGTTCATCAGTGATCTATGTCTAATGTTGATTCCTTGTATTGTTTGTTTTCACTCGTGTTTCTTGTTACGTCTATAGTGTTTCCTGTTTTATTTTGTAGTTCTTGTTCCCTATGTGTCTGGTTTAGTTTTACTTCCTGCCCTTGTGTGTTTCCCTCCTCCTTGATTACCCTAATTAGTTTGGGTAGTTTGTGCCCACACCTGTTGCAGTTTCAGTCTCTGTGTCTTCTCCCTTCTTTGTTGGATCATTGGGCATTTCCCTGTCTTCCTCAGGTTATTCCTTGTGCTCCTAGTGGTCATTGTTGCGTTTCATTATTTCCCTTTTTGAATTTGTTTATTAACTAATTAATTAGACTTTTGTTTTACCTTTTATGTTTTATTCTTTTGTATAATAAATCTTAATTTCTCCTTTATTTTTTCCCCATTTAATTGTGACAGAAATCTATTATTTGAATAAATGCTGCAATGCTACACCAGTTTGGCCTAACTTAGAGCAGTGGTTCTAAACTTGGGTCTTGATATAATTTCTTTGCGCCAGACGGTTGTGGAGAGATAAATTAAATGACATATTAAAATGAAATAATATATTGCTGACTTGGGAGTAGTTTTTTACATGAAGTCACCTTCACAAGAGACATAATTAGCCTTACATAGGCTGTTCTAGACCGATAGTGTGTTGGCTGTGTGACGGCTGTAAGGCATGACAGCTATCATCATGGTTATTCGCTAAGTCAACTGCAGCTATCAGACTTGTTTTTCTTTATGAATAATAAAGGGGGGAGTCATGTGATCTACGGTAAATTCTTATTAACACACACAAATAAAATATGCATATTCATTATTATCCATTATTAACTCTGCATTCACTGTTTGGTGTAGCGTGAAAGGAGAGGTTTTGAGGGTTACATTTTAAGAAAACGATCAAATTTAGACTACAGTAAATACAGTTCCTTATTTTTAAATTTATGGGAGAAAAAAAACGTGCACAGTGGGAGAGACAGACAAAGGAGAGGACAAGGGGTGACATGGAGAAAGAGAGTTGGAAATATCTCATGTAAGCAGATTTTATTTGATTAATCAAGTGATGTACATTTGTTTTTGTTTTTTTCCATATCAAGGGATGCAGGTTTTGTACACGTATCTGGTGTTGGTTTTAACAGAAAACAAAGTTATCTTCATTCCAATCGGGTGCATAATTTACAAAATAACGAAAAAGCTGTGTTAGCAAAAAGAGGGAGAGGGAGAGCACCTGCATCTTGATGTTATTAATAATTAACTTGGCTTACTTGCAGCCAGCATGATTAATGACAGTTTTTTTTTAAAAGAAAGTTTAGCAAAGAGATGCAAAGTAAGTCACAAACTCCAGCAGTCTTATTTATGTGGGTCTACTGACTTGGAGGTGGGAGAACACTTCTGAGTGATCATTTTGAAAAATACTGTTTTTTTATATCTATATTTTTGTAGGTACAGTACAGGGACTCTTTAATGATATCTAGATTGAATCACTCCCTTGCTCACCCCTCCTGTGAATGTTTTACCATTGTTTTTTTGTAGTTTTGAAACTCATCAGCCTCTTTACAACAGTTTGCAATTACTCTGAGATTACATGAAACCAGAATTAAAGTTCACATTCCTTATTCATCACATATGTTAATAAATTAGAGCTCCTGGTCCTTTATTAATCCTTACAGTCTTTTGTAGATGCAGAACAGAACCAGCATGAACCAGAGTGTATTTCCCTTAGCTTCATTTATCAACTAAGTGCTCATCAAAAAGTCACGTTTCCCAAAGGAACCTTGTAGTACTCTTTCTTTTAGTTGTTTCACATGAGGCTTTTAGACACAACTGTCAATTGCAGTGTTTGTCAAAAAAAAAAAAAAGGAAATGCATAAACCCTGGGATTGGTCTCTCTAGCTCTTATTACTTTCAGATTTCTCTGCAGCACACTAGCAAAGCTCCACTATCACTACGCCTCCGTACTTTTAAAATGAACCAAATGGTAGTGTTATGTTGATGGCGCGATGCATGACTTTACATTGCATTATTGAGTTACGGAAGAAAGAGAGGCAAAACGTATGAACCAACAGCAAAACCCTTACATACAGACACTCAAATGAGTATAAACAGAACATCATTCTGTCCTTGCAGCTTCAATGTTTACAGTGATGCTATTTTGCCTCTGTTTATACCTCAAATGCAGGTTCTGCAAAGGCACTTGGCCACTTTGTATCTGTTGCCAAAGCGGTGTAACAGTCTTGAACATACACACGTATTGTTTTTTTCATTGTTTCTTGTTACTTTATCAGAGTACTAGTTTAGCTAAGCCCTAACTTTAAATTAAGTCTGTTGCCCAGATTGTAATTGTTGCAACAAACCTGTTTGAAAGACTGTTAAGGCTCAGCTCAGTGGATAAAACTCAAGTGAACTATCGCTGCTTTGCTCCACTTTCATTGTTCTTAAATTGGTATGATTGGAGGATGAGTCAGCGTGTACAATGGAACACCAGAAATGCGTCAACCTGTAAAGCCTTGATAACACCCCCAGGAGCTATTCCTGGTTGGCTTCTCACCTCAACCTGTAATTCTCACATGACTCTGTGAATCCGGCTGGCTAGCAGGGTAACATGATTTAGATGTAATATAGAACAGGTTGAGGCTATTGACCTGTTAACCCTGGAAAGATGCAACACTGATATTGAGTGAGCAGTTGTTCTTGTTCTTCACATATTATGCTGTAACAGGAAACAGACAAGCAAACTTTGTGGGACTCAAAGCAATGTACTGCATTGTATAATTGTAACCTTAGAACTAAAGAATCTTTGCTTGACCTCTGAAAATATGTCACAGCTGTCCATGTTCCTCAGTGTGAAAATAATAAAGCCTGATACCGAATACTTCCACAGGACTCGTGTCTTGCTTGCTACTGACAAGTTAGCCAAAAATTTAGCGACAACTTTCCCCCTGGAGCAGACCGATAAGTCCCTGCTGTGCTTCCTGACTATGGTTGGTTTGCTGAAAAAGGACACATTGCCAAGCCTAAGCAACAGAATGACCACACAAAGGAAAGAAGTAAAGGACCAGGACACAGCAGAGCAGATGCTGTCCCCTGTAACTCCCCTGTAGAGTTCGGTCAATGAGGCAAAACCACTGGTTACTGCTTACAACTGCTGCCCTCTCAGGTGCAATATGACCCTACACCATGTCGGTCTCATGAAAGACAAAACCCTCAAATGTGACCTCATGTGAAATCGTTTCCTAACAGCTGATGTTTGGATAGTTTGGGATTAACCTCTTGATGTATTTCTTTAAAGATGGGAATGGTAAAAGTCATAGGGTGTGCTTTACTCAAGAAAAGGCAAGCACAACTAGCTGATGCTGGCCTGGGTAAAGATTGTTTGCTGTCCATTGAGCTGATTTAAGTAGAAGCATCTCAAGACATGTTGAGTGTTGGGGGCGGTAATTGGCAGCTTCCTTTGTGTTTTATTGGGTGTGCTGTTTACTGCTTGGATGATGAGTGAACCAATGTGTCTTAACAATTATAAACAGATATTGAACCAAAAGACAGCACGTCTGAAAATTGGTTGTTACATATCACATCTCCCTTTACTAAAAAAAAGGAAACATGGAAAGGATAAATACAATGTACTGAATACCAGAACACATCATAGATAACTGGGATATAAACTCTCATGATGTTATCCCAAGGAAGTTTGGGGATTGGGATGTTCCTTTAATTACCTCAATTGAATGTAACTACTTATATCTCAGGCTCCTCTTTGTTAAAGGTGTCTACCTCATCACATTTTCCATTTCATTTCCACACACCAAGAAAAGGCCCCGGTGCACATTGCTCTCTTTTCAGCACCCTTCTATCGCCACAGTTGCTGCCATTGGGAGCCATTCAGCTCCTGATTGGAACTCATGCCGCTGTAGACAAAAAGTAGTAAAATAGCTCATTTGGTGAGCCATTATTCGCTTCAACTCCCATTCTAAATGAAACACCTGGCTCAGAATGACTTCATTCAATCTGAGATCTTTTTAACTCTACAGCTGGCAGCATTTTACTTATTACAGTACACATAAAGAGCAGAGGCTCAGAGGGCATCCAGAGAGGGGGAAATGGTCACATCATGACACCAAATGCATGTCTATTTAACACTGATATGTTCGTATACATCAGCCACACTGCAAAAAAACAAAAATATTTTTAAGGTGGGAGTCGTATTTTAGGGAAGCATCCACAGAAAAATGTGCTTACATCGCTGCAGCCCAAGTAATTGAGTAGTTAAAATGTCTTTGTGACCATAAATATACTCATGGTTTGTTCATCTGTGAGGGATGTGGGTAATTAGCCAACTAAAAATTACTGTAAAGGCCGGACTATAAGTCACAATGGCATATGAGACCCAGGCTATCGTCTGGTCCTCTCTCCTCAGCTGACCTATAAACCATTTCCCCTCTGCCATGTTGAAAGATCTTTAAGTTTGTTAGATGCACCAGGAGGGGATGAGGAGAGAGGAGAGAGGTGGAGTCTGGAGGAGCTCAGAGTGATAATACAATGGTATATCATCTGCAGATGTATCTTGACCACCTCCACACATTTATTTATTTTCTTATTACTCTCATGTTGCTGATCTCAGGAACATTTAATAGTTTAACTCTGACAGTGCAATATAATGTTATGCATTACAATTATATGCAGGATATTTTAATCACAAATGTGGTAGCATCATATAAAGCAGCAGTTTGTTTTTTATTTTTTGTTTATTTCACAAAAAAATCTACACCAGTTCACACTGCTCTGTGGGGTTTTATTGTTCTGATCATATTAATGCAAGTAAAACAAGAAGCCACAAGAATCATACCAAATAACACGGATGTGGTAATATGTTAGAATATTATAAAGGAGGATTAAACAATAAAATGTAACAACCCTAGTAATACCAATAATTATCAGCCAGGTTTGACTAATTACGTATCTCAGTGAACAAAGGTTTCTTTGTGAAACTTAGATATTTTGAAATATGTTGGGCGTTTGTACCTGTGGGTCTGACATGTGACACAGTTGTGCAGCTTGTAATAGGTACCTGACAGCACTCCAATCTGATGCTGTGGAGGAAAGAATTTATTAATTGGCAAATAAGTCTCCTTTCTCCATCTCCACTGTCTTTCTTTCGATTTCTTGTGGGGAGGAGCTGAAAGGCAAGGAAACTATGCATGTGGAAGACCCAGAGGAGACAAATAAATCTGTTGGGAAGCACCCCTGGATGTTTTTTTGGGGGGGCTCCCAAAGGGAAAAATGCATTTAGCAATGTGCAGTTTCTATGCAGATGTGTAGCTCTTGCCACCCTGATAACTACCCACAGGGTAGTTGATAGTTGTATGAGCCAGATGGACCGCCTGACTGAAACCAATTCAACAAGACTAACTCCATTCCCTCTGCAGGTCATTTGTTGTCTTACATTTAGGAGTCATTTCAATCAAATCAGCACTCTAGGTCGATTTTCTCTGAGTCTACCATACCATCTTGAAATGTATGAGTATAACCTAGAGCCATTATTGTTTTCTTATTTGCCATTCGGTTCTGCACTTAAGGTGCACCATAGCACCCAGACTGCTTTAAGCATTGAACGAGCTTCCCCATACCAAAGTTAGGGACAAGAAAGAGGTAACAGCAGCAACCTGCCACTAGCTGGGTGAAGCTGAGCTGGAGCTGGAAACCTGTATGCAACTGAACAAAGATCCTCTCGTGTAGTGGAGCGTTTCCATATGCCAGCTTGCAAGCCGCTATCTCTGTGTGCCTGCAACATCTGTGCAGACTGAGAGGAGTTTTTTTTTTTTTTTCCAGCTGCTGGACTTTGAGTTAATAGAGTGAGGTCTTGACTTTCACCAGAGGATGTTGACATGCTGATAATGCTAGACAAGTAAGTGTGTTTGCCCGCTGTGCTGTGTGCACCACCTGTTTTCAGTTGATTGACAACAGCACATTGTAATTATTGAAGTTGGTTGTTGTTGTGATGACTGATTGGGATTCTTTTTCCTCTTTTTTTTGGTATATTTAAAGTTTAATGTTGATTAACAGTCATGCCTTATGAGAGAATGTGCCATGTGTATAATGCATGTTGCCAAATGCCAAACATTTCCAGCTGCATTTGAGATAGCTGTCAATTTTGTTGAGGAATTTGATGAACTGCTTTCACCAGCATGTTTTTTTCTTTGTATATCGCTTTTATATGATAGGACAGCTTGAGCGAGACAGGAGATGTGGTGAGAGAGGGATGACAAGCATCAAATCTATCCTATGATGAGTGCAGCAAGGACCGTAGCCTCTTTGCATGGGGTGCCTGTTCTGCCAACTGAGCCAAACTGGCATCCCACCGTTGACTGTTAAATGAATGTTTTCCTACTTACTGCGTTAACCCATCTAGAATTCAGAGCCAACTGAGATATCAGTCACCACACCATCCCTATTTTCAGAAGGAACTCTGGTTGTTGATTATTTTCATTCAAAAATTCCCATCAATCCATTATCTCAACTACTGATTCTCTTATTTCCTCTAAAAGCTACAATTATTGTATTTGCACCCAGTTTGTCTACTGTTCTTTGGTGGGTAAAATGGTTATAGCATTCAGCTTGTGATAAAACATTCTTGCATAATTCAGCCACTTGCCTCAATGAAAGTAACAATTGTTGAAAGAAGCAATTTGTCTGATTTAATCTTTTCTTGGGTTTGTTGACAAAGAGAAAAATGTAGAATATTACCAGACCTTGAATGATGATCAATGTGGGTGAATCTCATTACAGGTTCTAAATGGAAAAGACCAAAGTTTTATGGGATTTGATTCACTCTTTGTTTTCTCATGAAATTCTCCCTTTCAATAACTGCAGTGTTTTATCCACGATTATCTCATGGTTGTGTTTTTCTTCCCATCATGTTTTCAGTTCATTGTTCTTTGTTTTATTCGCTGTACTCACCTCTCCTCTTGTTTCTGGGACTATACTTCCTGACCTTGTGTGTTCCCAGCCTGTGTTATTGCCTGCCATGCCCTCATTAGTTTCACCTGTCCCTCGTTAGCGTACCCTCTGTGGCACATGTTGTGTGTGTTCCTATCTCTCTGTGCCAGTTTGTTGTTGTTCCTTTTGTCTAAAGTGTTCCAGCCCACTCCCGGTGTCTACTCCCAGCGTTTTGATCTTTACCATGTGTTTCTTGCCCTTGCCAGTTTTATGGAGTTTTTATTCTTGCCTGTTCACAATTTGATATGTGTACATTTTCGTTTCTGTAGTTTTGACCTCTACTTGTCTTACCACACTGCAAGCCTTTAGAAGAGGAGTTATTGTACTCTACCAACCCAAATCTCTGCAGTCTGCATTTGGGTCCTGCTTTCCTGTATTACTATTTCCCCGTCTGAACAAACGTACCGTAGACACCATGGGGGAACAATACAAAGTGAGATTAGACAATAAGCCAGGTCTGTTGACTTTAAAGTCAACAGAGTTTTCTGTGTCATTGAGCTGCATGGCTGTCTTTTAACTTGGCCAGACCACCATTGTTACTAGCTGTTACTTACTATCTATGGTATCAACTAGAGGGAGCGAAATATGCCAGGACTCTTTTCCATGGATTGATTTGACATGTCATATGATCAGTTTGCCTCTGGCATTGATCATGTTAGTGAAAGTTAATAACTGTTGTCAAGGTTAGTCAAGGGGTTTTGACCAATCAGAATCAAGCATGATCAGTAAGTTCAGTTAGAAAGTCGTGTAACAATGATGAATATCTGACCCCCGCGTAGTAAAGACAATCACAGCATCTAGAGACACAGGGTTACTGTTTTATGATTGCTCCTAATATCCTGCAAATCATTCATTTAAAAAAAACTACTAGTTTTGAAGTGGAAATGAAGAAAATCAAATTAGGGTTTGGGCAACGCCTCAATGTAATTGCTCCCCCATAGCAATGGAGCTGATAGGTTACACTCTATTAAAAAAATTTAAATCAAAATCAACATAATTTCCTGCAGCACCCCTAACTCGATAACATTTTCTACATTCATCATCACCTCTGATGATATCAGTCTGACTGAAGCAGACAATTGGGGAAGAAGCGGCACATGACATGATAAATGCCCTCTTTTCCAGTGTGCATAAGGCTTGATTCAGAAGGTTAACAGAGAAAGTTCATAACCATCTTTGTTATACCTGATATCTCCAACTAAACTGTCAGGTATTTTCCAGCCAGCTCACTTAATGAAAGCCTAGGTATGTTGAACTGGCTTCATGGTATACAAAGATCCCCCAGATCTCATGACATTTCCTAATGTCATTAAATCCTTATAGACATAAGCAAACATTGGTAGCATCTTATTCTGTCCAAGTTGTCCCAACTTTTCAAGTCACCTTCTGTACAGCTGATTCAGACAGGAGTATTTCATGCCTATCAAAGCTGTACAGATGCTCAAATGGTGAGTCATGTACCTTTGTATATTGTGAATGGTACATTTAAGTCTGGGGCCAACAGAGACGGCAACACAGAGACTCTTTCCACTTTGAAACTCTTTTCATGTCAAAGGCATAGAGTTATGAAAACCTTCTCATTCCTTCACACTGGGGTCAACTCCATTTTCTTGCAACAGTATGTACCTCAATGGTTAGGACAATCTCTCAGCAAGTATCACAAGTAATTGTCAGCTGATCAAAGAAAAGGTTTGCCAACAGTCACTGTAGCTCTGAGAGGTAAAAAAAAAAAGAAAAAGAATTGCCTGCATGGACAGAAGTAAACACAATAGGATCTTATGTAAGGTAAGCCTAGGTCAAATTCAGCAGTCCAGTATATCCTCACTGGTTTGTGTTTATGCTGGAAAAGTGGTTTTAAAGCTTCTGTGAGAAGATTTTATCTGATTATGAAACAGTCTGAAAGTAATAGTGATGTATCTAAGTGACCTACAGAAGCAAACAAGACCATCAGTAACAAGATTGACTTTTTTTTATATCATTACTATAATTATTGTTGCCAGTAAACTCTGCCAACATGAAGGTGTTCAACAAAGTGATCAACTCCACATAATTTGGGATATTGTACATTTGACCAGGGGGAGTTCCTTTTTTTCAGAACAGACTTACATGAGTTCAGGCAAAACCAGTAAAGTGAAGATGTACCGCTTTGTTCACAGGGGGCGGCATGATGCTCAAATTGGGCATTGCAATCGATGTATGCAATGGCTGAGATGCCTTACTCTCTGTGGCAGCTGGCATGGACGTTGTGTGCTAACTTTTTGATTGCCTCCTTCTCTGCAGCTGAATGCAAAGAACAGTCTCCATGCCAATTTCACCAGACTGTCATAAATGTAGCATAGGAATATTCAAAATGATCTTTTTACGTCAGCAGGCACATTCCCTTGTCGCCAATTTTTTTCCCCAAATGTACCTCCTCCATCCGTCTTTCCAACCCCAACTTGGTTGAGGCAGATGGCTGTCAAACCTGGGTCTGGTTCTGCTCAAGGTTTCTGCCTGCTAAAGGAAGTTATTCTTTGCCGCTGTAATACTGCAAGGTGCTCTGCTCATGGTGGATTTAGATGAGATCAGACTGAGTCCTGTCTGTAAGATGGGACTGGATCTTATCCTGTCATGATGTTGGGTCTCTGTTAATAATTTAACATAGAGTAAGAGAGGTCCATATGTTGTCATTTTATTGTGTTACTTTTTAACGGTAAAAAAATTATACTTACGACTTTAACATGTATACAATACTTAAATGTTGGTAGTTGAAGTAGATATGATCAGAGAAAGGATTAACAATGTGGTTAATGTATGTGAACGTGTACTTCATGCCACCCCTGTGAAAATCATTGCCCCAATTTGGACCTGCAGTCGAAAAGCTCGTGCACTGCCCCAGTGTATGATAATCTAGTCATTGTGTGTTGCAAACAGTGCTTTCATTTGAATGAAAATTGTGTTGATTCAATGAACTGCAGCTAAGAGCTTATAGACGGCCTTCAATGCATTCGCTCTGCTCTCTCAAGGCACTATGCAATCAAAGCACATCCCCTTGTTTATGTCAAACGATGAGAATATTTGATGCCTTGCATTGCAGAAGAGTTGGTTCATTAAGAGAAGTTATTCATGACAACATTCTTTCAACTACACTGCCAATCAATATTTCCAAACTCAAGAGGATCCTTAAATTTCAGCCTTGGTGTAGTCGTCTCCAAAGTGTTGTCAATTAAAGGTCAAAGACATAAAAACTCCAATATATTCCATCCGAGCTAAGTAAACAAAGAGGTGGTGATGTCAATCTGTCAGGACTCACAGCACTGCAGGATTTTGTGAATTTGTTTAGTTGAGATAATTTGCTGTTTTTGTGAGTTTCGGTGTTGTGTGGTGTTTTGGCTCGGTTCCACTTTTTCGCGTTGCATGAGTTTTCTTGTGCTGCTTCTTACACCTGCCAAAAACCCCAAACCAGGCTTTGCTTTAAACCACCTCTCACCTGGACTAGTGACCACCTGCTCCCCAGTTGAGAATCACAGACACAGCTCCATCTCTATGTGGCAGATGGCAGCCGGCGGGGACACACTGCATCACCCAAGGGCTTGGCAGATGGGAGTGGATGGGTGTGAAAGTGGAGACAGTTAGCAATCCCACATCTGTCAGCTGGGGATGGCAACACACACCTAACATTTATGTAGGTGGAGAAAGATGAGGGCGCAACCTCCACTGAGAAAAAAGAAAAACAGGAGAACTGTAGTTCATATTTGTGGATTTTTCGTATTTGAATGTAGCAATACATGTTGGATGAAAAACATGTGGAGAAATGTAGGATAATGCGTCCAAAACTATGGTTTTTTTTTAGCTTTTTGCAAGTTGCACTCAAAATGTTGAACCCCAATTCCAAAATAGTTAGGATAACATATTGATATAAACAGAATTTGATGGCTTTCTAATCCCTTAAAGTGCAAAAACAACACGTAAACTGTTAAAACTGACAAACTTGATTGTTTTATTAAAATGATGTGCTCATTTTTAATTTGATGCCAGCTACACCATCCAAAAAGTTGGGACAGGGACAAAAAAAACACTGAACAAGTTGTGTAATGATGTTTAAAAAAAACAAACACCTGGAGGATCATCTCCCAGCCAATTGGGTTAATTAGCAACAGGTGGGTGACATGACTGGGTATAAAAGGAACCTCCAGAGAGGCTGAGGCTGTTTTAAAAACCACCTACTATACTAGCAGTATGTACTGGGTTGACTAAAATTCAGTATGTAGTTTGCAGTATGTGAACAGGATCAAAAACTGCAGTATGCCAAAACTACCCAGATGTTGTACCAGTTGGGAAAATGTCTCAGTTTGCAGTGGACCAGTCTCTGTTGGGTAGTTTCCCACAATGCACAGTGCTAACGCTCCGCTTTTTCTTTAATCTTTATATGACGTTTGGCCCTCAGATTTTAAGTGCATAACCATTACCTACTGTGCTTGAGTGGGGACCAGACGTTTAACGGTTCGTTACATTTTCAGTGAAGTAATGCGAATTAAACACTGGTAGATCTTGTAACTTTCAGTAATTACAGAGGTGATACACATCTCACATGTCTGTGAAAATTCAATATCAACCACTTATTAACTTTTTGAGTCATAATTGATTCTAAAGAAACAGTTTCGCTATCAGCTTGGCTATTGTTTACTTCCGCTTTCCGAAACCGGGAATCCAGCGACACCTGGCCAAGCATACTACAAAACAGATCCAACTGAACAGTCATATTACCTTCAAACACAGTATTCAGTATGTACTGCATACTACGTTTATAGGTAGTATGTAGTGGACAGTTTCAGTCTGAGTCTTTCAGAAGTCATGATGGGAAGAGGTTCACCACTCTGTAAGAGACTGCATGAGCAAACAGCTCAACAGAACAATATTTCTCAGTAAAAGTGCAACAAATTTAGAGACTTAATTAACTATTGTATAGTATCAGTAAAGATATAGCTAAGCAGCTGAAATCCTATATCAAGCAAGAATGGGACATCATTTCATTTTCCAAATTCCACTGGTCTCCTTGGCTCATATTTTTCCCACCACAGTAGAATTTTTCATTTTAAACATTTGATATGTTGTCTTTGCACCTTTTAAGAGGAAAAAAGGTTTTAAATTTGGGCTCTCAAAATAATGACCAGCTCTTCTCGGCGATATCGGCCCACTTATATTGCTCCACATCAGAATGCAATTGCTGTGTTCACATATATCCAACTGATCTGTGCCGAAGAGGGAAAAGCCCAATGTATCAGAACTTCTCTAATAGATCCGGGCATAAAAGCACCATAAGTCACAGCTCTGTGGTGCTTCAGCATATCATTGTTGACTTGAGGAGTAGAAGGATAAGACCTCAAACGTTTCACTTTGAGAAGTGAACACAGCGAGAGGCATGTTTAAATAAACATGAACAAATAAATGTTGCATTAATTCTAATGAGGGGAGAGTGGATACTTTTTTCTTCTAGTTATATATCACTCATTATTTTTATTCAAAACTGCTGCAAGGTGATGGCTCCTGCACACTGACACTAGATCAATTTCATCAAATTAGGTTGGATAAAATTTCCACTTCACCCTCTGTTCAGCCCTGTTATTTAGCACTCTTATCTAATTGACTGTGACACATTTAGCACATTTCTTTCTGCTTCATTAAGCTGGTGCCGTTGAATCTCCCGACAATTTGTGACTTTCGCTTGGTGCAGGTTTTTCTGCTGACTCCTACACCTGCTCTCCTCTGGTTATTGAGCCTTGTCTTTGCTGTTAGAAGCATTTTTCCTGCATTTTCACATTTTAAAAAACTCTGAAGCATCAAACTACAAATACTTTTTCAAAGCAGCGTCTTCTGCATTTATGGACTTGATTTTTAACAAATCCTACTTTATAACTGTTTTCTTCACATAGTCATTTTTTGTGAGCTTCCAAATGTGTTAAAATAATTTCCACTATTGGGTAAGGCATGAACTCAATGGAACTATGAAAGTATTTGGCATAAGGAATTATCTGTTCTCTAATTGTCTTCTTAAGCTTTGGATAGTTCCCACTTTGCCCCATTCAGGTCATCTGAAGTGTTGCAAATAGATTTAAGCTTTGGAAATCCACGAGAAGAACCTTAATGACAACAACTTTGAGTGTACAGCTATTCATGAAAAATGTATTACTATGTGTATTTTGCTTTTTGAACGTGTATTCAATTATTTTCAGGACCAAATCTTAAGTTTTTCCTCTTTTTCTGATTCAACCTCATGGCTCTCACCAGTATACTGTAGATGAAAGTAAAGAAGCTGCCTTAGCCCTAATGATCTTCAAATACAAATACAACTGTCACGGTGTGCAGAAAACAAAAACAGGAGGATCCAAAATGCAGACTAACATAAAAGTTGAATTAACAATAAAAATAACAGTAGATAAAATTAAACGAATCCAAGGAGGATCACAAGAACACTGGGGCACAGGAAGACATAAGACTCATGGTAGACTACATAATGAACTGACACAGAAGGGAGGAAACATAGACTATATACACACACACTTGGTAACTATGGACAAAGGTGAAAACATCGAGGCACAGGTGTAGACAATCAAAAAGGAGGGACAACAGGAAGTAAAACTAAACTTAACACACGGGGAGCATAACTTCAAAATAAAACAGGAAACACAATAGAATAGAAACACAAGGAATGCAACACAAGACAATGATCACTTAACATAACCAATACACAAAATAAACATGGATGAAACAAAGTAAATATACAAAATAAAGCCAGAAATCAAAGAAAGAATACAACAACAAAACAAACAGAAAACAAAAGCAACTCATGACAACAGCTGAAATGTTCTGCAACTGAATAAAAAAGGCACAGAATCTGCAGTAACAGTAGTGCAAATCTAAATGTACACACAAGGAAAACACATGCAAAAGAAAATTTGGCAAATAACACACGACTACAGAAACGCTACAAGCCTCTAGAGGTGCCCAGTGGAACAGTTTATAGTAACATGAGTAACATGGACTTAAACTCAACAAGATCAAGTGTTAAAATGAGACAGTGACACTGAGTGACATTCCAAGTCCAGTAGCTGTCGGGCTAATTGAGCTCTGTAGCTAATGTACTCTATGCATTAAGAGCCTGACAGCTGGCAGGTTGTGTGGCTAAATGAGAGTCCTAGCTAACTGAAGCCACACTTAGATGCAGTAACTTTTGCAAACCTGAATGAAGAACTCATTAGATTTGCAAATTCCCAGTGGTCAGAGATAACGTTTTCTCAGATTTTAAGTTCATATTGATTTGTAACATTAGTTCTTGGTTGTATTAATGTATTTCAATCAATCAATCAATCAATCAATCAATCAATCAATCAATCAATCAATCAATCAATCAATCAATCAATCAATCAATCAATCAATCAATCAATCAATCTTTATTTGTATAGCACAAAATCACAACAAACTTTATCTCTAAACGCTTTTACAAACATAGCAGGTCTAGACTGTACTCTTTGTTAAATTATTGACAAAGACCCAACATCAAGACAGGATAAGATCCATTCCCCTCTTACAGACAGGACTCGATCTTATCTCATCTTAATCCACCATGAGCAGAGCATTTTACAACATTAAGCTAGTTACAGCATCAAGGAAAAACGTCCTTTTAACAGGCAGAAACCTTGAGCCGGACCAGACTCGTAGTAGACAGCCATCTGCCTCTAGTTGGGGTTGGAAGGAGGGATAGAGGAGAATAAGGGAGAGAGAGAGAGAGAGCGATGACTGTGATGAGACGAATAGTAGTAGTATTAGTAGCTGTTGCCGCTGGAGTCCAGCACGTCCGTAGCGGCTGGAGTATGGAACGTCCACAGCAGCAGGATGTCTACGGCAATGACTTAGTGGAACCTACGTGACAAGGGAGCTCAGGGACTCTAGAAAGGTCTATGGTTGGCACCATTAATGGGACAGGGAGAGTTACTTTAAGTGATGGGGGGGACGGCAGATGAGATAGGATGCCAGTGTTTCAGTGCGCCAGTTCCCTCAGCAGTCTAATTCTATAGCAGCATAAATAACAGCTGGTCAAAGCCTGAGCTAGCTCTAACTATAAGCTTTATCAAAAATAAAGTCTTAAGCCTAATTTTCAAAAGTAGAGAGGGTGTCTGCCTCCCAAACCCTGACTGGTAGATGATTTCAAAGGAGAGGGGCCTGATAACTGAACGTTCTACCTCCCATACTACTTTTCATTACTTATTTAAGTAAGTAAGGAGTTTTTTGGTGAGACCAAAATAATGCAAAGGCTCAAGGATAGGGAGCTTCAGCCTTGCACAAATTAGGAAAAGGAATGCAAATGAGAACTTCTGAGTGTCTCTAATAAATGTCAAACTAATTAGTTTGTCCGATCTACATTTGTCAATAAAATACAGCTTCTGTGAGAGCTCCTGATTGGCTACAGCAAGTTCAATAGACCAAAAACATCTCCTTACCTGTCGCATGTCCTCCCATGTTTACCATGCCCTTTAAAACTACATGTTTTAAAAGTATACATGGCTGAGATGTGATTATAACCCTTTGCTTCAAAACAGATTTAACAAATGACTTTAACTAAGAGGTGCAATGTGTGGTAATTAGCAGCATTCAGCAGACTGGATGTATGTGGATGTATTTGAGTTTTCACCTGTTACAGTATCATCAGACTGAAACCAGTCTAACTGATAGACTTTATAAATATTCCTAGAAAAGAAATAGATGGGATGTTGAAATCTATTCAGAGACCAGCTTATTCCAACATCATGACTAGAATACAAGGATAAACAGTGCTCCTCAACAGCTCTTACAACTAATTAAGTCTGAAATCTTGCCTCCAAGCACTGGAGCTTTCAGTTCCTCACTTCATGAAAGTAATCCATTTTTGAATAAAATTCAAACCTGACCAGACCAAGGCGGTGATTTTCTTCTTTTCTGAGGCTATTAACTGATTTGAAAGAGCCTTGAGTTAGAAAGAGAAAATTAATTCACTGTCTCCAGCTCTGTGTCTGTCTTTTTCATTTCTCTCTGTTTATGTGAGGTTTGTTTTTTCTCCATTTATACTTCCACAATTTCACATTAAGAAGACCTGCAGGTTAGACTCTGCACACCTCCTTAAGGTTAAAACAAATAAACATTTTTTTCAGACTGCTTTTGGAGGACCGCAGCTGTTTTGTCATTAGTGGTTGTATGCATGTGGGCGTGCTTGTGTCTGTGGAAGTCATGTATAATAAAACTGAGATTTAATTCAGCTAACTACAGAATGTCTGCAACAACCAGAACTCATTTTAATACACCTTTAGGTATGTAAGTCTAATGATTGTAAATAATGCAGCACATGTTTTATTAAAACTTTTAAAAATGTTTGCATTCAGCTAAAGCCTGATTTGCACTCGTCAAGTGTTTCGAATTTAGATCCTGATGGAATTGAAGATACTCGAGCCACATTTATGTGCCTCTGCAAATCAGATTACTAATCTGATAGCAATCTACTTTTTACATGATTAAACTGATAATCAAGTTCAGTTCTCTGAAGGGAGATGGTGATGGTCCATTGAAAAACATTTGAAGAAAACTTAAAGAGTTTTATTTAACAGTAACAGATAGTGTATTTTCATTTAAGTTAACATCTTCACAGGCTGTGGATTACACTGATTTCTCAGGCCAGTTGGATGCGACAGAAGCTCTCTGACTACACAAACAGCCCACAAACCAATAAAGTTTCAGTCAGTGACTCTTAGTTTTAAGGTCAGATAGAAGGCTCTATCAAATCTGGTCAACTCTTCTGTCTTCAGTCAAAATATCATCCACCTACTATCGATGACTGATCTATCCATTCATCCATCCATAATCCATACTAACAGTCCCATTTGGGGTCCAAAGGGTCCTTAGCTAATCCCAGCTGTCATTGGGCAAGAGGCAGGATACACCAGACAGGTTGCTAGTCTGTCCCAAGGCTGACAACTATTCTTATGTAAACTTCTACCTATGGCCAATTTAGAGTCAGCAATTAACAGGTTGCTGGAAGTTTAAACCAGAGACAACTAAGTTGTGTTGCATCACTTCTTCAAGTGACACTAGGTGACAAGTCAGGATTGCAGGCAGGCCTTTTTAGCACCTAGACTCTTCTACTACAGAGCCATGCTGTTGTAAAATGAGCAGAATGTTGGCATTGTCAAGAATATGCAAGGTCATTGTCTGTATGGCAGCATATGTTGCTCCAAAAGCTGTATATAATGCTCAGTATTATAAACAGATATATAAACCATACCATCATAGATGCTTCTTTTGATCTATGAGCTTATTACAAGCTAGGTGCTCCCTCACCTCTTATGAGACCAAAAAAGGCTGTCTCTTAGATGTATCCTTCTTTTGACTAGAGCACCTGCTAAATCAAATTGTAACATTGTAACATTTTGAGAACATGTAGTGATTTCCACGACAGAGTTATGTCAGTTTTTATTGCAGTGCTGCCTGAGTGCCCAGATTCTCTGAATCTTTGGATGATATTTTGTGCTTTAGATGATAAAATGCCCAGTTCTCTGCGTGAGAAAAAAGTTCAACAAATTCAGAATACATTTCCTCAGTGTAAAATGTCAGTCTCTCTCAGAGTGGTGAACCTGTGCCCATTTTTACTTCTGAGAGACTCTAGCCTGATTTATACTTCAGCAGATAATCGACGGCGTAGCCTACGCTGTCGATTCTTCGCTGAGGCCTATATACATTGCTGACGCACACCTCCTCCAAAATGTAACTACCCTTCAAAGCGACGCGGACCGCAAGCCCTGTGATTGGTCCGCTCAGCTGCATTGTATTTCCCGGATTTACAGCACTTCCGGGATCCCCGCACATCGGCCGTGTATTTCATCTCCTCCAACGTCTCCTCTCTGTTCTTCATGTAATCATGTCTGTATGATAAACAGCAACATGCATCAGCTGTAAATTAACATAACACGCTCTAAATCGCTGTGGAAAGTAAACAGAGAACAAAGCGGGGCAGGGAACAGGCGACCTGACTTTCAGAGACTACACTGTCCTCAAACATTTTGCCGGAGTATTGCTTTGTGCCACGGACACATCGACGCACACGAATGTAGTGCTCCTGTCAGCATCAACTCCTGCTGCGTAGGGGAGACGCAGAAGTATAAACCAGCTTTCAGTCTCTCTGGAATGTTCTTTTTATTCCATGTGATGTTACAAAATCTTAAAAAAAATAACCTGCTTAGTCAGGAGATGTTCTACTAGGTGTTTATCTTTTAAATATTCTACAACTTTTCACTGTTTTGTGGTCCCTGTCATGACTCTTTTGAAACATACTGCTGACATTAAGTTGAAAGTCAGCATACATTTTTTAGAAATCAATGACATTTTTCAGTTTTAACATTTGAAAATTTGTCTTTGAATAATTTTAAATTAAACAGTCTGTAAATGATTTGCAAACCATCCGTTTCTGTTTTAATTAACATTTGACAGAGTCCTAACTTTTTTTAAATTAGGGTTGCAGTTGAGGCTTGTTCTGCTTCTGCATCTGACCAGTTCAAGCTCAATGTCTCCTTCACATATATTGCAAGCCTTCTACAATCCTCCGTCTGCACTAAATACATTGTTTAGCAGAAACGTTTGCATGCAAATTTCAGTAGTGAGATAACCAAAACACAGAATGCCAGTCCAGAAATATTACAATGCCTGTGGAATTTATTGGAAGCTTTCTTATGTGGGATTGCATCACCAGTGAAAACAGCCTCTCTTTTATGTGGAGTGACAATCCTGCCTGTGAGTGTTACAGGGTAGTGAATATCTTTGCCAACCTTGAGTACAAAGAAAGAGACCGTACTTATTCAAAAATATGGTATAAAAGTTACTGCAGACTATGTTCTGTTTGTCTTGTTACAAAGGAACATACCATTTAGAGCCTGCTGAAAATTACCAAGAAAATAGCACCAGAGTGCAGAAAAAATCTCATCTTGGTGACAATTGTTAAAAATGTCAAAAGTAAGACCAATTAAGCTACTTCAAATATGCCAAGAGAAAAAAACATTATTAATTTAAAAGAAAATCCTTTCAAAGGTCTCAGTAAACACTCTGGTTTATCTAAATGTATGGAACATCTCTGTTTGCTCTTTCAGAGACATATGATTCATTCCCATAGAGGTGCTACATAACCTGTAATACTTCTTGACAACAGTAGCTCTTAGTCATGCGTCATGCATCACAGGTTTGAACTACATTGCCCCGTGATACAGACAGACAGGAACTGCTTCACTCGTTCAGGTTAGTGAAGCACTGTGATTAACCTTGTCCCAGATTGCTCATCCTATTGAAAAGCTCTGAGGACAAAGGATGTACAGATCAAACCGTTAACAACACTGTCTGCAGCTAATCTTCAGATGATGTGAGGACATTTCTACAAGTTGGTTTGTTATTGAAGATAGATAACATATTCATAAATAAAGTGGCACGATCATTACCATCAAGGCTCCAAGGAGCCAAAGCCATATGATCAGATTACAGTATCTTGAGTATTATAAAGTGAAGTATAACGAACAAGGTTAAAATCAAAATGTGCAACTTAGTATTAGCCATCTAAAAAAAAGAAAACGCAGTGAGTCAACCCGGAAAAAGTGGTTTCTCACATGATTATGTGATTTACTGCAATTAATCAATTACAAACCCTGTAGTTTATTTGATTATTGTCAATATTTTGCGTGACATTTTTCCCTTTTTCTGAAGTATAAAATATCTGATCATCAGTTTCTGTTATGTCTTCACCTTTGAGTGGCAAAACATTCTCAACTCAACTCATTTTTATTCATACAGCACCTTTTATACATTCAAGCATGCAGACAAAGGTGCTTCACAAAAAACAGAGGCAGAAAACTATAGGTTAATTGATACAAGATAGGCTGAAAAATCAAATAAAAAACAGAAAAATAGAACACATTTAAAAAAAATCTATAAAATAAGATTATTAAAATAAAATAAGACAAATACCAGAACAATTTAATAAGAATCTTTACAATAAAATCAATAGAATAAAATCATGTAAATATATATATATATATATTAAAATCATTACAATAAAATCAACAAAATACAATAAAATAAATACTGGAAAATAGAATAGAATAAAATAAATATAGAAATGAAATTGATGCTAAAACAACGGTAATAATGGTAATAATGCAGTCCATGGCTAAAAAGAAATTACTCAGTTAAAAACCGGATTAAAAAAAAGGTAATTCTTAAGTTTACTCTTAAAAACAACCAGAAAGCTTTCTGCCTGGCACATGAGGGACACAGGAGGAACATTTAAAAGACACTCTAGCATTAAAAGGGGTACTATGCCTCATACAAACTTTAGGTCTCGGTTTTTCATTATAGATAAATAAGACCACTTCTAATAATAATTTCCATATGTTATTTGTTTTTCTTGTAAATATTTTAGTTTTATATCGATGGTAAAATAATGAATTCACGAAACCATTTTTCTGTGGGATTGCTTACCATACAGAGTTTTTCCTCATCGCCATGACTTGTTTCTGAGTCAAACATGCACTTTTTTTGTACCTATGTCCTCGTAACCTTGTCTAATCTAATGTTTTTATGCAAATTGGGTTTAAATGAAGTTCATCCAATCTCAAAGTTCAGCTGTAATATTACAGACCACTGAATATTAAAGTGAGCTGAAGCAATGGCAGCTTATCTGATGACACAGAACAGCTGATCTTTCACAATAAAGAGGCTAAATAGCCGATCTGTTGGAGTGGATGGCTGCTTGAAAGGTCAAAGCAAGGTGTGAACTAAAATGAGGAAGGAGACCTCCCTTTTAACCTTTTGTGACAAGATAAGAGTATCCTGCTCATATGATGTGTAATCACTGCAATCTGCTGTGGAGTAATTATATTTAATGTTGATAACTGAAGAACAAGAAAAGCCTTATTTCTCACACAAATAGCAGATTTTAATTTTGTTGAAAATGAAGCAAACAACCGTTAGAGGTGATGTATTTGACCATAGCAGTCAAAATGACTGCTATGGTCATTCTAGTGGTTGCAGAATTATGGCAGACCAGGTGTTAAGGTTAGGGTTTGGATTAGGGTTAAGGTTTGGTTAAGGGGTTGATTGGGATTAGGATTAGGGTTATGATTAGTGTTATGATTAGGGTTAGGGTTATTGTCAGGGTTGGGGTTAAGATTAGGGTGAGAGAGGGGGTGAGTGACATGCGCCGGCCCATGCTAGCCTTTGGGGGAAGAGGGGGGGTCACTATAAATCATACACAAACCTAACCCTAACCCTAACACTAATCATAACCCTAATCATAACCCTAATCCAAAACCTAACCCTAACCCTAACACTAATCCTAACCCTAATCCACACCCTAACCCTAATCATAACCCTAATCCTAACCCTTATCCTAACCTTAATCCACACCCTGACCCTAATCCTAACCCTAACTCTAACCCTAAACCTAATCCAAACCCTAACCCTAACCCTGACCCGAACCCTAATCGAAACCCTAACCCTAACCCTAATCCTTACCCTAACCCTAATCATATCCCTAAACCTAATCCACAACCTAACCCTAATCATAACCCTAATCATAACCCTAACCCTAATCCTAACCCTAACCCTAACACTAATCATAACCCTAACCCTAATCATAACCCTAACCCTAATCCTAATCCTAACCCTAACCCTAATCCTAACCCTAATCCAAACCCTAACTCTAACCCTAACCCTAATCACAACCCTGACTCTAATACTAACCTTAACCCTAATCCTAACCCTAATCCACACCCTAACCCTAATCATATACCTAACCCTAATCCTGACCCTAACCCTAATCGTAACCCAAACCCTAATCTTAACCCTAAACTTAACCCTAATCATAACCCTAACCCTAACCCTAACCCTAATCCAAACCCTAACCCTAACCCGAACCCGAACCCTAATCCAAACCCTAACCCTAATCCAAATCCAAACCCGAACCCTAATCCAAACCCTAACCCTAACCCTAATCCAAACCCTAACCCTAATCCAAACCCTTACCCTGTCACTAATCCAAACCCTAACTGTAAACCAAACCCTAATCCTAATCCAAACGCTTACCCTAATCCAAACCCTAACCCTAGGGTTATGATTAGGGTAAGGGTTATGATTAGGGTTAGGGTAAGGGTTATGATTAGGGTTAGGGTAAGGGTTATGATTAGGGTTAGGGTAAGGGTTATGATTAGGGTTGGGGTTGGGATTAGGGTTAGGTTTAGGGTTAGGGTTAGGGTTAGGGTTAGGGTTATGATTAGGGTTAGGGTTTGGATTAGGGTTAAGGTTGGGGTTAGGGTTAGGATTAGGGTTAGGGTTACGATTAGGGTTAGGGTAAGGATTAGGGTTAGGGTTAGGGATGGAGTTAGGGTTACGATTAGGGTTAGGGTTAGGATTAGGGTTGGGGTTAGGGTTACGATTAGGGTTAGGGTTAGGATTACGGGTTATGTTTAGGGTTAGGGTTAGGGTTAGGATTAGGGTTAGGGTTAGGATTAGGGTTATGATAAGGGTTAGGATTAGGGTTAGGGTTATGATTAGGGTTAGGGTTACGATTAGGGTTGGGAGTAGGGTTAGGGTTACGATTAGGGTTAGGGTTACGATAAGGGTTCGGGTTAGGGTTATCATTAGGGTTAGGGTTAGGGTTATGATTAGGGTTAGGGTTAGGGTAAGGATTAGGTTTAGGGTTAGGGTTGGGGTTATGGTTAGGTTTAGGGTTAGGGTTAAGATTAGGGTTAGGGTTAAGATTAGGGTTTGGGTTATGATTAGGGTTAGGATTACGGGTAGGGTTAGGGTTATGATTAGGGTTAGGGTTATGATTAGGGTTAGGGTTAGGATTAGGGTTATGATAAGGGTTAGGATTAGGGTTAGGGTTATGATTAGGGTTAGGGTTACGATTAGGGTTAGGGTTGGGAGTAGGGTTAGTGTTATCATTAGGGTTAGGTTTATGATTAGGGTTAGGATTAGGGTTAGGATTAGGGTTAGGGTTATGATTAGGGTTATGTTTAGGGTTAGGGTTAGGGTTAGGATTAGGGTTAGGATTAGGGTTAGGGTTACGATTAGGGTTAGGGGAAGGATTAGGGTTAGGGTTAGGGTTGGGGTTAGGGTTATGATTAGGGTTAGGGTTAGGGTTAGGGTTAGGGATATGATTAGGGCTAGGGTTAGGATTAGGGTTAGGGTTAGGATTAGGGTTATGTTTAGGGTTAGGGTTAGGATTAGGATTAGGGTTAGGGTTACGATTAGGGTTAGGGTTAGGGTTAGGGTTACATTTAGGGTTAGGATTAGGGTTAGGGTTAGGGTTACGATTAGGGTTAGGGTTAGGATTAGGGTTAGGGTTGGGGTTAGGATTACGGGTAGGGTTAGGGTTAGGGTTATGATAAGGATTAGGGTTAGGGTTAGGATAAGGTTTAGGGTTAGGATTAGGGTTAGGGTTAGGATTAGGGTTAGGGTTAGGATGAGGGTTAGGGTTAGGGTTAGGGTTAGGGCTATAATTAGGGTAAGGGTTAGGGTTATGATTAGGGTTAGGATGAGGGTTAGGGTTATGATCAGGGTTAGGGTTATGATAAGGGTTATGATTAGGGTTAGGGCTATAATTAGGGTAATGATTAGGGTAAGGGTTAGGGTTATGATTAGGGTTAGGGTTGGGGTTAGGGTTAGGATTAGGGTTAGGGTTAGGATTAGGGTTAGGGTTAGGATTAGGGTTATGATTGGGGTTAGGGTTATAATTAGGGTTACGATTAGGGTAAGGGTTGGGGTTAGGGTTAGGATGAGGGTTAGGATAAGGTTTAGGGTTAGGGTTATGATTAGGGTTAGGGTTATGATAAGGGTTATGATTAGGGTTAGGGCTATAATTAGGGTAATGATTAGGGTAAGGGTTAGGGTTATGATTAGGGTTAGGGTTAGGATTAGGGTTAGGGTTACGATTAGGGTTAGGGTTAGGATTAGAATTAGGCATAGGGTTAGGATTAGGGTTAGGGTTAGGGTTAGGATTAGGGTTATTGTTGGGATTAGAGTTAGGGTTAGGGTTAGATTTAGGATTAGGTTTAGGGTTATGATAAGGGTTAGGGTTAGGGTACGGGTTACGATTAGGGTTAGGATTTGGATAAAGGTTAGGGTTTTAATTAGGTTTAGGGTTACATTTAGGGTAATGATTAGGGTCAGGGCTACAATATTCTGTATTTGCAATTCTTTTTAGTGGGGAAGCCATTACACAGCCGAGTCAGAGCCGCAGGAACACAAATGTTGAGTGTTGAGTTTAAAAATAGTTAACAAAGTGGCTTTCTGAAAGCACTGCACAAGTGCTAAATATTGTGACCTATCTCTGCAGATTGAAGCCATTATTTATATGTTTGTATAGTTTCTATAAGTATTTATATTAATGAACCAAACTTTTTTAAGAATATGGTATCATGGAGAGCTTGCTCCATTACTTCCCCCACTCTCGTTTCCCTACATTTCCTGTCTCTCTTCGGCTTTCTTATCCAATAAGGGCAAAAATGCCCAAAATAACATAACTTTAAGAATATACTATTAGACAAATACCTTTTGACTAGCTTGAATTGAGAATTTTGGCATCCAAAAACATCCAGCACATATTCTCTCACTATGAGTCTGTGCATGGCCACTTTGTCTTTTCCAAGATCCATGACACACTGGGTGGGAAACTGCTGTGGCTCTCTGCTGGGCTTTGCAGGACCGTGCTGGTGCTGTTGGTCTGCATTCATAAGCTGCAGACAAACTGTTCTTTGGCCTCTCTTTCCTGTGATCCCACAGAGAAAGCTGGGGGTATTTCAAAGTGATGCCTCAGAACTTTGTATTCTTTAATGACAGCAACATACATTTTTTTTCTCTTCAGTGTGGACAACAACATTTTTTAAATGTTTGACTGAGCATGTTCTGAATGTTCCAAATACGACTACTTCTTTGAACCTGTGTTTTGATCTGTACTGCTCATGAGCAACTCTCTTTAAAGATAGGAATAAAGTATGATGGCTCACTTGCAAGCTACTTTTGTGCACACTATACAAGATGTTCAATAATTCTTTCATATATTAGAGTCATGTATGCAGGTTGATTTTGGGCCATTCAGAGGTTGCCTGTGGGCCTGATTTGACCCGGGGCCACCTATTGAATATCCCAGATCTATGGTATTTAAGTGTCCACAAAAAAAACCTTTTTATAAACTACAAAATTACCCAAAAAGAAATAATTAACAGATGCAGTTATAATGTATGCATCATGATCAGTTAATTTGCTTAAACTACAGCTGGAAAAGCAGATGTAGAGATGGAAGTGCTTTATTGAATCTACTTTGCCCTTTACACTTCAGCAGTAATGCTGCGCCGGCACAGATATGCAGCTCCCATAGAAAGGACTGTTCAACCCTGATTCTTTTTTTAATCCCTGACGAGCTCCTTTGCTCACTGCAGCGTAATTACTGGTTCTTACAACAAAAAGCGAGCAGCACTGAGCGCAAGAGTCAATGAATGTTTAGAGTGGAGCTATAACAACAGAGCACTTATTATACACCTGTTGCTAACACATGCGTGTTGAACTTGTGGCTAATCAGCCTTGTGTTAGGCTTTTATTTTGGGGACTGGTTCACAGCATACGAGAAAAAAAACTGTTGTGTGATATCCTGATGAAAGCCTGACTCTGAAATATAAAGTCAGCTGAACTGCCTACTAATATTATGATCAAAGTCCATGAATTGCGAAAAATTTAAATCAGGAACTGGAAAGGAAAGGGAAAATAATCTGCAGCATCCCCTCTGGTCCCCCTCTTTGGAGTTTTGTTACTCCTCAAGATCTGCCACCTGAGAAAGATGGGAAATAGAAGGGGGAAAAAAACGTTCTATTTAAAAAAAAAAGCCTCAGCATGAGAGCAACATCCAGGGAACCGTTTTGCATCAGCGCTTGTAAAGGTGGGCTTTTCACAATCTCAGCTGCATGTCATCGAAAGAGGTGGATCTTGTCAGACTCTTAAAAATGGATGCTTTTCTTTGCATTTGCAAGCGAGTTTTAAACCTGGAAAGAGCCAGAGAGACGAGGATGAGAGGCTTCTCAGCTGAGACTCAGCAGAGGGAGGGTTACAGAGACGGAGGCAGGCAGAGAGCTTGAGAATGGAGCTTTCTTCAGGTTATATTTGGGGTCTCTGTGACAGCTGAATTCCCTTTGCTCCCTATTCTTCCAGGCATCATGTATCAGTCTCGGCTGCCAGCGTTGAGATAGAAAAGAGCAGCTGATGAAGAGAGCTCCCTCAGACAGCCTCCGCTTGCGCTGCACTGCCTCCAGAACCGTTCCACTGTGTTTGTTACAGCAGATCATGAAAAGAAAAGACTCCTGCAGGCTGACATCAATACTATTTCTCAACTTTTCATTGTGTTGCAAAAGATCCAATGTCACCAGGTCCGGCATCTGTTCAACACAGTTCTTATCTCAAAAGAATCAGCACCATCGACCTCTTTTTATGATACAACTTCTGTTTTTCCCAGAATTTAATCAATTCCTATATAAACAGGTTAGTTCTTGGGGGAGCTTTACGAGTTTTTCAGCTTATAACACAGATCGATAGGTGCAGTCAGATTAGATGAGGTCTCCCAGGCACGAGCCTTACTTCACTCCAGAGAATTTTCCATTAAAACATGGAGGAGCAAAACAGCACTCTATACCTGTCAACACTTAGCTGTAATTTGGGTCATGCACCTGGATAATGCATGTGCATGCACACACAGTCATGCACCAACACACACACACACCACATCCAAAACCTAATGAAGTGTTTTTACATTGGAGGCCACAGGCTTGAGCAGCTCTCACCCCGGGACATGCAGCTCTGCTGGATGTCTGCAGATCTATTTGATGTCTGCATGTTGCTCGAGTCAATACTGCTCTACTCCTCTGTTGTGTACACTTTCCTGTCTATAGTTCACTTTGGGTAAACTATGAGTGCACCGAGCACTTTTAATACCAACGAAAACCCATCAATAACAAATATCTAATGCTCTGTAGTGTTAATTGTTTATCCTGAAGAGACATGAGTACTCAAAAGTAGCTTAGACCACAACTCTTGCCGAAGTACCAGGCACTTTCGTATCTTAAAGAGCTCACAGTTCCCTATTACTCCTCTATAACACCACACTCCCAACATGAAGGCCTGCTCATCGTACCTAAAGTCTCTATAATAGTATGGGAGGTTGAGCCTACAGTTATTAGGCACCTCTTCTTTGGAATCGTCTACCAGTCAGGGTTCAGGGGGCAGACACCTTCTCTACTTTTAAGAGTAGGCTTAAAACTTTCCTTTATGATAAAGCTTATAATTAGGACTGGTTCAAGTTTGGACCAGCTCTTAGTTATTCCATAGGCTTAGACTACCAGGGGAACTTACACACTGGGATCCTGTCTCCCTCCTCCTTCTGCCTATCCCTCACTTTAACCCTCCCTGTCAAATTAATGTTACAAACCATAAACCTTTCTGGAGTCCCTGAGCTCCCTTGTCCTGTAGGTTCCTCTGAGTCACTGCCACAGACTTCCTGCTGCTGTGGATGTTCCAGAGTCCAGCTGCTACAACTACTACTATCCGTCTCACCACTATCATTTCTCTCTCTTCCTCTCCCTCTATCCCTCTTACCAACCTTAACTCAATAGGCAGATGGCTGTCTAACAGAGGTCTGGTTCTGCTCGAGGTCTCTGCCTGTTAAAAGGATTTTTTATATCATATTTATTTTCTTCTTTCTATTTGGTAATATTTTTCTTTCTTGATTCTTAACATTTTAATCCTACCTCTGGTGTTTCTTCATTTCAAATTCATGAGAACATGTCCTCATTTCATTAGTTCCTGTTTTATTAAGGCCTTTGTTTACACATTATTGTTTGTTTGTTTTAGTTTTGTGCATGAATTCGGGGATGGGTGTCGTGGAATTTTCATAGTCTTATATATATGTATATAAGAATGTTTAACTATTGTATTCTTTCAGTCTAAATGTCATGTTTAGAGTAACTTGTTTCCTATGTCATCTGTTACGGGCGAGATCGTGTCAGGGTAGTAGTCAAGGTCTCTCCCCCTGCTCCCGTCTTTATGTATGTGTTATGGCCGACTTCCTGTCTCCAGAACTAGAGCACAGGTCTTCTTCCTACTTGTTGTGTTCCTATTGTCCAAACATGGTTATCTAACTTTAGTGTCGTCTTCAGAGGGAATAAATACCATGCCAAGGGTTTTGTCTGTCAGAACTGACTTGGCATTGCACTGCACTCTCCTGCCTGTGTACTGTTATGTTATTTCTCCTTGGCCAAGTTCTACATAAACTGTTTCAACGTAAGCCGTCAGAGTCTCCTGAGTCTTCTGTGTCCAGTGTCCAGTTTGTTGCTGAATTCCATCACAATGGGGATGCTAATTATTTTCATCTATTTCATGTCAATGTAAAGAGTTTGTGCTACATTCTTGCGTAAAAGGGTCTCTGTGAATGAAATCTGATTGGTTGATTCAATGATTGGCTGAATCATTAAGTAGACAGAAGCCTGCAAGCTATAGTTCGAACAGGCAACTCTAGCTGCACAAATTTCAAACTTGACAGCTCACTGTAACAATCACTGCCAGTTTGGCGATCTATTCAGATTGCAAGATTTCTGGTGTCTGCCGTTTTGCTCTGCCATTGCAACAGCTGCCCCACATAAGTGCAGTGCTCACACTTTAAGGCCCACACCTCTCCACCATTTACCAGCAGGGTCCTGCTCTGGGGTTTAAGATATTTAGCTCCTACATACTACCCCTTCAAGGTGGGATATTAACCACTCTGTTACTCCTCATCTGAAATACACAATGCACAGAGGTGTAATGGTGGTGCAAAGAAGACGGTGGCAATGTGGGCTTCGTAGCTGGCAGAGCAGTATGTGTGTGTATGTGATGCGCCTACTTTGTGTTTACCAACCATGCCTATCCAGCTCCAGCTCCAATACGCAATAATGCAATGTGAAATCACACATTGGGACACTAATATTAGGGGGTCTCAACTTGTGCTATTTAAACACAGCAAAGTCTCATTTCTTTCATATTGAGTGATATTTCTGTCATGGGTTGCCTTTGTTTAGTTTTGAATCCCTCTTGTTGTAGTGTTCCCTGTTTTATTCAGCTGCTATTTCTTGTGTTTTACTGTCATTGTTTTACCCTTGTGTTCTTGTACTCCTTGTGTGTGTAGGGTTTCCTATTTCATTTTCCCCCAGTGTCAAGTTTCGTTTTACTTACTAAGTTAGGTTTTAGTGATTGTGTGCCCCACCCTGATTAGTTTCACCTGTGTCTCGTGCCTCACACCTGTGTTTGATTACCCTTTGTTTATTTAGTCTGTTTCCTTCCTTCCTTCCTTGTCAGTTCATTGAGTCTTTCCAGTGTTTACTCTACTGTCATTTCCCCAGTGTTCCAGGGTTTCAAATGTGGATTTTGCTTTTGTTTTTGTTATTTTGTGTTTTTTTTTCATTGGATTTTGTTTTCTTAGTTTTGCCTTTTCATTCCTTTTGTTTTATAAATCAATGTATTTTGTCTGCAACTTCAGTCCTCTACTTTTGTTAAAGTTTAATACGTGACAAATTCAGCAGTATGCATGTAAGCTACAGTGGCTGGGACGGGTTGAAGGATGTACAGTTGGCACTTTGGGCTTAAAGCACAGATGCAGTCTTGAGGATGTGGACAGTTAACATTTTTTGACTTCATGCCCCACTGAGCAGCTTTCATTAAAGTGAAGATCAACCAGTGTTGAATGTTGTACCAATTTTTCTGTCAAAATCAATACCCCCAAAACACCAAACACTGACTGCTTAATAGAAACGTCTCAAAAGCACTCACAGAAAGCACTCATAAATCCATGGCTCCCCTCCCTGCAGGAGGTGTCTAACCTCCCCTCCACAAGTGCAGGCCTCCTGCTTTGCTGTCTTCACTGTTGGCAACTTTAAAAGTTGCCAACAGCGACCTCCTGCCAGAGTGACACAGCCACAAACAAAAGCACTTCAGTCTCTTTACACCCTGCTGAGTGTCCACAGGTCAGAAGTAACAATTATGGTCCTGATAAAAAATGGAATTTGGATTTTATCGACCTGGGTGGGTCTTCTTCTGCCTGATGTGGCACTGAGGTGAGGCTGTGTTAAGACAAGTTTTTGTAGAATCTATAACTATAAATAACAGAAATTCCTAAATGTTAGCACCACTGACAAGCATTACATTCATTCACTTTCTGGGACACTCTGCATCCTGTGTCACATTTAACAAAGAAAGCAGATTCTTGCACCCTGACTCCCTTTTATGAAACCCAGACTCTTCTTCTTCTTCCCCCCTCTCCTTCCAGGCGGCCGGAATTGTCCTTGTTTCACCTAGGTGTAGGAGTATTACTCATACTCTGCTGTGCCAGAAGAACTTGTTGAATTATGCAAATGGCTACTGAGCGGCAAAGCTCTTTGGAAGCTGCTAAAACAAACATTTGTGCGCATTAGGAGAACAAACTGTGTTGTGTGGAGAAATTGTATTCTTTCCTGGAAAACCTTGCCGAGGATGTGAACAGCAGTTTGAGTTTGCCATCATCAAACATAAAGAGGGGAGATTGTTGCCGATTTGTATTCATGTTTTATCTGACTTGCTTTATTTTTCTGAATGGTGACATTTCTCTGAACTTACTCAATCTCCTCCAACATGTCTCTACTCATTCTTTCTCTTCCTCCTTCCCCTCCTCTTTATCTTACTCACAGCACTTGAACCACAGACTGCATTATTAAACATGACGTCAACCATTGTTTATCTGTAACAGAGTTTTGGAGCCTAATGATGGCAGTCACCATATTAGAAAAACTGACTCAACCTAACTTGTGGTTGACCTAGCAAGAGGCCAAGAGGTGGAGTTGAGGCCAGCTACAGAGTCCCTGCCTGTCAGTCAAGTCAGCCATGCCCCTAACTTTGCAAACTTGAATCCTAATATCTCAGAGAATATAATAACAAAGAAATTAGCTATCCAGGACAAAATCATTTTTTAAACCAGACTGTAAACATATTTATTTTTGCTGTAAACAAGGGCTATTTAGAATGGGTGTGTATGTGGCTATTTGGAGCCAGCCTCAAGTGCAGCCATTTAAAAATATGTTTTTTTGTTTTATGTAAGTACTTGCCTTAGGACTACGGATGACAACTTAGCTATTGTACTCATTCCAACATATTTAAATTGACGCATACTGCTGAAATGCTGATTAATGTGTGTTGTCCTAATCAAAAAAACCAACAACTTTACAACATGGAAAACACACTATATTCAACAACAACCCATCCAGTGTACTGGCTACCTTGGGATAATTGTTTTTTTCATGGCCCCCAAAGGCCTTTTTACTGATTCCCATTCGATGCGTAACATCTTAACGGGAAAATCTTGTTATATCTGCTTGTTCAGGGACCCCCCTGGCAGTCTTAAGAAAGGTAAAGGTCTTATAAATTCCATTGAAGGAGCAAAAAGGTTTAAACCACGATTAAAAATGAATGCCAAGGTGCTAAAGGTACCTTAATCCACAATTTTGCAAATATTGCAATGTTTGCTACCTAAGATATGTAAATGCCTTGTTTTTTAGCTCTAAAGTGGGCAAGACTTGGCTGAGGTTGTTTCACTCGAGATGATCCGGTAGCAGCTGGTAAAGGAGGTACAATCTTGTCTTCTAGGACTTTAGGTATTTGGACCCTTCAGTGGGGCTGTCTTCAACCTGCTAGTGGATGTTAATAAAGAAAGGAATAATCCAGGAGATACAATCAAGTCTTATGGAGAGAAAGTGAACGACTCTGAGCCTGGAGACAAGATTCTTAATCCTCCTTAACATCTACTTCAGCTGAATGCTGAAAGGTATTTCTTCCACAGTCAAACTGTGGACACCATGAAGTTAGTCACAGTAGTTTTTTGTTGGTAAAAGGTTTGCTGCTGCTGCTGTCTTTGTTGGAGCTCTGTTTATAAGCAATTAAAACACAGAGGTTACTGAAAAGGATTCATTCAAGCATTCATAATCAGAGAAACTGTTATACATGTTGAGAACTTTTGCTCCATGGACTTTCAAACTGAGGTATAAATGCAAATTGAAGATTACAGTTACAGATTAGACATACTGTACATTCATACGAAAAATCATACCATACCATATTCCACATTCATGTTTTTCAGGGTTCATAAGAATTGTCAGCTCACGCTCACTTCAAAGTGTCCAGATTGATCAGCGACGTAGTGTGTCAAAACAGAAAGCTGTAGATATCTGTCTTTCAGAGTTTCTGGACGCAGTCCTCAAACTAACTGTTTTAATGTGCAGTTGAAGTCAGGTGATGTAAAAGCACTGGGGTCTGCTTGCTGAAAGTGGTGTTAAAGGTGACAGATGGGTCAAACAAACACAAGGTTCATCTGAAGACTTGGGTATGATTTTTGTGTGAAAGCCGTACTAAATGTTGACCTCTTTTAAAACCTTGAGATACTAGTGATGGGAAGATTAACCCTACAAGGATGCATGGACACAACCCAAATGCATCGGTAGAGCAGCTGTGTATGGATGCAATTTTGTAATGAAATTGAGATACATCAATTATTAAATGTACTCCATTGTATTGGAAAACCATGCAGGAAAACAAACATGGCAGGTTTTTCAGACTAACTGGTTGTAAAACTGGACACAGGAAAAGGCAGTTTACTAGAGTTATTACTTGGAATATAAGTCCATTGAAATCTGGTCCCACAGGGGATAGTCCGTCCGTTGGACCAATCATTCCAATCATTTTACCTCATGAACAAGTCTTTTAACCTTTTTTTTAAAGTAAACTGAGAGTTCAATTTTCTCTGTCCTTCAGCCCAAAGTTTGTTGTATGTTAGCTGACATTTTGTAAACTTAAAAAGACATACTGTAAGAGTTTTTTGAATAAGTTATCAAATATATTGTTTTTTTAGGAACAAAGTCAAATCTGGATCTATTTATGAGATGTTACTTTCTGCTATAAAAGGCTAGAGGTCACTAGAGGTCAAATGCAGAGATGTAAATGCATGGATATTAACTTCAGAATGATCTGTCTGCAGAGAGCAATGGGCATGTTCTCCACTGTTTAAGAACTCAAAAAGGAACTCCTGCACAGTCTTCTACATGTTATTACTCATATGCAAAATATATTCAGGATAAAACTTTGTTTCAAACACATTTAATGTGTTAGTTTTCATACATAAATTCAATGATCTATGAGAAACTGCAAGAAACTGAGCCCTAAGGTTTCGTGTTCTAAAAATCAACAGTGACAGGGTGACTACAGTTGGACACTTGAAAGTAATCATATATAATAATTTGATAAGAACAATAATAGATGACTCAGAAAATCGTTTTTTTTTTAACTTACAATAAAGTTCAAATATATCTGATGCAAAAGTTTAAGGCACTGTGAGAAGTTTTTATGTCATGGTGATGCTGGTGACCTCTGAAGTAATCTGTAATCTTTTTGGAGGATGAAGACTACATTTCCCATGAGCACCATCCCCCACTGTGGCATACATGTGGATCAAGCATACATTTGTTGTGGAAGCAAATGAATAGAGTACAGATCTTCTTTTTAATCCTGCTTTTCTTTGCTCAAGAAAACTTCTTGTAGGATGTAGAGTGACGAAGCAGTGTACTGATTTGTCGCTACGTCAAATTAATAACTGTACGAAACGGCCACACAACTTTGAACACTGATTCATTAAAGTTGGTTGGTTTAGAAATGATGACCTGACATTACCTCTCACAGCTCTGTTGTCATGATGTGTGCTCAAGTGTCCAAATAAATGTCTGAATAATGTAGACATGCACATTTTAACTTTAACACTAAGCAGAGATGAGAGCCTAAAAGTTGCTCCGTAAAATTCACAATTAAAGCAAATCACTTCCTGCTCACCTCAATTTAAATATCGATGCCTAATCGAGAGCTTCGGAAGACCCAGCAACTTACAGATTCAACACCATCACAGCTGGCTAAAACTAATACTAGCAGTAGCATCGATGCCTTCGTCAATAGATAGTCAGGGGACTCACCGCCTGCACCAGTTGCTGCTGCTAGCAAGCCTCCCATGAGCTTCTTGGTGTCTGAAATAAGGGCGATTGAAGTGTCTACGCAGAACATTGAAAACAACACAAAGAAAATTAAGGCCATTGTGGAAAAAATCAAAGGGGAAAATCATGGTTTAACCCTTAATAAGTCATCAAAGATCAGTGAAGTGTGCACTCCCCAGCATAAACATAGATCTTGTTCATGACCATTTTGCTCTTTTAGCTAGCAAACCCCTGGTTGTAGAGTTTCTCTGTGTAAAAAAACGTCCACAGAAAATGTACGTCGTTTTGCTAATCCTGTTCTAGTATCAGCAATGAGCATGAAACATCATGTACAAAGAAAAAAAGCTCCTCTTGCTTGCTAATGTACTCACTAACTGCCAAAATTTTGCTAGGCATAACAAACTCTACCTCTCAGTACGTTTACATGGTGTTGAAAAAGTCGATTGATTGCTATTGTGTTCAACCTGTTGAGGTTGGACGTTATAAAAGCAAAACAGGAAGTTGGGTAGTGAAAAGATCCTCAACAGAAGAAGAAGAGGTGAGTAAAGAAGATGAAGACGACAGAGCTGTAAAGTTGTCAGTGTTTTTAACTTTGAAGTACAACCAGTCTTGATAGCTTGTTTGGTGATTGTTTTGGTATGTGATGTCACAGGTCAACCTTAAGAAAGTCCAATAGTAAGTAGCTGAAAGGGGACATATTGCCGCCTACTGTAGCAGAGGGGACTTACTTTTTGTCTCACTAAATCAATTCTTGCCTGGTTGTATACTAGGAGAAGGCCAGAAGGCCAATTAAATCACCTAATGAAGCCATAACTGCAGCTTAACTTAACTGAGCATGTGAACGTACAGAATGAAACGGAACAGAGTGGAGGAAGCCTTTTAGGTTAAACCTTGGGAACTCAAAGCTCTCACTCCTGGTCCCTGGGCTTACTGCTGGGAGCTCTCTGTTATAATTGAAGGCAAATCAAATGAGCATGTGACACTTCTATCCGTCCCTCCCCATTGGGATTTTTCCAGCCGAGCAAAGTCAGAGTGAACATTCAGAGAGATTTCAGTGAGAAAATCAACCTGATGATAAAATGGTGATGGGGATGAAAAGATGATTTGGAGAACTGAGGGGGCATGAACCAGTGTCATGTGGATCTTACACCATTGGTTTTCTATTGGGAAAAACAGAGGATGGAGGACCCAAGTGCAGATTTAAAATAAAAGGTTTTAATAAAAAAAAAGAAAAAGATACAAACAAAACTTACTGAAATGTCCAAGGAACTAAATCCAGAGGGAAACGCTGGAAACAGAAACACAGAGAGAACAAAAGGAAGACTTACAATGATCCAATACAGGACAGGGTAATTAACACAGGGGTGGACCACAGGACACAGGTGAAACTAATCAGGCTAATCAAAAAGAGCGGTAAACACACGAAGAAAAGGAAGTAAAACTAAACTGGAAACACAGGGGTCAAGAACTACAAAATAAAACAGGAAACACAATAAACTAGACAAAGAAACACAAGAAAAGACACAAAAGAATAAGACATTGATCACTAATAACATGAGGAAGACAAAGGATAACTTACACAGAATACAGACAGGGAGACACAAGGCATGAAACAAAACTAAAGATCAAATCATGACAGTTAGTGGACATGATAAAATTATTACTAAAGGATGACTAGTTATTCACATCAGTTCCTCCATCTTCATCTTCACCAGACAAAAACATGTGTACCAAGATATTTCATGTAATTAACTAAAACTCTTCATTAATAATGCTTTGTAATGCTCTTGAAATGAGCACCACTAGATTGTGTATTTTCTCAATAAATAAGAACTGATTATTTTATTGGGTGTGAATGACCTGGTCTTTTTTTTAGCTGCGTAATTTTCAAATGGTGTTTCTTATCCTCTGGAAATAATGAGCAGAATTACACAGAAAAAAAAATCCTTCCATAAGCGGATCATTATTTAAAGACGAACACGTTTTCTATAGATTTACATTCACAGATGATAATTATAAGTTGCTGACAGTGAGTTATTTTATTCCCATGTCTCCCCCCTGTAGGCTGTCAGGTCCTCTTGGTGGCATCTGTCTGTTCAAACACATTCTTGGATCGTAACTCAACAACACGATAGAAGCTGCACGGCAGGACCTTCGTATGGAGGGGATTATTTAATTAGATTCAAGAGCTGTAGCTGCATTAATCTGCATACTAATGAAGGACTCATTTTGATGAAACCATGACTCCATTTCTTATTCTCTTAATGGGATAGGATTCGTTTTCATTTCATATTGTCATAATATTATTGCAGTTTGTTATTGAAATCATTCCTAATCGCTTTGAGACAAACGCAGAGTGTTTAGAAATAAATAAGTGTGACTTAATGCGATAAATAGCTCCATTAGAATATTCAGTTGGCTCTGATTAAGTGGTATCTTAGGAGCCTCTGTTCTCACGCTTTTTTAGCATTGACTTCAGCTCCAAACAAACACTATAGCTCATAGGAGCTGAAGGACACAATTTAATTTAATAATTTCAGTTGGTATTAAAAATGTTCACTTCTTTGCCAAACCACCAGGGAACCACCAGTCCTCTTCAGCACCAGGGTTGTTAAGAAGTCATCACAAGAAAGCTCGCTGAATAAAACAGAACATAAGGGATTAATTTAGGGGAAGCAGAGAGGAACAAAAAACCACAGAAGAAAAAAACAAGGTTTATTGTGTAGGACACTTGTAGTTGAAATTCCAGGAACTACTAGGGCTACAGCAAAGACTTAAAGGTGATGCAAATCCAAGGTCCTCACACTTACTGAAAACAGGACACAGTGTACGTAGCCCGTCAGGTACGCTACTGAAACTTTGGTTTCAGTGCTTTCTCAACAAATCACCTCAAAGCATACTGAGTTTGTATTACCTGTGATCAGAACTCCAACAGTGGTCACCAGTGATCATTGGTGTGTGTGTTTGTGAGGAGTGATGAGGACCAACTATTGTCTTTATGTGTGTCTATTTAGTGATTTTTTAGAATAATTTGTAACATTTAAACATTATTTGGGTGGAGGCTTTGGGTGGAGCTCTGATTTTTCTGCCTCTTCCTGCTCTGTATATTATTATTCATTTATATTATTATTAGCATTATTTTTCTTTGTTCTTTATTTTGTTATGTATTTTTTTTTTAATTGTGCAAAATAAATAAACATAAACACAAAACACTGATAGACATACACTACCATCATTTTTCTCCATCGTCATGGTTAAGAATAATATCTAGTCGACTGGGATGGCGTGAGAGCCGGGGAAGTTATAGTCATGAGAGCACAGCTCAGCCAGCTGGCAGTACCTCACCATGCTTCAGTCAGTCTGACTGAAACATAAAGTACAATGGTGTAGCAGCAATAAAACCATGACAAAAGTCTTATTGTGGAGTGACATTTTAACAACAAGTGCATCACTTTAATCTAGAAATCAATGGACGACCATTGCCTAAGCATTAAAAATGACACAGGGAGGTTTTAATGCTGGAATCAATGCTTTAGAGAGAGAATCCTGCAAAAAAAAGTTCCCTTTTTCACAGAGCAGAAAAATCATGTAACTACACAGCTACGGGACTTTCATCCACTCACTGATTTTCTTACAATCAGGTGATTGTGTAGCTCCACAGTCTCAGAGAAAGCCTGCTGTAACCAAACCTCTTAAAATGATATACCATGCAGCCATAAAAAAAACTTTGGACAGAAAGCCGATACTGTATTGGCCTCATATATCAGTCTAATCCTGGGAGCTGCTGTGACTGCAGGGCCTCCACACTGTTGTACTCTTTCATATTGAGGAGGATCCTGAGGGAGCAGGGGGCTGTTTCCTCTAAACTGAGTGAGTTCCTGACAAACAACCTGCACAAGTTAGATGTGGAGTACATAAATAACAAACCGACATGCTGTGTACATCTTTACATCGGAACCTGGTGGGAGAAGTATGCAACAGCGTCTTTGTTTACAGTCTGTCTAATTTGCAGCTCCATAGTTATACAAAAATAAAGACAGTCATTATTAACTCTTCAAGATTTAACATTTTATGTATTTTTAGAGTCAACCCCTAATTTCCACACTTGTCGTTGGAATAGTGTTGCACCTGTTACCTCAGCCTACAGGGATGTCACGATGTAGAGATATAACCTGAAGCACAGGACAGAATCACTGCTGTAAGAAGAGATATCAAACCACATACCCATTCATCCATTAACTTGACCGCTTATCCCGTTCGGGGTCACGGGGGGCTGGAGTCTACCCTAGCTGACATTGGGCAGATGGTAGAGTACACCCTAGACAGGTCGCCGACCTATCACAGGGCCAACATGTAGACAGACAACCATTCATGCGTACACTCACAACGATGGGCAATTTAGTGTCACCAATTAACCTGCCCAGCATGTTTTTTGGACTTTGGGATGAAGCCGGAGTAACCGGAGATCTCCACGTATGCACAGGGAGAACATGCAAACTCCACACAGAAAAGCACCTATCTAATCAGGGCAAAAAGGGAAAATTTTGCTTCTGACACATAAAACATGAAAAAAGTTACAGTTTTGCCTTTGGAGTTCAAAAACATTAACAAGATGGCATTTTGCTTCTGACACACACACAAAAAAGCTTGGTTGGGTTACCCTGATTGAGAACAAATGATCGTTGGTACCATATATTATGCAGTTTGGAAGGCCATGGTAATGTCCTGTTATGCCTCGTCTAGGGGTGAAGTCCAGCCAATCCCCGGCCCACATCTGTTAAGAGCGAGAGAGAGGCAGCAACATGCAGGCACATTTCCAACACAGACTCTTATAAATATACACCAATAAGACACAAATTACGACCACGTAACAGAACAACAAATAGAAGCACATAGATGCTGAAAAGTATGGGACCAAGTATCAAGCCTTGAGGGACACCATACGTTACAAAGAACAGAATGGCATGAGCAAATCATTTTTTTAAGAATAGTATTCATAGGTTAGCTTTATTACAATATTCTCGGTAACCTAATGTGCTTTATTTCTTCATATTTATTCACTTAATTAAATTTGTCGTACATAGTAAAACAATTTTTTTCATCTTTCATTCGGTTACCATGTGTTATGTGTTCATTAAAACATATGAAAAGACGTTGGCTTCAAGAACATGGACTTTTAATGTCTCTTGCAGTATAGCTTGTATCCATCATAACAGCATTGCAAGTAACTTCTTCTACTAAGATATCTCAGTGTAACCATAGCAATATGAATGTACTTAAAAGGTTATAGTAGCTAGCACTGACAGCTAGTGGCCGGAAGTAGTAGTAACTCCTATCACTACACCATGTGCAGGACATTTTGTGTCAATGCAGTGACAAAAGATGGCAAGTGGGATTATTACTACTGCTGCAATCACACAGGTGAATAACTTGTGCATGCAAGATAATTAACTCACCTGTGCCAATCTAAGATTTTAACTTGTGTGCACAAGGTAATTATCTTGTGCTCACAAGATAATTAACTTGCATGCTTAAGATAAAATATATTATCTTAAGGGACGTCAGGGGATCAGTACAAAGCAGAGGTTATAAATCATGCCTTAAAAGCTGGAAGATAAAATGACTCTGCTGTTGCACTGATTGAATCAGAAGTGGATTTTTTACACTCACTGTGGCCTTGGTTCTGGGAATACCACCTCCGTGTAACCTCAGATGATCAGTGAAGAAGGATGTTTCATGTTCTTCCTCTACCCTTTCTTCTGCATCAAATACCATTTCTGAGGTATCATGCTGGTTTTCAGGAAGTCTGTTGAATACCAAGCATCTCTTCGACACCCAAGCCTGTTGTGACCTCCAGGCTCCAATCGATCATCAAATGGTCCCCGCGGAGCTGCTGACCACACATTGACACTGGTGAGTTGGAATAATAAATCATGATAGCCTCAATCAGATGAAGAAACCTGGAAAAATGGGCCATTATAGGCCGCTTCACATGTTTGGGACCTGTGGTTGAACTGGAAGGAGTTATTATCTGTAACACAAGGAGCCTTAGAGATGTTAAAGGCAGTGTTATGTCTGTAAAGACCTCTTCGGTACATTTGCAGACGGGGATCCCTCTGAGATCCGTGACACAGACTTGACTCCGTCCCACTTTTTCTTAAAAGAAGTGTATTTTAAATTTTTTATAGATATGCTTAAGAATGTTCTTTCTCTCAGAAAAATACTCCTAGTCATCGTCATTTTCAGATAAATTACAAATAACAAGGCAATCCGAGAATAGATTTGTATATTTTTAGATTTGTATAAATAAAACCTCATCTGTACGTACAGGCGCAGTCTGTTAAATCCAAATGATCAAATGAGGATTTTGGAGTCGTCCCAGACTCTGTCAATTTGGATTCTGCAGCCATGCCTTCTGAAAGAATCTGACTCGCTTATAGATAAGAAAGCTGCCAGTGAAAATCAACTAGAATACTTAGTTGTGCTTCATCTATTAAGAAAGAACTGTAGGTTTTTATTTAATCAGTCCTCATGAAACTCACAGATTTGTAACAGTTTGTGTAAAAGTCTAAAAGGGCAGAATAATAGTTCAACAATAAGGGTCAGTTTGTGTTCTAGTCACTGAACCCCTAGTCTTGAATCCCAAGCGTTCAAGTGTGAATTGATTTCAAGTCAGGGATATTAGATTCTGAATGAGCTTGTCTACAGTTTTAAATTATCAATAAGGTTAAGGCACTGAACATCTCTGAGTGTCTCTCTAAACAGGAAGATGCACTACTTGTTAAAAGCAAACTCAGGACCTCCCTTTAAATTCTTGCTTTTAAATGAGTCTTATTCGATCTAACTTTATTCAGTAGTGGCAGATTGCTGTCTAACATGATTCTGGTTCTGCTCGAGGTTTCTGCCTGTTAAAGGAAGTTTTTCCTTGCAGCTGTAACTTGCTAAATACTGCAAAGTGCTCTACTCATGGTGGATTACGATGAGATAAGATTGAGTCTTATCCTGTCTGGATGTTGGGTCTTTGTTAATAATATAACAGAGTATGGTCTAGACCTGCTCTGTTTGTAAAAGTGCCTCAAGATAACATTTGTTGTGATTTGGCGCTGTAGAAATAAAGATTGATTGATTCAAGTTGTATTCAATTTTAAAAGTAATATACTGTCTAAGTTAAATGATTATAGCTACATATATTATAGATACATATATTATGTATTCATTTATTTTTGGTTTGTATTTATTCATTATGGATTATTTCATTATTTATTTTATTATTAATAATATTTGTCATCTTACAGTGATGTTCACAGATTACTACTCAGCCATTTTAATATTTTATTCTGTTTCAATTTGCTGTATTTTCTTAGCTTATTTTACCACCTCCAGTGTTTCCTCGTTAAGATGGCATGACAGCGTTTCTGTAGTTCGTCAGCAACGTCTTTTTTAATGTATTTTAATGTATTTTTTATATCGTGTTCTTAACCTTGTATATGAATTGTGGGGTGGGTTTGTGTCGGGGGGGATGTGGGGTCTTTTTTTGTATTTTCAGTTTGTTGTATTTTATTACTACCATTATTATATGTACAGCGCTTTGTGTTCCAATAATATTGTATGGAAAGTGCTTTACAAATAAAGTCTGATTGATTGATCAATTGACCAATAATCTTGTACTGTAACCCTTTAGCTTGCAACTTCCTAACAGTAACACTTAAAGTCCTTCTGTACTTACTTTTCTAGCAGCATCATGAACAGATGTGTGTTGAAGTTTGAGGTTGTTCCCATCATCTCTGTGATGGTACATGTACGTATCGAGCATGTTGCACTGCCCTTGCTCCGAGTTGGAACTTTCAGCATCCTGGCAGGACCGAGACAGCATAGGAACACATTCAGGTGAACACGTGCCAGCCCTTGCTTGCAACTTAATAAATGATTAAGTGATGATGACATCCAGCAAAAGACCAAGGGTTGGAGTTGAACCCCGGGCACACTGGAGAGCAGTCTCTGTATGTAGCTAGTGCAAGCTCTAACAAAACTAGCAGCTGTAGACCGGTTAATGTAGAGAATAAGTTAAGGCAAAGGTGTGGCTAACTTTTCTTTCCTTGATCTGTACATTAGCATTGTCAAGTCAGCAGCCTAACTCAAATCAGCGAGGGGGCTGTGATATTTTACAATGTTTTTCTCTTTTGTTGGGAGATGACCTTAGGCGGTGTTTTTCACCACAACCACCATGACACCGACTGAGAGAATATCCTTTGGAAGAACTGTGTTCCCTCTAGTAGAGTTCCAGAGAGAACACAGCATCGCCTGAAGTGTTTTCAATGCTGGAAACACTCTGAATGGTTACCAGCAGCAGAGAATGGCACGGCCGAGGAGGACTTTGTTGTAATGATAACTGATTTCTGTTGATATCTACACAGTATTGATGTTTTTGACATCTGGCCAACACCGACAAAAAAGAGAGGACACTCTGTTCCTGACATTCAGCAGACTTTCTCTTTTGCACATGTCCCACGCAGCGGGAGATTGTCTGTGTGATAAGCATCCTCACAACTGGAAAGTCTGTGTGCTTCAGATGAGGGTTGATGCCGGGAGTGCAGAGATTGCAGGAGGGGAAGGAGTCTTCTTTAATGGTGACTGTTCTTGGCTTAATATTACTGCAGTACAAAACAGGTCTAAAAACATACCACTGGCAACCGAAGTGAACAGCAACGTGCACAAGATAGTAAAACACAGCTCATCTTGAATAAGTCCATACATTTAGATGCATTGATCTTGCCATTTTGATTTACAAACATGCAACACAACCAGACAATTAGGACATTTGCAAGAGTTTAGTGCAACCCAGCTAGCAGGGAATGTTCTCACCACATTGGCTAACATTCCCCATAAGTACTGATTATGTTTCAAGACAAGGTTTGGAGTGTGATATTCAAAGAACATCTTAAGGATGTTTAAAAATGTTCAATTTTTGTTAAATATAAATTAAAGAAGAACATTTTGTTTTCAGCATTCAGATAATGTTTTGATAATATTCTTTAAGTAAACATTATTGAATGTTTTCTATAAAATGTTCCCATAATGTTACTTAATAACAAAGAAGCAACATCAAAGTATCATGTAAAAACTGTTTTCAGGATGTTTCTGATGCCTCTGATCACTAAATGTTTTATTTAAGAATATTCTGGGGATATTTCATTAGAACAAAGATAGAACATTTTATCTTTAACATTCAAATAATGTTTTGATAACATCCTTTGGGTTCACAGATTGTTGAATGTTTTTAGAATATGTTATCTGAGAATGTTTCAAGAACATTAGGGCATAATATTTAAGCAGTGTTGTCACTAAACATTTTATGAAGGTTTTTTACCAAACAATTGATCAATGTTTTAAGAGAATGTTATCCTAGAACATTCCTTGAACTCAAAGAAAACTTCCTGCTGAAAACATTACAGTAACATTCTCTGTAACATTAACAAGACATTTTTAGAACAAAAAATTCTAGCTGGGAAGTCCTGTATGACAAGATCCAATATGAAAGTATCCATGTTGTTTAGCGCACTAACAGAAAGTAAGGTTGTAGCCACATTGTTTTGATGCAAACAATGCAAACGGTTTCACCTCACCTTATGGTCTGTGGTATCAACTAGAAAAGAAAAAATATGCCGGAACTCTTTTCCGCGGATTGATTTGACATGACGTGTGATCAGTTTGCCTCCGGTGTTGCTCATGTCAGTGGAAGTTAATAACCGTTGTCAAGGTTTTTTTTTTTTACCAATCAGCCAGAAGATCAGTAAGAAAGTCGGGTACTGACAGTTTTGAAAACATCACATAATGTTTTAATTTTTACTTTATTTGTATATTAAATGGTGCCTGTGTGTCCTGTGACTTTAACTAAGACATCACTTTATTTTGTCCTCAAGATCATGCATCTCGTGATCAATGGACCAACAAGACTTATTTTCCATAATTGATTGGTATGAATTGGGCTTTGGTTTTCCAATTTACAATCATACTGCAGCATCACTGTTACACTGTTACCATCACAATAAGAAATTGTTGGCACCATCATTCATCCATCACAAGGTTGTCAAATCAAATCATCACAGAGTCTTTTCCCACGGCCATCGTCGCCGGATGCCGTGCCTCACTTGACAACTGCGGCACTTTTTTCCTTCCGTGTCGGATCCAAACAGGCAACAGCCCTCCAACTGAAGAGAGCTTTGGGATATGATCACCCTTGAACTACAGCGGTGGCTGCTTTTGTACTCTCTTTGAAAACTAAATCCTGTCTGTGGCCCTTGACTTTGCAAAAAAAAGAAGAAGCAATAGATGAAGAAGAGGAGGAGGAGGAGGAGGAGAAGGAGGAGAAGGCGGGGGCGGAGGAGGTGGTGTTGGTGGTAGGGGTGCTAATTAAAGGCATGGATTATTTATTTGCTTCATGGTGGCATTTTGCTTGTTTGCCAAACAGCTGCTGTGGGCTGAGCTCTGCCTTTGCTTGGCTGGCTGCCTTACACTTGCTGTATTGTAGACACATATGGTTATGCACACAAATCATCCTACTCAAAGATGCCTTCACTGCTGCACGGACGAGTATATCCCCAAGAATTTTATTCCTGTCAGGGTGAAAATAAACCTGTGAGTGTTATGCTGGAACTCACACTGAATTTTAAATGACCTACAGTGTGGAGGCAGGTGTTGAATTGGAATTGCTTAAGACCCAAAGTGTGCACATATTCTAAACTTGTAATATTTTCAAAGCAAATGAGGGTGTCTGTCAAAATAAAAGTTCCTCTTCTGTGTTTCCCGTTCACTGATTCGTCTCCGCGTACTTGTTTGTGGTAGAGCCAAGTTGCCTTAATGTGCCAGGTGCCTCAAGTGAGACATGTAAGAATGACTTATTGTCATGGTAACGCTGACAAATTATAATTGCAGTGTTCAAATGCAAGTTGCATGTAGGTCACTTGCCTGGGGGATCAGATTTGGCACCGTGTGTGACATATCCGTGCAGTCCAGATGGAATTAAAAAAATAAAGAAAAAAGAAAAGCTCAAATTCATGAAGCAGTTTTCTGCTCACACTGATTAAAAACATCAGATCTGTGTCACATATAAGGGGAGAACTGAGAACTGGGACACTTTCAGCGGCAGCATGGCTGTAGCCTTCAAGTCTTCGCCAACACTAATGAAATTCTTGTAGGTGGGTTACCAGCTTGTTAGAACACGAAAGGTTAGGATGGTTGGGACAGAGCTGTATTTCTTATTTCATGGTGGCAACACTGCTTTTACAGAAATCAGATATTTCGTAGATAAAAGAAAATGACTGCACATAAAACCCTCCTTAATTATATCAACACATTTATGAATTCCTACAAGATGAAAATTCAATTAAACATTAAAAGAGCAACAAGTGTCAAAAATTCATTATAAATAGAGTCATGTATATCGACATGATATCCCTTTTTTCCCTTTCAGTGTGTATACGTTTGTGAAACATGCTGCTGAGGCACCTTATATGGTATGTAGAGGGGAGGCTGCCAGAGTAAATGGTTGGGAGCAATGGATGGATAAACAAAGACAGGACTTCCACCCAAGAGACCAGGCTTGGAGAACTTGGCAGGACAAAGTACAAAAGTTGAATCAGGTTTTAGCTTCCAGTTTATATTCTGTTCTTAAAGTACTTTGGTTTTAAAGAAAGTTTTAAAGAAACTCTGACTACATGTAAGCACACTGGCTGAGTTTAGTTTTTGTAGCAAAATTACTTGGTTAAGTTTTGCTGTTTCCATATTTCTCATGTGATGTATTTTAGTTGACATTCCCTGTGTTTCATGTCCTTTTTGTATTCCTTGTGTGTTTTTTCACTTGTGCTTCTTTGTTCAGTCTCCAGTGTGTCTTGTTATATTTTAGATTACTTGTTCCTTGTGTGTCTACTCTAGTTTAACTTCCTGTGTTTTCCCTCTTTTGTGATTGTGTGCCCTGTCCTCATTGGCTACACCTGTTCCTTGTTGTCTCACCTGTGTTTCGTGACTTGTCACCCAGTGTGTACTTATATTCTCTGTGTTTCCTCCTGTCTTTGTCAAATCGTCCTCATCCTCTGCTGATTTAGTTTTCTATGTGACTTTTGTTTTGAACACTGTTTTAGTAAGTGTTCCTTGTTTTTGCTTTTGTAAATACATATTCATTATCTGCACATTTGTTTTACCCAAAATGGCAAATGTACTTGTTTTTAATTCCCAATGTGTACACAATGCTTGTACAGAAAAAGCCATGAAAAATGTAACAATGTCCGACCCACTGACAATTGTTATGAAAGACAAAATCCAAAGGATTTTCTGAAAAATATAATGCCAAGAATTATGAAAATATCTGTATTTGGGCTGTCAGGATATCAGATTTTCACTTCAGATTCACAATGATGATACAACTGCTATATAAATGAAAAACGAGGAAACAATTTTTGGGTGCGGGTAGAGTACTTCCCTTTTATCAGTCATCCCTGACATGATTTGCGCTGCAGGTTAGCTAACTGGTTACTGAGTCTTCTGCTGCTACTTCTTCGTCTTTAAAAAAAAGATGATGATTGTGGATACCAGTATAGTGTGTCAGCTCTGTCCTATAACTACAGACAATCTGATCTTCTGTCTGTATTTTCTGATTTTCCTGGGGCATTTCTGCGTGTTGATCATTATGCAGTGGTGTGAAGGTCACAGTCAAGAGTGCGCTGATTGAGACTTAAAAAAAAAAAAGGGCTGTGGTTATATCTCTGTCTCCTGTGCTCTCTATCCGCCTGCAATGAAAACAAATGTAATTTCTTTAAGTGACACACCACAAGGACTTTGAGAATGAAGACTGATGAGATTTGCATGTGTGACAGAGTGCAGAGCAGAGAGGACACACATTGTGCCCAGGACGAAGTATGCATCGGAATGGAATTCAGCTCCGTCCTGCATGTTTGGAGGTGAAGACCTGTCATGGTTCTCTTTTTGGAGCTATTTTAGGGCATAATATGCTGTGAAACAAGTAGAAAATAACGTCATATTTTCCATTTTGTATTCATTAGCAAGCACTAGCTTGACCATCTCTGCTCTCTCTCTTTGCTTGTGCTTGCTTTGGGTTGACAATATGAAGGCAAATCTGCCTCTTTTTCTTCAAAGCTGCAGTACCTTGGGTACAATTGAAAGTAAAAATGACAGCAATTGTATCGCTTTAAAGCACAAAGTATTAAAGACTCAAAGAACTTGACAACCTTAGATCAAAGTTTATTTTTGGTTTTGTGTTTGACACTTGAAGCCTGGTTGAAAGTAGAGCTTTTTGTCAGAGTTCCCTGAAGGCTGTCAGGTATGTTATTTTTGTTGGTATCACATAATGCAGTGGTGCTAATCATTTTGTTTTGGAGGCACAAAGCTTACTTTGAATTGAAATACTTGAGTTGATTTGTGTTGACAGACTTGAACATATTCAGCCCAGGTCCATCTAGACATAAAGATGTATAGTGTTTATGATATTTTAGCTTTTACCTCTGGGGTAATGAGAACTACAAGCTGAATTCAACAGACAGTAAGGAGTGACCTTAATAACTTTCAAGTGACACCTCTTACATCAGCCTTATCACATACTTTATACAAAAATTATCCATGACACTGTAAGCTTCTACTTGCTGGCTTCATTCCGCTTTAGGAAATAATCTTAAGATTTATCAAAGTGACACATGGTACACCAACCTGCTATAAAAAAGGAAAAAGGCTGATGTGCCCTTGCAAGCTTTAGAGCATCAACTTGTGGTTTTTCTCAGGTCAAATGCTAAAAAGTATGTTTGGCTGTGCTTTTGCTGGTGAGTGAGCCCTTTGACTCTTCAACAGCCTCCCACAATGTGCCAAGAAGCCAAAACTCTGCTTTTAGAGACATCTCAGCATCCTTTTTGTGTCTTTATGTTGTTATCTTTATTGAAAGGTGTGCACTTAATTCTACTTTCTTCTTTTCACCTAGTCTTTCTTGTTTCACCTCCAGACCTCTCTAACTGTGAAGTGCTTTTTAACTTTAATTCTGAGAAGTGCTGCATAATCATAGTTTGCTTGTACATGAATAGATACAACAGCGGAGGTAGACAGGTACAAAGTCATTTTGAAAAGAGTGTGCAAGATACATGTTGCTTTTGATATATAGCTTTTCTTTCCAAAGAGTCATTAGTATCTGAGACACTTATCATAATCAATTGAATATTTACAGCTTCAAAAACATTTAAGCTGTAACATTAGAAAAACTCAGTTACCTAAAATGTTAATAATTTGAATCCTCTTTAATGTATTTTATAAGTCAGAAATTTTGAATTTTTCAAGTAACTTAAATATTTCCCACCACTGAAGCACTGACACAAGTTCTAGTGGCAGTTGAAACAGAAGCGCTGGAAGTTGGTGAAGTTGCAATTACAGTGAAAGTGCTAAAAAGACATGAAGTGTACGCACAAAGAGGAGTGGAGATGGAGGCTATGAAAGATTTGGTCAGTTGTAGTGGCAGCTGAAGTATAGCAATTGAAAAAGGAGGTTGAGGCATTTGAGATGGAAGGAAGTGAAGTGGTACTGTAAATGCTGAAAGTGCTTCAACTCTCAGTTGATGGCTATGTATGAATATGAGGTTCTGTTTACACCTGGTATTAACATGGGTACTTCCTAAAGTGCTCAAATGTCATTTCCTCGGTCGGACCATGAAGTAGATACAGACACATCATGCTCAGGAGCAGTCCAAAGCTCTTACTGTGGTTTGGAGGAGAGAGGATCAAGGAGAGAGGAGGGAAATCGAGACACAAAGATACACAAAAGGAGCTATCATGGAGGTCTTTAAACCAAGAGGCATGCCCTGTACCAAATATCACTCAGTGAACCTTTTCATTACCAGAGTTTAAAGCAGAGAAAAAAGGGACCTTAAAAATGATATTGTTTGATGTAAAAAAAATATTGAGCACAACTTCCACAAAATAATAAAAAAACAGAATAAAACTCTTGAGTTTTATTTAAGAATTTTTAGTTCACCATCTACCAAAATGTAGTATATATTCATATATTCTAATGTTATTAGTATAATAAAAATGTTCCACCTAATGATTAGTTATTTCTCTTATTCAATTTCATTAAAAAATATTTTTATTTAGTTAAATATAATTAAAGTCTGAAGGAGTAAGAGTCTGTCTATCGAAATACTATTTACATTTAATAATAAATAATAAAGTGTATTGATATAGCACCTTTCTAGAGCAGGCATCACAACGTTTTATATAGAGGTGATCATTAATGTCCATCGGGTTTGAAATTTTACATTATTTCTATTTTCCCTGAAACTTTAAATCTAAAAATGATTTTCAAGTGCTCTGGAAAAATGTGTTCAGAGTTCACATTTAGTATGTAAATGTTAATGCAAATAAATAAATACTAGAGCACAAACTAGATGGGACTGTGATGTACCAAGACGAAAAACCAAATTCAGCCAAACGGTAGTGTCAGTCAGAGGCACACAGTCCTGGAACAAACTACCAGCGCACATTAGGGAGCTTGAGAATGGTACCTTTAAAAAAACAGTTAAACATTGGTTGAAAACAAACCAGTGATGCACACATGAATAATCTGTTTTCTCACTTGATGCCCGTTCCTGGGGGCTTTGGCCTCACCTTCCATCCTGTTTTAATAATGTCACAAATGTTTTGTATGTAAAATCTGTTTGGAAGTCAGTTTGTGTAGTGTCCTGTTGACTGTTTTGTGACATCCTTGAGTTTTAAAACTTGTTGTTTTATGTTTTATGTTTTATGTGAGTACCTGCCTTAGAACTATGGATTAAATTTAGCTATTGTGCTAACTCTGGCATATTTACATTGAGGCATACTGTTGGAATGTTGATTAATGTGCATTGTCCTAATCAAATAAACTCAAATAAAATAAAATAATGAATGAATGAATTATTTAATAATAATGCATTTTGCAGGTAGAAATGGTCTGTATGGTTCAAGGCAAGACAAATAACCAGACTGCAGATGTTTCTTCATGTGTAGGTGTTTGTTCAAAAGGTAACAGGATACAGAAATAAAAAATGTCACTGTGTATTTTATTAGAATGAAAACAGTGCACATGTCTGCAGACACAAATAGCCGTTAAAGTTACTGACAGCTGATCGAGCACTGTAGTTAAAAATGGACGTTTCACCTGTGGCCTCAGTGGAAAGGACATCTATTTGCTTGTCTCTTTTCTCCCTCGCTTCATTTCCATACATCTCTCTATGCAACTCTGGGGGGAGGGACTGAGACACAAGTGAGTGACACGAGTCGGGGGATACAAGGATGAAACTCAAGGGCTTTGGGAAGCATCCCATGAATCCTGGCTCATATAATCACAAGTGCATAGCTCTCAGCACATTAGTGCACACCGGATGTCTCCACATGGGTCTCAAGTGACCAATTAACCAAATCAGACTTCACATTGTGTATGCAAATAAACATGTACATTACTCTTTATATGAAACAATGTGTGACCACTCAGCAGCTTGGATGAATTTGATGTATATGAAATGAAGTAGATCTAAATTCATAGATGGACCAAATCTAAAGACACTGAAGAGCACTTATACGCACATTTGCACTTATACGAGCTGATATGCAAATGCTAAATCATTAGATAATATGATTTCCTTCATTTAGCACCCTTATCTTAATACAGGTATTCAAAAATACATAATGTAATCGTAGTCCACTTTTATTTTAATAATGCAATGTTTGGTCTGAACTGCAAAATTTTCAATTATGAATATGAACTGAGCTGTAAGGTGAGAATTTTTTAATGTCTTAGAGGTATATCAGAATACAGGCCAGATATCTAGACCCTCATGCATGAAGCATTAAATATTAAACCAATATGTTCAAGCTCACATAAGACGATAATATAGGCAACCATTTAAACTTTAATGTATGTTGAAAAGACAACATTTAATTAAAGCAATAATGATCTTCCTTTACCCCCGGCTATTTAATGACTTATCTGTCACATGTTCACTCCTTTTACAGTGGCAGTTTTTAAGAATAAAGCACTGCATAAATGTATGACATATTAAAAACATATATGAGATATGATCAGTGTCTGTCTTAGACATTTTTTCTTTTTTCCCTTCCATTTTGACTTTTTATTACACTTCATCTGTGGGGCATCCTTTACTGATGGCAGCCTTCTCTGAACGACTGATACATCGAATATATCTGTTTGCAGTTTTTATTTAATATCCTATAATGGTTCTACTAAATGTAAAAAATCCAGTGAGTCTTCAGTTTAAAATGTATTTTGCTCTTCCCAATTTCTCTCCCACTTCGCTGTAAAATCCTGTGCACACAGTCCTGCAGTCTCATTTCTTTATATGGTCATTGAAGGTTCATTTGCTTCCTGTGCTGATTATGAAAAAACTGGCACATATTTAAATTTAAGTAGACATGGCATTCATCAATTTAAGAACAGAGATGCTTATGGGGGTGTCTGTCTTATGGGGTGTTCACACCAAACGCAGATAAAATCACTCCTGTGACAAAGTTACATGTAAAGTCAAAGTCAAGACGTGAATAGACGTGAGTTCTGGTCAGGCCGTGAAATCGATGCAAATTATTTGCCAGATGAAGCAAATTATACGCGACAATGAATTAGTGAGAGTTGAAAAATTTTGACTCCAGAGAATCATTCGCACCTCGATAGCCAATCATCGTACAGATCCTCCAGTGACATATGATGTGACCGTAAACTGGATAAAATATGGACGTGGTATCCGTGACGTCACCCATCTGTTTCTGAAGCGCTGTCTTAAGGCCAATCGTCGACGGCAACCATATTGCTTCTGTGAAGAGGAAGGGTTTGAGCCTCCTCACCAACAGCTACAGTGTTCCTGCCTGTCAATCAAGTCAGCTCTGCCTCTCATTGGAAAACTCGTAATCTCAATATCTTTGAAATTGCCAGGTTAGAAAAAAATTCATCCCCCGTATAGTGTGTGCCAATCGAGAAATAAGCCATCCAGACTACACTCGTCTTTTGTCCCAGGCTGTAAACATGTTTATTTCTGCTGTAAAGATCGTCTTTTTTGAATTGGTGTGTATGTGGTTTCCGGTACTTCCGGAGCCAGCCTCGAGCGGATCCATGATGAACTGCCAGTTTTTAGCACTTCCGCATTGGACTCATATTCTTAGACTGGAGGTTGCCGCTTGTATAGGACATATGGACCGTGTGTATGGAGATTCATTAATCTGGAATGTGTAGGAAAAATTGATTATATCTCTGTGTGGCTTCCCCAAACTTTGTGACACCACCTACTTTTATGGGATCAGGAATAAACAGGAGCTCACTGTGAGGAAAGTGAGCCAGAAAGTTGGATTACCTGGAAACCGGCTTCTCCATTCAATGTAGTCTAGCTCAACCTTGTTTGATAACAACATACTGGTGTGGCATTTCAAGGGACCCCACCCTCTCCTGGGTACACCATTTTGACACGCAAATTGAGACAGTTATTCATGCGAATTAAGTGAGTATGAAGATAGAAAAAAGCTACCTCAACTGGCATAAAACCAAAGCAATCTACATAACGATTACCTATAGTAGATACTAAATTGGGTGCACTTACCCTTTAATGAAGCAGGACTGGTTTCCTAACCCCTGCTTCTCTGCTGTGAACAATTGGAATTAGATTTTGATAAAGTGCTACATACCAACACTCCTCAGGGATGTAATGCACACGCAGGAACAGCATGAAGTTTTAAAGCAGATTGGACTTGGTTTCTTGAGCAGAGGGTGGACTTTCCATAACATACGGCACATTCTTTTTGATCGGTACAACCTTTGACACATACACACACAAATGCTAATGCACATATGCAGACGCACACACGCACACAGTGGAAGGCCTGGTGAGGCTTTTGGCAAGGCTGGCATGAAATAGAGCAAGAAACCACAGGACACCTCACACAGAGGGGTGGCTGGATCTGATTAGCTCTGTGGGGGGGAGGTGTGGAGGTACTCGAGGTTGTGGGTGTACAATTAATAGGCAGGCACCGTCTGACTGTCCCTAAAGCTGCGCTCTGATCACTAATGATTTGACATTTCTCCTGTTCTTTCTCACATTCTCTTCTTTGTTCATTATCATGTGTGCTTTGCTGTGGCAATTACTCTGTGATTTGTCCAAAGATATCGCAAGACAGGCACCGGCTTACAGCGATCAATCTCTCTTGTAGAGTCCTGCTGCACTGAAGGCAGCAGGAACCCGGCAACATGAAGGGCTCTCGGCTGCTCTGATTAGCACTTGGTGATTGAAGCCGTGCCTTTGAACGGGATGCTTTTAATTGTCAACTCTTCAGACCCCTGTCTCCTGTGATGTCAACTTCAGATAAAATACTGGCTGAATCCTCTCCTGTCGATTATCTGGAATACCACTGAAGAGAAGTAAGCATCATACCACTAAACAGTCGCGATCTATTATTGGCCCTCTGTGTCTTGTTTTTACAACCCTGTGGAATGCACCAGATCAATCAATTATTTTTCATTTGTAAGTGCCAAATCCCAACAGTTATCTTTAGACACTTTCATTTTGGGCATGTCTAGACTGACTCTTTGAAATAACTGTGAAAGGTGTCAAATCTGTGTCCTACTGTCATGAAGTCATAGATTTGTAATATAAGCTGAACAGCAGACAATGTTGTTGCAGGCGAACAGCATTTAAAAGACAATTACACACCAATGTCCACCTTTTACTTTGACCAAAATCTCTTGAGTCTCTTTCTGTAGAATAACAAAAGTTTAAGGAAGAACATATTTGTGTGTAGGCACAATTAAAGCACAACAAATGTCTCCAGAGGCCTGTTAAGAGGTGTTGAAATAACTGCAGAGTTACCTGTGGTTTTCCACTGCTATACTATACATGGCTCACTTCTAACTAGATTGCCATAGTAACCTGTGCTTAACTTCTCCAGAGCAGGTTATGTCAGAGATAATGGATCGACCTGTGCAAAAGCACCGCCCACTGCTCTGTTAATTTGACAGGTACATGTAAAGATCATGAGAGGAGGGCAGGAGTGGTCAGAGGCAAGCAAAACACTCTTACTTCCCAGGATCACTTTAATAGAGATTATCTGTGATTCTTACAATCATTAATCAAGAGCAGAAAGTGAAGCAATGAAGCAATAAATACCTTGCAGTTGTGGTAACCATAGCCCCAAGATATGAACCAATGGAGTTCAGTCAGTATGTTTACACGCACAGTCAAACGAAGCTTCAGTGAAAGTTCAGTTAGGCAATTTAATTGGACTACTTTCCTTTTCCCAGTTTACAAGAATCAATTTATTAACAGCAAGTCTGCTTTCACTATGGCAGGTGGCGTGTGGCCCCCCTTTCAGCTCGTTACTATTGGACCACCTGTTGACCTATCATGTCACATACCAAAACAATCTGCAAAACAAGTTAGCAAGAGGCAAACTGGGTGTAACTCAAGCGGCAACCTCTGGTCTTAAAAAATTAAACCAACGTGGACGTGCCAAAAATTGCAGTTCAATGCGCATTTGCCTGAGGCTGGCTGCAGAAACACCGGGAACCACATACACACCCATTCAAAACATGACTATGTTTGTGGCAAAAATAAACATGTTTACAGCCTGGGTCAAAAAATGGTTTGGGCGTCAAATGTGAGATGGAAAAGAAACTGTTTCCTCACAATTTTGTTGAGCTTTTGAACTATGTCAACAAAATTGTGGTATGAAAATTTAATAAAAAGCATGAACTGCTTAAGCAGCTCTGTGGTGTGATGGACAAGGCTGCTGCCTGTCATGTTTTCTGTTATGTCGTCTTGTTTTGTGAAATGTTGTTGTGTTTTCTGAATTGTTGTTTTGTTGTCTGTAATGTCGTTGTGTTGTCGATGGGCCCTTGTAAATCCTGTACAAAAACAAACTGGACATCATTACTTCTGCGTTTTAAGAACATACAAGATTTTAAATGTTACTTGTTTTACTTGTTAAGCTAGTTCAGCCTTTCTGTGAAAACATATGACTACTTACCTGCAGCAGATCCACCAGAGCAGCTTCAAGTGGTGTCTGTCAATCTTATGTCCAAACAGCTTTTCCTTTGAAAGGAGTCAATCCTGGCACTTGTCACCTGATCAATTGAAACTTATCACAAACTCTATTTTTACATTGTCACTGTGATTTCCTTCTATCCAGAATAACACTCAAGCTTTCTAATTTGACGGCCCGACCACCAGGACTTCATTTGGTGTTGAATTTATGAAAGCACAACAGATCCCTGTTGCAAGAATAAAACTGCTTTCTGTTTTGGTGCAAAATAACCTGCGTAGACTGAAGGGACCTCCCTCATCCTTTTGAATGAATGCAATTATGACTTTCGGTAATTACCTCTTTATTTAAAGTTCTCATTGCCACTTGAAGATTCTGCCATTCCTGTGTTTCGAATTGGCTTCACATACAAGAGGGATTTACAAGGAAATCATACAGGCAGGTCAGTACTTGTATTTGTCAGTACTCTCAATAGTCTATCATTTAATACAGTTCTCTTTACCCAATTAGTGTTAATGAAAAAACATAACATGGTGCTGCCTTTTTGACACATTAAAAGCATCAAATTGTGAAACATGGGTTACTTGAAGAAGCCACACAAGGCAAAATGTAATATTCTGAAGTCATTTTTAGCATTTACACTGTGTAATAAAAGAAGATTCAGGAGCTATCCTCATTGGTGCATGCCTTTTGTTGTAGTTGACCTCCTGTGTAGTTCTCAGTGATATGACAGCTGTCATTAACCAACGCTTCAGTGGGTTCCACTCTCTCCAGGGAGGAGTGCATTCACTCTACATGGCTAACTCCAGCTAGAGGGCACCATCTCAGTGAAAGCTTCATGAGTAGGCTGAGGCCACCTCGTAACAAGGATGAGAATGTCTGAACTGCAGACTGAGCGGCTTTGTCCGGCTCCGTCTGCTGCGGCTTCTCGAGTGGGAAGGTTCATAAAAAGGCTGAGGCAGCATTTTAGAGTCAAGGTTGCTTTTCCAAAGCCCATGAAATCTGTTGTCCATTCATAATTTATTACATCCGACATATGCCAATACGTAAAATATCTGCTCCTGCAGGGCAGAGGTCACGGCCATATTTATTTTTAATACATGTTAAAGTTGAGGGTCAAGTTTTATACTGATGATAACCTTTTTTTACAACGCACCTTTCAACCCAACGTTACAAGATGCTATAGACCTTTTATGTTTGATGCCACAATTTCTGCTCGCCCCCACCTTGATCGTGAAAAGGACATGTTGCTCGCTGGACGATGGTGCTAAACACTATTGTCAGTTGTACTAACAGGCAACAAAAAGTGAATGTATCTTTCTATCATTTGCTAAAAGAAATGGAAAAAAAGACAGAAGTGGATCACAGCCATGCAACAACAGAACTGGCAGCCATCACTGTCACCCAGCTGGTTGCTTTGCTAACAGGTACCTTAATCCAGTAGCTGATGTGTTTATCTAATGTATGATGTGTCATCTGCTTCAGTCACAACAGTCAATACACATTCTCAAACATATTAAGTGTGGTTTTCAGGTCACATATAATACCTACTGCAATAGAACATATTGTATAAGTGAGCAGTGTATCACAGTCACAGACACAAAAATGAATGGGTTAAAATAAAGCTGTTTGCCCACCATTGGGCCATATGAGTAGAGTGATAACACCAGTCTTGTCTAGTTCCTCTACAGAGACACTAACATTTGAGTCAAGTGGGCTAATGTCACTTCCTGTTAATTTTGTGGCTCTCAAATACACCTCCGACATAATTATCCACTGTAACCTTATGTCAACCATGCTACTTGGAGTGACGTCATCGTAGACAAGTGACTGTAAGTGGTCAATTCAGGCGAACAGGACCCAGACTTATGGCAGGAAATTCCAAAATTTCTGGGCCTGATCAGCGAAGGCTCGATCACCTTTGGTCACAAGTTGAGATTTAGGAACATACGTAGATGAGACCCTCTTCCCTTGCCATTTTAGTGCAAGTAGCTGGCTAGCTTAATGTAGATCTGTACACATTGGGATAATGGACAGGTTTGTTACATGCTGTAGCAGTCACAGATACCAGCATCTTTTGCTTAATTTGTCAAAGTCTTTTGAATTTTTGCAACATTTTTGTGGATACAACTAAACAATAATAGTCCTTGAAGAATTCCTCATAGCAACCTTTGGTTTAAACTCTCTCAATCCATTACTTTGGTTTTAGGTTGAAAATGACTTAGCTCCGCGGCCTAGCTTGGCCTTGCAACAGTTAAATTATTGCCTTTATTGTGTCTGTGCCCTCTCATCAACATGTACAATATAAGCTCTCCCGTCCAGATAGGACGTCCAGTATGACCCCTAAGCTGAAAATCAAACAGGAAGGAGGGCCACACTGTGTTATAAAGGTACTTTAGCTGACTAATTCAACAAGATACAGAGTAGAGAAGCTGTTTACTCTGGCGGGTAAGCAGGAGATCAATTATTTAGGGAGGCTTAATTCTGAGCTTGTCAGAGTCCTCTCTTCAGGGGGTTCATCATTTCCTGAACTGGCCAGTCGTGGCACGTTCAATTTTAATATATTGCCTCTTTAACTACCAAAGTTTCATCAGATATAAAATCCATCATCGAACCAGACCATAAATAATGTGCATATTCCAACAGCTGCGCACCATTCCTGCAGAAAAATGAAGACATGCTGCACAAGTACAACTAATTCAATCTTCTATCCCATCCTTCCTTAAACTCCCTTCCACAGATCTCCTCCTGTGATGCCTGAGATGTTTTATCAATCTAGCTCAAAGGTGCTTTGTTGGTTTATCGCCTTTATGCAATCTTTAAATATCAGTAGCATGTTGTTCTATTGTTGGGAAGTGATAAAGGGTGGTTAGAAGAAAACTTGGGGTTAATAATGTTGTGAATTATTTCTTTTTCAACACTCAGCACCACATGAATACACTACAGCAGGAAACAGCAGCACTGTTGGCCCACCAACGCTGCTTTCTCACTACAACATGAAGAAGAACAAAACATCTTTTTAGCCCTGACGAGAGATTTGATGTTTCTGCACTTTATCAGAATTCTCTTTGTTGTTCCCGTCCCAGTTTCCTTTACAATTGACTTGAAGCAGTGCAAGGTTTCTTTGTGCTATCATAGACAAAATACAGTTTCAAAAGCTCCTAGACCCTGACAAGAATAAGACTTACTTTCAATTCACATGAACTAGAAATGTTTTCACTCGACTCGAATATTTGGAACTTTTTGTTGTCGTTGTTTTGTGGTATCCAGGACAAACCAAAGAGCTGAGCACTGCATAACCTGCAGTTGTAGATCCAAACCTTGGCGGATCCTTATCAGATAGACCTGATCAATAATATCAACTACATAGAAACTTGACTCACGTTAGGATGCCTGCTCACAGCACGGGATCAATCTTATCAGGAAAGGGTGCCACAAACATACCACTCTTCGCAGAAAGTGGGTCGATGGATGCAGTGGTGTCACACTTTGGAGCTTTTTGACATTTTGATCTGAAAATATTTCCTCATTTTTGGGGGGAATTCCCCAACACCTCACTGAATGCAATCAATCTCTTTGTGGTAGCATTAGTCATTAAACCAAGGTAGAGTTATGTATGGAGCAGGAAGAACCCTGATTAAGTTCAAGACATGGCCTGTCAATTAAAAAAAAAAAAATTAAATTCCCTCCACTGAATTTCCCCTCCCCCATCTGTTCCCCCAATGGCTGTCAATTGGTTGGATTCAAGATGTGCTGCCAACGTAATACATCTGACAGAAATTTAGAGTTCATATTAACCTTACTGGTTTAACCCTAACCCTGACCCCCCCTAGGGCTCCATTTGATCAGAGTTCCCACTCCCACTAGAGATCATTTTCCAAGACATGTTCAGCAACCAATTAGCTAGTATGACAGGAGCACATAGTGTCCATATGCTAACATCTGATTGAAAAGATATGCAGTCCTTGGCTATAATTATGGAATACATGCTCATAAATGATGATTGATCATACAATAATGCAAATACACCTGTAGATGTATAGCACTTCATTATTCTAACACAAGTACATAACAATACAAGTTTGGGCATTTTTAACCTCACTTAAAAGACCACCGCAGGCTGTGATATTATTACCCACAGATCACATTTCCAAATTATGGGTAGTGACCTTAATGGATCAAGGACCACTCATGATCTTTAAGACCTCTACTTGATACAGTCCATTTGACCTGAACAGTGCAGCACTGCGTTTTAGCCAGTGTTTGACTTGCTCACAGTTTGGCTAGCATTCATAGGTTTGTCCACAGAGGCCCAAACTTTCCTAGCAATTCCCAACCATTACAGTCCATGTATCCAACACACCAGTGCTCTTTTGCATGCAACACCAGCATGCTGCTGTTATGCTAGCTAGCATGTCAACTTAAGCAGCTGAAACAGACATATTAACTAATTTAACATTTTTCCCCTTGTTAAAACAAGATACATTTCAAACATACATTTATTTAAACCTAGTGAAGGCAACAGTAACAGCCAGATGTGACTCATATTTTAACAGTTAATACTTACGTTTTTATTTTTTACATTATCTGAAGTTTCAGCTACTGTAGTTGTAATGTTACCTTACTATCATCCAGCTTTCATGTGCTACTGTGTGATGTCACTTGGGGGTGTTTACAGCCTGTAGCCTATCCTCACAATGAACTATAATGAAAATGTCATCTGTTTTGGTAAAGTATGAAGTGAAATTAGAAGAATGCATCATTTATCAGTCCCGTGTTTTATGTAATCACTCAAGACACATTTTTACAGAAAAGCTTTTATTGTGTGATTTTATTTAATTTTAGCTCTGATTTTAAGGGTCTGTTTTATAAGTTTGAAGGGTTTTAAAGCTTTTATTTCATTTCATTTTTTCATCACTTAATTTTGCTTTGCACTTCTTCTTGCTTGTATTGCCCACTGTAAAGCACTTTGTTACTTTAAATGAAAAGTGCTATATAAATAAAGTATTACTATTTTCTATGATATTTCACTTTTTTTTCTCATTTCCAGGTGTTTTCCATGATTTGAAAATCTTGTCTGACCCTATTGAGATTCTATTTCCCATTACTACCTGCTTACTGCACATGATCTCTTACCCATTAATTACAAATACCGTAAATTACACTTCACTCTTTCCTGTAAAAAAAAAAAATCCATTCTCATGATCTCTTTTCCGCCAAGACATTTTAATTACAGTTTATTGGGTAAAACTTAATGGAGAGACAAGCTGACTGAAGCAACTCCCTGTCTGACGCTGACCTCACTGTTACTTTGTTGCAGCAGTTAAGTCAAACCAAATTCTTTCACTGTCTCTTTTTCCTTCAAGACAGCATTTTAAACTGCTTGGGTTTAGAGGAATGGTTGTAAAGATCAGGGTATTCTACATCACTGATGACTTACATTTTCACATGGGACATGAGAAGTGGTCTCCTGAAAGAGAAAGAGAAAGAGAGAGAGAGCGAGAGAGAGAGAGAGAGAGAGAGAGAGAGAGAGAGAGAGAGAGAGAGAGAGAGAAAGAGAGAGAGAGAGAGAGAAAGAAAGAGAGAGAGAGAGAGAGAGAGAGAGAGAGCTTTTGGGGGATAAAACCCTAAAGGCTGCTGAGCGCTTAAGTCGATCTCTTATACCATATCATCATGACTATTTCATGAGCTGCGGTAAGACAGGGTTGCCACTCTTTAAAGGTTTCTGTGTTAACCAATCAAAATTAAATGAACTCTTTCTCACCTTCATCAGCTATTCCTCTATTTTCACCCCTGTTGCTAATTTGCATTTACTAACCTCTTGCATCAAGGCTCTGTTTGGTTACCCATGGGTGTTTACTTTTATGGGCCATTCACAGCATCCACGCTCATAACCAGGCATTCTCAAATGAGGATTGCATCAAAGTTAGATGAATGTTTGATCAATAGTGCTTTGAATCCAGATACCTCGAATTTCTTCATTTGAAGCGCTATTTTCAGGTAATAAGTTCATTTTGTGGCACTGCTTTGACACTGGAGATGTATTTTGCCTCAAAACAGGCCTGTCAAACCTCAAATCTGAGGAGCAAGAGTGTTCAATAGTGTCAGCTGTCTATATATACAAAGATGATTAGATATTTATGTTGAAGGAGATGACATCTGTTTTTTTTTTCTGAAAGGGAAGCAGCTGTCATGTCAACGCCATGCAGAGTCGTCAATGTGACACCCGATACTTGATTATTTGAATTCCTTTCTCTCCTCTCTCCCATCTCTCTCTCTCTGCATCGCCCACTTGTGTCTCTTTAAGCTTCACCTCGTCTATAGATCAACCTTGCCGGAGCCCTCAAGTCTCCAACACATATCACTTTTGACTGGTGAATCAATAACTGAATTACTTTTATGAAACCACACCACTAGAAGTGATGAGGGCTCTGTGGCTGCCTCGAGCCAACCACTTAACATTTTTAATCTTGCAGGAGTTCTGTATGGATCTGCCAGTTGGGGAAGAATTGGAGGGAAATCAGACACCCGGATGTTTTTTAATTAGAGGCAGGAGCCAAACAAGCAATGTCAGCTGGGCCTCTTATCAGCGTTAGTCAGCAATAGTGAATATGTGTGTGGAGGGTGTGAGGCAGAAGTGTGTGATTGTGCAGGTCACTTAAACAGACAGGAATAAAAAAAAAAATACAGAAGCATCTAAAGTATTTGGCAGATGCTCTTATCCACAGGAATTTTCAGGGCGGTGATAGACAGAAAGACAGACACTTTGGATGAGCTGGCAGAGACAGGCATACAGGCTGACAGAGAATACTGTGAGTGGTTCAGACTGCATGTTAAGGAATTTGACAGCCCAGTAAGGTTTCATGATTTACAAGCCAAAGACATCTTGGCAGAAACCGGGTTAAATTTGGGCTAAAAATGAGCATGTCAGTTTTCAGTCGTATTTCTGTGACTATATGTGAATGCTGGATTTCATCTCCACATGTCATTCATATGGTATGCATGACATACTGTAGATTTTAAGCCAAAACCAATGATAACTTGCACCTGATGGTTGATAACCACAAAATTACTGATGTATATTGACTGAACAATAATTAAAATGTGGAGTTTATGGACACCTGAGTTTGAGGTGCCTTGTCCACTGCCGCCGTTTTTTTTGTGCTGGCAGCTCTTATTTTCTATTCGAACCAAATGTGATTCAGTGTTTCCAGCACTCAAATGGCCTCAACATCAGTAGACTTTTGTCCCAGCGCTCTCCGGGCTCTCAGTTGAAAACAGTTCAACTTTTGGAACACCGAGGAGCTCATTAATGTCAGTTCTTGATCACTGACTAATCAGAATCATGAAGGGGTGGGACTTCTGAAACCAACTTTGTCAACGACAGTGGTGGAGATCCTTACAGAAGAGAGGTATCACAATGATATTTTCGAGGTACAATTTCCAAGTTTAGAGCTGCTACTAATGCTATGAATGCTATCAATAGTTTTAACAGTTCCTTGTTAAAATGCCATTGAATGAAAGAAAGTATGAAACAGAGCATTTTAAAAACAGAACTAATGGTCACTACTCAGAAAAACGGAAGTGCCGTGGGACTACTTTTGAAACCTAACAACAGTAAATGCTTGTGAGAAGCACTATGAAATGTAGGTCTAATAGTGCAAAAAATGGCAGTAATGGACACAGCACCTAAGTGAGACTAAGATTTTGTTATGCTTTATATTTTATACGTAACAATTTCTAACGGAAATCACTATTAACACATAAAATATGAAGAACGTTCCTTACTAAACTCTCAACTCATCCTACGTATGACAGAAAATATTGGTGGTTTTAAAACAGTAACTTTTTCAAACTGTGGCATACCTTGAAACTTGAGACTGGCCCATGCCTATTCATGACTCTTGAACTATGGTTTAATTTTTCCTGTGAACCCGAGCACTCCTGTGCATCCAATAAAGTTGTTTCTATTTTTGAATCTTCATCCAGCCACAGGGCCATCAAACTAAGCATTCTCACTGGACTAATGTCAGAAGTCAATGTGTCATTGGTAAAACTTCTGTCCCTGAATTTGATGTTTATCAGACTGTGCATGTGATCAGAAATCGCATCATACATGACAGGTAGGGCTACATACTAAAGAAGTGGTGACTCGGGATAATGTTCCAAATACACCATTAACTGCTTTAGCTTGGGGTTGTCTCTGGTCAACTTTCTGTAGTTGTCAAATCACCACCAATGTACACGCCATTTCATTGGTGCTCATGCTAGCTGTGGCTACTGATGCTTCGTATCTCTTTGATACATCTTCATTGGAATCATGACCTCTTAGATGATTGTGTTATCCTCTAAAACATAAATATCCACACAGAAATGCCATTTTTACTTTCTTATCAGCTTGTTGCTACTGCGCTTGTTCTTCTCTAAAGGGGACAATTAGAAAGTTGAATTATCATAATAATAAATAAAATGTTCCTATTGGGCCAAAAAAAAACCATCAGGCAATAATAAGTTGTGCATCTCTGGTTATAAATAATCACAATTATGAAGTTGATTTGAATTAATAGACTCATATTGTTCCTCATAGATTTCTTCAATGTCATATGGGTCCATCTAATATTGTCCATTACAAAAATTCTGCAATGACACAACAGTCATGATACAAAGGTTCATCTACACAGTCAAAGAGGTACTTCTTCCACCAAATGTTGACTCTTGAGGTTGTAGTTTGTACAGATAATTTAACTTCATAATACAGAGAGCTGTTCCCCTGTTTTGTCAATCCCATTAACATATTGAGAGGGCCAGAACTGAAGCACTAAGAGTTTTCAATGCACTCCAAAACCCACTCAGACCTTAACACAAACATTAGAGATAATTACCTCTCTGACATTGTTAACCAAAAGTGAGAGATGATGACTTTTTGGAAAAGTTAAATTGACTGCACTGCTGTTATAGAGGACCATGTTATATTGTGTTGCATGGTAGAAGAGCTGCATTTCGACATGGCATAAAACAATACCATCCATTACTTGCATCAAATTCAGTCATTACACTAAAACATGTTCGGTTGATAAAGACACAAGTCAGTGACTGATTTCAAGTCAAGAGACTTCAAATCAGAACAACCCATGTCTGCTGGTACAAAGTGGACCAACCTGAGAAACTGTAGATGTAAATTATTGGTGATGGCTTAGAACAAATTACTCATCCTTGGGGTCAAACATTTTCCTTCAGCCTTCAAAATGGCAAAAGTCACGACACAATGCTAAACAAGCTTAAATTGATACCGATATTTGTATCTTACTGTCATGTCTGCCTTGCTGGTATGTGGGTGGATGATGATAGGTTTACATTTGGCTGGAGGGCAGAGATAGTTGTGGTAGAGCAGGGTGGACTGGGAGGTCTCGGTCAAGGTCACTTTGTTGAGAAGAAGAATCAGAATAAATATCAGGCAGAGGACTGATCACGCTTCTTTATTTTACACTGCAATGCATGATGGGATTTAGTGCTTGGGAAATATTGTGGGAAACAGGATGTCAACTAAACTTTGGAACGTTAACTAAAAACTTATCTTTTCAGTCTGACTTTTATGTAGGGTTTCATAATTTATTACTTGAATATTGTATTTGATTTTAATGTTGTTTAAATATTTTATTCATTTCAACTATTTGTTTTTTATTATTTGTCTACTCAGTTTTAGTGATTGTTTAATATATATTTTTTATACTTTATTGTGTCACTATTGTTCATACATAAGATACATTTCTTACAGGTTCAAACCTTTTCAATACAACATTTTGTTGGAACTCGTTACCCTTCACCAACACAAAATCAGAAAATAAATCATAAAAAAATGAAAAAAGAAGAGTATGAGATACTTATAAGACCAGGTTGGTATGAGTGCATGTAGATATCATCAAACAGTGTATATGTATTTATGAACAATCACATATTTATATGCATCTTTAACTTCCAAGTTAAGTCATCATCATCAGTTTTATTGACACTTTTAGGGCATTTATCTTACCTTCAACTTTTATCCTTACCTTGTATTATGTATTTATTTTAACCTTATACTCTTATTGTTATTTTGGTGTTTTCAGTTATTTTTAATTACAGATATTTTATTGTTGTTGATGTGCTTTAATCTCTATTTGAAAAATCAATTTCGTTTTTTTAATGGGTAGTATGTTGCCATTATTTATTTTTCTGCTTTTTTTCTTGGTGTCAATCGCCATAAAGCACTTTGACTTACATTTGACTCGAATGAAAGGTGTTATATACAAACAGCTTGATTGATTGATTGATTGATTGATTGATTGATTGATTGATTGATTGATTGATTGATAGATAGATATACAGGGTAATAACTCTCACTTAGAATTTGGACAGCAATACATTATAGTATATTCACTTTATGAGGAATAGTGACTGGTTTTGGACATAGCCCAGGCTCTAATTGTCAGGTAATTAACCTGATTAGAAACAGGTGCTCCTCCTTTGTTGCCATGGGAAAAAACAGTCACACCCCCTGCCACACACATCCTCTGCAGGAGAAAGTAACAGAACATCGAGAGGGTGGGAAAGAGACAACAGATGTTGTTACAGATGTATTTTAACAAAGGCTGACTAATCAAAGAATGGCATGATTTTGTGTCAAGGAACCTTGAGTTAGAACAAAAAATGAGTATACACCTCCATGATACATTTAGGATCCTGTCTTTTTGGTGCAACAGCCCCAAGTTGTCTGAAAGGCTTTGACACCACCAGAAGGTGTCGTCACTTACCAAGTGGTAATGGCATGATGCGGAGACTGCACCTCTGAGTTGTTCAACTGTCACCCAGCATATAATGAGCAAAGACTGGGATTCAAACTGAGTAGTGACTGGGATCCAGATTGACAAATTGGATTCAGTTGAGTAAAATTAATATACTCTGACAACTTATTTACATATAATTTACATATGACACATCTCAATGCCTGCTTGGTTTCTCTTGGCCTTCTAAATGGATGGCTTGGTCCAGCAAATTAGCATAATTAAGATGCAAGATGAAGTAAATGTGAACATATGGAGCAGTCACAGAGCTTTGAGGTGGGACTTTGCTCTAATGAGTAATGTCTTATTGGTTGGGTTCACCTCATACTTCCATGCTGATCTGAACAATAGTTTCCACATTAAATTTAAATATAGATATTTAAAATATGTACACACATGATCCATGCAGTTCCAATCAATTGTCTTCCTTTCCTCCATTAATTCCTAAAGTATCAAGACTTCTTCTCTCTGCATCCACAGAACTTGGCTTATAGCTCCACACACTATAGTTCCTATCACTGGCATTTTCACTAATGACAGTGCAAACATGCAGGTATCATGCTTACCAAGGTCATTGTAGCTGAGAATTTCCCATCTTTTAACATTGTTGTCGTCACTTCTGCTGTAGATTTAGGTAACTTTGTAGCCTGCAGAGTTTATGTTAGCTGGTATATAACTTTTTTGTTAAGCTGTTAAGCTAAAATAACATTTTCTTATGCACTTATTCTCTAGGGGTACCATCATTTTTTCGTCTGGTGAACCAGTGGGGGTCCTCGTATCAAATTCAACTAAGGACCCCACTTTTGCCAGGGGCAGCCCTGCACATTTACAACATCAAAGTCTGCTATAGGTCAAGGGGAGTACTACTGCAACTCAAAAACCCCTTTAGTGGTTCCAGAGGGAGCTGTGTGAAGTCTAAATATTGCCTCCAGTGATATCACATGACTCAGAGTCAGTTTGGGCTGATGACTTATTCTTTGAAAGTGAATAAGAAAATCTGGGGCAGTAGAGCAAGAAAAAAGTGAATGCACCAGACCTCTGTAGCCCACCCCTCATCTTCGCTTTAGGGTACCGGCCAGAGGCTAACCCTGTGTGAGCATAACACACCTCACACCTTACTCTTTGGGGTTTCATTTTGGTTAGACTGTGAGCATGAGGATTGAAAAGAATGAATAAATGTGTGAAATGAAAAATATCTCTGGCTCTAAATGAACACTTTTGATTGCCTTTTTTAATTTGGCATAATGATTGCATGCTTTAGTTTGCGTTTTCTTGAAACTGCTTGTTCTGGCAGAAAGGATTCGGAGGGCTACAAAAAAAGCTGGGATTATTAAATATGCTGTGGGAGTGCGGTTCCAGTGAAATGAACATATGGCTGTTTCGAGGTCTGTTCTAAATGTAATGGGTCAGTATCAGTGTTCATCTTAGAGAAGATGAGAGGGAAGATGGAGCAAAGTGTTTGTGCACCCCAGCTCGTCATCTACTTCACGACGGGAGTGTCCTTACATGTGCAGTAAACCCTGCAGGGAGGAGGATGGGTTTCTAGAGTGGGCGTCTGGTGACGGCGCAGAGAACAGACCCTGGGCCTTTCTGTGGATTCTACTCTTGGAGGTAACCCCAGAGGGCAGAAGGGGGGGAGGAGCAGGACCCTCTGCTCTAGTCTCTGAGGACAGCAGGCACATGAAGGGGAGAGAACAATCAGTCATACCCCAAGAGGTGTTTTCATATGTCAGGATGAAATGACTTGTGGCCAATCTGGACTCTGTGTCAGGAGCCCAGGGGATCACACATGAAAAACAAGACTTGTCTGGTCATGTGGTAGATTTTGCAATCAAAGATGCTCTGTTCAAGTGTGAATCTGTTTCCTTTCATGGTTTCACAATACTTTGAGGTCTTGAAGTAGAAACTAAACTTTTCTATTTTTCTAAATATGACATGGGTTACAAGATTACAGATACCATCAAGTGACTTGCCTGTGTCTTACTGTTGCCGTTTGCATCATTTGGCCAGTATCGGTACATCATAAGTATTACGATTTAATTTCTTTATTACCCAGCTTTCTTATTAATTACCTGGCTGGGTTAAAGACTTGATCATGATTGGCCAAAACCCCTTGACAACCGTTATTAACTCCAACAAGAACAACATTAGGGACAACCAGATCATATTATTATTACCTATTATTACCCGGCTCTATTACTGATCTTAAGAAGCTTGGTTAAAATCCCTTGCCAATGGTTAATAACTTTTAACATGAGCAACGCCAGAGGCAAACTAATCACACGTCATGTCAAATATATCTGCGGGAAAGAGTTCTGGCATATTTGCCTCTACTTCTTGACACCATAGACTGTAAGGGGAGGTAAACATATTGCATGCTAAATTGGCAGGCTAAACAACATCTACATTTACATATTGGATCCTGTCCAGCAATCTTAGCAACGTAACCAACCACACTCACCATACATTATCCCTTACTTATGAATAGTAAGAGAAACTTTAAGATGGAGAGGAAGGGTATATGTTTTAGTGTAATTTACCCAAAGTTTGTAGAGTAAATAAGTTCCTTAACATGCAGTGCTGTTAACTTCCCTATTTAAGTTTAAAACCCATTTTTTGTAAACTACAGACACATGGATGCAACCCCTGTTGTTTCCACACTGATGACATTGAAGTCCCTGTGTCTGGCGCCAACAATTACACTACATTCAAAGTCACGTAGATGACACATCTGGCTCATTTCACGATTCAGTCAAACAGTACCAGAATCTCTTGACTGGGTCAGCATGATGGGTGTGCTGAGCACTGGCCACATTGTGTGATGTTTGGAGGAGCAGTCTGTTTGTTTTGTCAGGCAGGTGTTTCTCATAAAGTGGATACTGAGTGGATATTACACTGAGGAAAGCTACACCTGACAAATGAAATGAAAGAGGATCAGACTGTTTGACTTGCAAGACACGTCCATTTCTTTTCGTGTAGTGCCGTATATCAGACCCTATTTCCCCTCTGATTTTTTATTATTGCTCTGTTATGAATTGGAATAGCAGCCCTTTGAAAACACACTCAAATCAACACGAAATCCCAACAGTTGGGCTTTGGTTTACCATTTGTTTCTCACGCTAACAAACATTCAAACAAGCTTAATTTAAAGCACCAAGTAAGTTCACCCCCTCCTTTTTATTTAGAATAAACAAATACTCACAAGCATGGTTGTTCAAGGCCTGAACTCCCACGTGCACCAGCATTAACGAACCACTGATTCGTTAACAAACTCTCCCCCGGCAAACATATGCATGGCATATCGATGTCAGATAAACCGCAACTCATTAACCTTTACAGTCCTCATCAAGAAGTACCAGCATTGGTGCTGTAGTACCGACTTGGGGAGTCAGTTTTGTTTCAGATTATGGATCTAGTCAATGATTTATCTTTGTGTGAGCCTTTTTACTAATTGAGCATAGCGTTAGTTCAGGCAGGGCAAGAAGTCAAGCTCGGCCCACAGTACATCAGCCGCCAGCCTCTATCAGCTGACAGCTCAGCTGATTACATCTACGCATCCAATTGGCAAATAGTAAAATTAGCATTCTATCTAAACTGCTTTAAACTGCCTTCTCTTGCTGCATCCCCTACCTTGGCTGTACATGCACGTGAGAGGGCTTTGACATTCCACGTAGGCATGTGGAAGGACAGGGAGCTCCCAGAACAGAGCCATACTGCAAAATATAACTCATTGCATGCATGTAAGTAATTATTTTGAAGAGAGTGGCCTTGACTGAAGTATAGTTTTGTTGGATTACTTACTGGTGCGAATCATCAGTTTACTGCTTTCCAATAATTTCTGCCACATTAAAAGCTTGGTCATCACCACTGACAAAAGAACAACAGTTAAGAGTAGCTGCTGCGTTAGTGGCAGCTAATGGGGATCTGAATACAGGAATAAAGTTAGTGACTAATAAATGAGTTGAGCAGATGCTGAAAAGTACTATTTGGGTTACTGACTTTCAGCCCCATATACATGTACCCATCCAGGCCCATAGTATCTGTGGCTTTGATCTTTCCAGTCTCTGGTGCTTGCATCGATAAGGTGACACTGGTTATTACATTCGATGTGACATTCTTAACGATTTTTTTTTTTTATTCAGTATATTTATTTATTAAAAATGTGACTATTTACCCATTATATGGCGAATAAAAAGTTGAAATTTACTTGCTGAAGGAAAAAATCTACCTGCATTGTGCGCTTGGCGTGGCTTAATATTAGATAAGTCTAAGCAGGCCTACAAACCTGTCACTGCTGCACTTCAGACAATGTCTACAAGATATTTTAGGTCCTAATAAATAAAAAGAAAAATATTTGTTGCATTTGTTTCCTTTGCTGTACCAACAAATGTGTCAAACTGAGACATGGATACAAAAAACCCTCCCCAAAAAACAACTAAACCAAAAAAATGTTTTATCATTACACCTCTTATGCACATTGTGCCTCTCTTTTGTCCTTAAAAAATATATCATGTCTGTGCTATATCTAGTATATGCAAGCCATGGGTAAATGCAAATAATTATTTTTTAATACTATGTTCTGTATTAATAGCTATTTCACTGGGAGCAAGTAGTGGTTCAGTACTTTGCCTAGGGACATTTCACTTAGCTATGAATCTGGAATTGTACCATCAATGTTCTGATTGAGAGACAATCAACTCTAGTATCCTGTTGACTGAGGCCTAAAGTAACAATCTCTCAGCATAATATTTTAGTAGAGAGTCTTATTTATTCCAACACATCCTTGTTACCAAATCCTCTTTACTCTTTAGATCTTTAGGGGAGTGATATTTGAATTATCTGTTGGCTTGTAAACACTGTATTACATTGCCTGTGCAAGCAGGCATAATATTAATAGCCTTAAATTAAGAAAATTAATATCATTGGTCAGAGTTGATCAGCATGATAGAAAATTATAAAAGCATAAAGAGTCCAGCTTGTAAGTACAAGTCTGGAAGCCTCTGGCTGTAAACACTGTGGGTATAAATATTGTTTGGCTCTTGTAGAGTTGTAAAACTGAGACTCTATTGGCCCATATTTTACAACATGAGCACACGCTCTGTACTACATTAAGAAATTAATTCCCAGCAGAAAGAAAGATACTGACCCTGTAAAGTCAAAGCTGACTCAATTAGCTGTAGAAGATGAATTGCGTCTGTTATGACAAAACATACAACCTACATATCATTTGTGCAGCGCCTGCAAATGTTATATCACTCTTTATGGCTAATTCAGACAGAGCAGAGTACTCCAAATAAATCACGTTCAGTCATAGCTGTTTGCATGAATTATTGAATTTAATTTCTTAAGTCTTGTGTTTTGACACGGTGGTATTTTGCTTGCATATGAAATAAATTCACAACGACCTGACTACTCTCCACTGGCTCTGCTCTTCATAATCTCACTTCCTTGTTGCTCTTCTGCTGACTTTTTATTCTGCTGTCACATCTCGAACCCTAATATGTAAGATACTGTATCTTCTGTTCGATGATGTACCTCTGTTTCATACAGACACAAGAAAGATTTGAAAAGACAGGTTGCTTTTCCTAATTTATTAAAGATTTTCTCGGTGCTCAATGAATCTCCTTGATGGAGCATAATAAACAATTTACATCCTGCTCTGTCCTTTGTTTCTTGTTTTTTATTGTCCCTTTCCAAACTTTCCAGGTCAGATTTGGGCTCAATAATATGGCCATATCTCATAAACTGGCATTTTAAAATGGACTAACATGACTTTTGGCAACAGTAGTGGAGGGTTCTAGAGTCCTATATTCCTGGGCATGCTGGGGGCTAGGCTTATAGATACTGTCGCTGAAATGAGGGTTTTTGAAAACACCCATGTGAGATAGGTATAGTATATTTGGAGCTGTAAATCATCTAGAGATATCAAAAGGGCTAAATAAAGCCTCATAATTAGCGGAACTCCCTCTCTTTAATTAAACAATATTAGACTGTATCTTTAAACTGCCACTGAAGCAAGTCATGCATGTGTCAGTTAAAGTCTCCTCTTAATCCCCATGCTAATGCTAAATCAGCCATGACGAGGCAGGCGCAAAATTATCACACGGAAGATGCATCTGTAATTCTATGGAAGTGTATTCAATGCAGGTGAAAAATACAACCTTAAGGACAAACAAGGACAAGCAACTGTTTGCAAACAGAGTAAGTCACAGCAGGATGTGTCCACTGCCAGTGCTGCCTCCCATATATTATATTCAAATGCATCTACTGGAAGGGCTTTACTTTCATTAACAGTGATCAAAGATGGTGCAGGTTCAAGTTTTTGGGGTTTGTTTAAAGAAAGATATGTCCTCCTTCACAATTCATGTGTTGAGCTGAATTGGTTTTAGTCATCAACATTTTTACTTGCTTGTATTTGTTGTCTCTACCATGAAACACTAACAAAGCATCAGTGCTAGGCACAATACAGTGTGACAATGTACGGCTCGCTGCCATAGAAGAGATCTGGACAATTTAAATGTCTTACACTGGTCTTACACATTTGATTCTGCAAACTGGATGCATACTGATGGCCATGTAGGTAATACAACCACTATTAATACGAGCTTCTCACAACCCCCATTCGAAAGAAAATTCTTATTTCTTTCATCCTTTAACTATAACTGTGCCTGAATTGTTGCTGCAGACGAATAATGCCTTGTGCTCAAACAAGATGGCCAAACTGATGTGAAAATGAAAACATTCCAGGTTGTACAAAGCACATATTGAGGTCTGGCCGAAGGGAATTGCTCCCATTATGCAACAGAAGTATAAATGAGATACAACACTGATGAATGGCTCTTACACCTGGCTAGCAGTTGTATTTGTTGAATCAGAGTAGTCCAGGTCAGGGCTGGATAATAACCCTGAATTCCTTCCAGATTCTAGTTAAATAGCTCAGATTCTCAAAAATACCCAAAGAGAATCTGAAATCTGATGCAGAGGAGTTCAAGTTCATCCAAGCAAAAACCCCCAACCTCAAGTTTTTCCTTGCAAAATTAAGTGAAAAAGTTGCAGAACTTTGCCTCATATTCTGAAAAGTAAGTCCTCCAAGTACTGCATTGATCTTGTCACTCCTTCCCAGAAGGTACTTATTAGTCCCTTGGAGGTGTTAAGAGTGTCATCAGGAACCAGATAACATAGCCCTCCCACCCCCCGAAAGAGCCCCAAATCTCCTTGAGCCAACCAGTAAAAACTTGATCCCACAGGCCATTATTAGTTCCAGCAGGTTCTAACTACTGGGAGCATTCACAGGTCAGTAACAGCTCAGCTCCTCCTGCATCTTATCTTTGGAGAGTTCCCACAGTGGATTCAATGGAGTCTTTCTGAATGGAGTTTTAAGGCTTCTAAAACTTACTTCCATATAGATTACTATAGTGTTGAACAGTTTCTGATGATTAAATGTATCATCTGATATAAATGTATGGACTTGTATTTTACAACTGCTACATGTTCCAGCTGATCCAAATGGAATTTGAAAGTGCTAATAATCAATCAATCTTTATTTATAAAGCGCCAAATCACAACAAATGTTATCTCAAGACGCTTTTACAAACATTGCAGGTCTAGACCATACTCTATGTTATATTATTATGAAAGAACCAACATCAAGAAGGATAATATTCAGTTTTATCTCATCTTAATCTGCCATGAGTAGAGCACTTTGCAGCATTTAGCTAGTTACAGCTGCAAGGAAAAACATCCTTTCAACAGGCAGAAACCTCGAGCAGCACCAGACTCATGTTAGACAGCCATCTGCCTAGACTGAGTTGGGGTTGGAAAGAGGGACAGAAGAGATAACAGTGTATTGTTTGAACAACCAGCATTCAGCCTCTGAGAACATGCCAAATTCTATTTCCTATTCTGTTTATTGGCAGTCTCTTATGTCAAAGCTAAACATGAAGCTTTCTCAAGTCAGTCTTTCCAAAAAAAACACTTCTTTAATATACTACTGTAGCCCGGTGGAAAATAAAGGGTTAAAAGTTTGAATGTCCTGCATGTAATGTTCTCATAAATGTTATGGTTATATATATATATATATATATATATATATGTAAAAGAAAATAGGAATAAAAAGTGAAGAAAAGTCATAAAAAAGGGATTTATCATAAAACAAATGTATTCTAAGTATTGTTGTGAAAAAGAGGTAAAGTAACAAAGTGTCGCGAGAGTGGACACGTCAGGTTGTTCTGTTTTGTGATTGGTCAGAGGAAACGCTCAGATCAAGGCTAACAGTGACGAGTAGAGGAAAATGGTGGACAGCAGCGAAGCAGAGAGATGTTAGCTGTTAGTTGGTTTAACAAGTTTATTGTGTAGTTGTAAGCTTGAAGAACTTGAAGCATCGTTACGAGTATGATGCGACACACATTTTTCATTTAGCCTGAAGTTAGTGGAGTTGTGTGTGTTCTAAAAGACTGTAACTTAAACCGAGCCGGAGGTCCGACGTCGGAGCTGCGACGACGGAGCCGCTGACCGAGAAGGATGAAGAGGATTTTCCATTAGAGTCGCACGCTGTTTCTGTGTGTTTTGTTTCCATGAGGACCAGCGAGCGTTGATTCTGTGAACTGTGAACTGTGAGTTTCCCACGGACTGGACACCTGCTCTGCGATCGAGAGGACGTTTTAGTGCCGCGGTGAGCCACCTGCACGTTTTTTTTCCCTTGCCTGAGAGGAGGAGACTGAACCAACTCAGCCGCGATTCCTGCCGCGATCCTGCCGTGGAGAGAGGATCGTTCCCGCGTCTGTGAGTTTGTTTTTTCCCCTGGACTATTACTGAGCAAAGAGGAGAATCCCGGAGTTGAGGGTATGTGATTTCGCTCATCATTACTGGAGTAAGGAGTCACATCGGCCGCAACGCGTCCGAGAATCACAGGCCTGCAACGGGGTTTTTCTTTGAGTGTGTGTGGGTGTATGAGTGAGTGTATGGGGCCCATGTGTGCATGTTCAGAGTGTAAAGGATTCATTCAAGTCGTCAGTAAGAGTTTCAGGTACAGTTATTATTCAACCTGTGAGAGTTTACGTGTTTGAATACAGTTCTGATGGTAATAAACAGGTATTGAGTTCATGTGAGATTTGTTTAGAGCTAAAAACATAGGTTTAAAAAGAGTATTTAAAGGTTGAGTCATTTGAAAGAAGAGATTCAGGTTAACGAAGCTCTCGGTTGATATTTTCTGTTGTTTGCAAATATAAAAAAACTGTCATGCAGAATCTTTAAGTAAACTTTACTATTTTCTGCTATAAAACTGTTGTCTGGGGTCAGTTTATTTTAGTTAAGTGAACAAAAAAACACAGTGCAGGGTTTAAAGTTTATTTCATGTGATTGATGTATGAGTACTTTAACCTGTCATATAGGTAAACCTTTGGGTAGCTACCTTTAACCAAAATAATCGAACCCTACCTCCCATCGTTCTAATAAGATACTATTTCACATCTCAAACAAACAGAGTGGTGGGAAGGCTACACTACTATTTATACTGTATTGAAGATTTGCAGTTTACAAATGCTAAAGATAAGTCATTGATGACTTTATTCTGTAGAACTATCTACCTGCCAGGGCCAAACATTTCACCTGACAGTTATTATGGTAATTTCTATTTCTCTCCATTACCACCTGCCTTTGTGATAGTAACCAGTGCCTGAGCCCAGCGCTTCAGTGTACGAGCTGTGCCCACAGCCCATTTGACTCTCAGAAAAGAAAAGGATTAGGGCTCATAATTGACAGAGGGCAACGGGATTTGGTGGGATTTATTGCCATCTGAGCACATCCTAGCTCTGACAGCCCACACTGCCTGACCGGCTCCCCAATCCATTGGCTATACTTCAACATCCTATTCCGCAGAATGTCCAGGCCTAATGTCAGCAATCGTGGCTCAGTGTTGGACAAAATGCTTTTAATTCTTTTACTGTCTTTGAACATTGAATCCTCAAATAAATGGAAGGATTAAGTGATTAAATACACAAGTGAGAATGAAGTCTGTAATTATTCACAAGGAGGAAGGACAAGGAGGCAGGGAGACATTGACTGGAGAGTTGTAGGTCAAACTGAAAACAGCGGGGCACTTTGAGAAGCTGCTGGGCTGAGCAAGTGGTTGTCTAAGTGAAGAAATTAGTGGCCTTTTGTGCCAGGCAATTACGCACTTCAGCACACCCACACGCACATAAAAGTTTCCCCTGCTTCATCATCGCCCAGGCACGCAAACACACATGAAAATGAACATTGTGCAGTCACAGGTGCAGGCTGAGTTGGTGGCACAACGCTTTATCCAACCACTTTGGGTCCTGAAGTGGCCAAGAGAGCAATCCAGAGCCATGGAGGGGGGGCTGACAAGCCAGATTGACCTTGTCCATGTTAACAGGTCGAGCAGAATAAATGACAAAAAGGTGAACATCCGTCTTAAAGGCCATGGCAGATTTAGGAATGATGATTTCCAGCCCCCTCCCACGTCTACAGGCTGCAGCAAAGGGCTGGCATTCTCTGTTCAGGGGGCCACAGTCCTTTAGATTCTCATTCAGCAAAGTCAGAGATTTCTTGGCTGCGCTCTTACCTGCAGGATTGTACATCAGATGCGGCTCATTCATCTTCCTAAGGCATAGACCCAGTGGGAATGAGGTGGATGGACCACAGGAATACTTTAAAAAGGAGAAATGGATTAGGAGGGAAGATGGAAGATAGGAGAAATGGCAACATGGAACCAAAGGAATGCAAGAGATGAGGGGGATTTCTACTTTTCCACAGATCAAAATGACTTTGACCTTGTTACCATTCAATTGTAAAGTGTTTTAATGTAAAGTTTATACCTCAAAAATGACTGCCGGTGTTTCCATCAAATAATTGGAGCTCATCAACAACAGGGCTCCACAATTTCAACCATCTGCTGATGAAACAATATTTAGCAAAGTTGACAAGACATTCAGGTCCATTAATAAGACATACGTATGACTTTTACATTTACAGCATAATTTTACTGTACCTCTGCAATGAATGTCACAACACAAGATGATACAAAAAAATAAGTGAAAATAGGAAAAAAAAATATACAAAAAAAGACATCTTGAATTTGATAAAACATAAATGTCTTTATTAGAAAAATAATAGTTGCTTGTCCCAACTGTCACCGGAGCCTAACCTTTCCAATCCTTTGCCATTTCTTTAAAATCCCAATTTTTTAAATGTTAATAAAAACAAAATGTTATGGTCTGCAAATCAGTTAAACCCCATATTTAATTGAAAACAGTCCAAAGACAACATATTATAAGCCTAACAGAAAAACTATATTGCTTTATAAATTATGCTCGTTTTAAATTTAAGAACTGCAACATGCTTCCAAAAAATTGGGACTCTGCAACAAAACACTGAAAAATGTGTTTAATCCTAAAACAAAAAAAAAAGAAAGAAGAAACACCTGTAGGACAGTTGTTCAACTTATTAGGATAATTTGCAACAGTCTGGTAACATAACTGGACATAAAAAGGATATTCAAGAGAGGCTGGGTCTCTCAGAAGTAAAGATGGGAAAAGGGTCACCACTCTGTGAGAGACTGGGTGAGGAAGTGGTTCAAAAAATATATCAGGATTATGTTTCCCAGTGTAAAAATTCAAAGTCTGAGACATTTCTGTACATAATGGACAAGGCCCGAAAAAACAAAACTGGATGGCCATCATTTTTGGGACCTCAGTCAGCACTGCACCAAAGAAAAAAGATATGACTCTGTAGTAGAAGTCACTGCATAGGCCCAAAATCATTTCTGTGAACACTGTTTTGTGCTGCACCATCAAATGCAGGTTGAAACTGTAAGAGTGTGAAGAAGAAACCATAAACGAGGTGAAGTTGAAAAGTGTGGTGATGAATAAAAATGTGACATTCTTTTTGGAAATCATGGAAATTTGCTCTTATAAGAAGACGGACCATGCTGCTACTTATCAGCACATGCATCCAAAGCCAGCATCTGTGATCATCATCAGATTAAAATGGTTCATTGGGGCTCACTTTTAATACTGTATTAAAACAACATCTGTGGAAGTAAAGTAGATACTGTTACTTATATACTGTTACTGTGTATTTACATTGAAATAGTTTCAAGTTGAGATGATGAGATCTGACTCATCTTCCTGTTTCTTCTATAACTGGTTACTAAGCCTTGAATAAAAAGGTCTCCACTCTGTCAAAGAGCAGTAAACACAGTGAATTTGTATTGCATAGATGCAGTAAAGCCTGTGAAGGAGAAGATAGAGATGTATTATCCATCAGCCTGTGGGCGAGCAGGTTGTGGTAATGACGTAAAAATATAAGGGTAATTACAAATGAAGGCAACTGCACGGAAATGAATCAATCAAACTGTCCTTGTTTAAGATGCAGTGACGTTTGTCGATGTGCAGGCTGTTAGAGAGAGCGGCCTCCTGCAGGAAGCATCCATCAGCTCAGACAGCACCAAACCTGGGATAACAGTAAACAAAGCATTGCTGAGTATCAGCACAGTGCAAAGTGTCAGGTGTACTGAACGGTAATATGATAAACGTACTGATAGAATGTGAGAAGCAAACATTCAAGGTGAAAGCTTAACATACAGCAGAGTATTTCTATGAAACAACAGTCGACTGCCATAGCTCAATTTGTGAGCTGAATACATCAGAGTGCCTCCTTCCTGCTGACTGTGACACTGCAGATCAACTGTTACTGTCCAAATTAAAGCCTCATTATTGATTTTCAGTGATTTCAAGTATTCACACAAACTGCACTGAAAAAAGGGAAAAGAAAAACTAACACAGTGCAGATCCCAAGCTTCCTTGGGCTACACTAAACCACCCACCTCCAGAATGTTTTTTTGTTTTGCCAAGTAGGTTTTCATGTACTAGAAATGTGTCTTGTGTTGATGTTTTGGTACACAACCAAAGCCAGAAGAAGTCAACAGAAGTACTGCTAAAATCAAGAAAAATGCATTGAATACAACAGAGGTATGACCGAATGTTATATATAAAAAAGTTTGGTATCATTTTAAAGGGGGTGAACTAACTCAAGGCCATCTGTTAAAAGATGGTTGGGCTTTGTTGTGCCAGGGTTAGACCTCATGTAAATACATCCAAAATAAAGAAAGGTGTCCCCAAGGATACAAGCTGTCATGTTTTGGTCTGTTCTCAGTTTTCTTTTAGTGATTTTTGGTAATTCTTCTTGTTTCTGTTCAAGTTTATTTAGTTTCTAGTGACTTTTGTTTCATGTGTTGATCCCCCCCCCCCCCCCTGTACTGTGTTTGCCGATGGAGAAATTTGCAATTGAGTCTACACTCGTTTTGTAAACCAGCCTGTAAACTTGTTTATTTCTGCTGTAAAGATTGGCTTTTTTGAATTTGTATGTATGTGGTTTCTGGTACTTCTGGAGCCAGCCTCAAGTGGAACCTCGATCAACTGCAGTTTTTAACACTTCCGCATTGGCTTCAATTCTCGCGGCCTGATGTTGCCACTTGGTTACAGGGCTCTGTGCCGTGTAGTATACAGGATACTACGGTATATGTACTGTAACTCCTTCCAGCAGATTGATTTGGTATGTTCAGCCCATGATAACAAAAACCCCAGCTGGTGAGAATAATTTTTTTGTCAGTTCTTCCAAAATTGTAATGAAGGACACTGCACATTAATTCAAACTCACATTAATAACTAAACAAACTGTGCCCAAAAATATAAACAAAGCACATCTTATTAGAGAGTTACTCACTCGGTGGTCCTAAGCTGCTTACTTTTGTCCCTCCTCAGGCTGCCTTCAAAAATATTCTCTAATATTTCCAACAAAGTGTTTAAAATGCTACACAGAATGGTCAGATCTGTATCACAAAATTGAATTTGCGAATGACTCTTTGAGATGGAATAAGTTTTGAAAGCAGTGAACCTGCAGGCAGTACAAAGTGGGCCTTTCCTTAGGCAGCAGAAAAAAAACAATGAAGCTTTGAAACCACTACTCTCTCTCTCTTTTCTGTGTTGGTGGCTTGAAACACTTTCTTTTTTCTGCTGAGAATGTGCTTACCTTCCCAGCTTTCTCATTTACCTTTTAAGTGTGCATTGACATATTTCTCACACCATGCTCACTTTGCATTCTCCTTTCTTCTATATGCCATGCCATTAAGCCTACGTTGGATAGCGCCGTAAAATGCACCCATGCTCTAATCTCTGGGGGGGGGGAAGCTGGAATATAAAAGGCGTTTCATAAAGGTACTTACAGTAGCAATCTGTGATTCGCTGTGCCTGATGGTGCCTTTATTAAATTCTAAGTCTATTCACCTTTCCAGTATGGCTTCATCAGCAGGAGTAGGGAATCAAGGCAGAGGTCAGAATGAAAGTGGAAGAAGAGAGTGCTTGTTGTTCTATCTGAAAAATGTCCAGTTTTTGCGTATAGAAAAACATACAACATATTTGCTTTATAACCAGAGCTTCACAATGCCTCATTCTTGCAGTCTGCATTTCTCTGAGAGGGTTCCACTGTCTTTGCAAATGCGTTTGAACTGGTTCCCCAGCACTTGTCTGACCCAATTTAAATGACGTGTGGAGAGGAGTGAGCGGGGGGCATTTAAATGCAGGAGATGACAACAAGTTCGCCCCCGCATGTATAGACTGTGTGCCTCCTCTAGCTCACTTTCACACCACCGCTCCCTCCTTCCCTCCCTCTCTTCCTACTCGCACTCTTCTCTTCTTCACACTCTCTTTTTTGTTCACTCTTCTTCCCTCTCTCTCTCTTCCTCCTCTGGTTGTTGCATTAGCATAATGCAGCCTTTGCCTGCCAGTGAAGGGGAGCGTATCCGGCCCACTCTTCCCTCAGTTGTAGCGTCGTGCCAGCCGTGGCTGTATATACTGTCGAGTCTCACTGAGACGGCAGCAACACTCTCTCGGCTCACATATGGAACAGTGTTGACAGGATTATAATTAATGGAAAACAGGGGACCCACACTCACTCGCAACAAGTTAACTTTGTAAAGCTGCATTTGGAAACAAATCCCACACAGTCCAGCAATGTTTGGATGAAGCGCCCGTAACACATAGAGTCTCATTTGCATCAACTCCAGGAAAGTGTTAGCTAACATGTCATATACCAAGAGAAGCTGTGAGGCATGAAAACACTGAAAACTGACTGTCTCTCAGCTCGAAATGAGAAGAGTTTATCTCAGTCAAGTGCACTTCGTAAATACTGAGCATGACAGATTTTGGATTATCATTATTCATTTCATATACAGTAGATCCCTCATATCAGATAAGGGAACTATAATAAGTTCTGCACCATGAAACTTAAAGAACAAAATAATGGGACCACATAATGATGGCCTTCATGAGAGAAACACAATGTGAGAGTGATCAAGTGTTCTTTATTAACAGGTAAACAGACTGACTGACCATTAACATATGTGTGATAATGGAGCCCTATAATGATATAACAAACATCACCATCCCAAATTATATCTTTACTTTACTTCGGTTCATATTCCATTTCTTCTCACAAATCCGACTATTTACTTCACAGAAAGGTTGCTGGTTTGCATAATCCTGTTTGAATTGACCCAAAGCTATAGCCTCTATACTTCATGCTGCAGAAGCCAAGGCTTCTCCCCCCGCCACATGTCAATTCACTACATTTTGTGAACTAGGGTAGTAAACTGCTGTACAAATATCCCTCTTTTTATTTACACTGAACCAAAACCTGAGTAGCTTGAGTCTACCTTACTCAACTCATTTTAAAGAAGTGAAGAAATTTTGCCCAGTGGTGTAGTCTACATGTTACGAAGGTACACACTCTATGCCCTGTGCATTTAACACAGTACAAATTAATCTTTGTAAACTAAGGCTGATTTTGAATGCCAACAACATTAAGGAGATATGCTTAATCATCATACTGAGTCAAAGCAAAAAGACAAGTTGTCAGATATTGTTATTAATGATTCAATCATAGATTCTTTATTAAAATAGGTGCTAAATGAACATTTTTTGATTTGAGGCCAAAATATAAAGAGCTCCCTCTGCTGGCGGGCTGCAGTATGGGTCATAAACCCTGCCTCCATAAAGCTAACTTAGGGAAATGAGGCCAAACTTTAAAATTAAAACTTTTTTTCTGTCATTGGAGTTAGTTCTTATTATATTGGCTTACGCCATTTATCTGACAAGTTTAATTTGAAGTAGTTATTTAGTTATAAAAAGAGCAGATGTGACATCATGATTGACAACTCATCGCAGTGGTCACAGGTTCAACTCCCTGCTCCTACCATTTGCTGCATGTCTTCCCCCACTCTCTGACCCCCACATTTCCAGTCTAACTCAAGCTTTCCTATCAAATAAAGGCAAAAATGCCCAAAACCATAACTTTAAAAAAACACTCATGAGTCATCAGACTTTCCAAAGCCACAAATGTCTGCTTCAAATCAACACAATAATCTACTCTGCTGTAGACTCTACTTATCTGAGAGATCTTCATGTTTTTTCAGTAAGTTTAATGCTAGCATTTCGTTAGTATTGCAGGTGTGATGTCAATGCAATATTTAGAGTTAGTGGAGGCAGTCTTTTGGCTTCAGAGCTCACAATATGTGGTAATGAAGAGGAGTTGTGCACTCTATACTTTTTTATTATTATTATGGTGTTCATAACTTTTTCAGGTTAAGTTGTAGGCTACAAAAACTCAAAACTGTATTTGTCTTATTACTATTAAAAAAAAGAGCTAATTAGCTGGGTATAACCAAATTCAACTGATAAGTGATTAGTTTTGAGTGTTTGTAAGGTAGAGTTTTTGAAGATGTAGAGCAGTTAAAATACCCTAAAAAAGGCTATTACATTTCGAAAAACTACTACTGTTTGCATTTGTGGACCATGTCTGTTGTAGTGATTTAATTACTTTAACCTGTAAAAATAAATCAGAATCAACAGTGTTTTAATATAAATAAAAAACTGTTTATTCTTGAAATTTCAACCGTTTGAGGTCACAGAGTGAGATCTTTAAAAGAAAGCTATGTCGTTTTTTTAAAAAGCTTTAACGGTAGATCAAAGGGAGATATTAATATCTGGATGACGTGCACATCATTTTAAACCAAAATTCAACCTGACATGTTTTGTAACTTTTGACAGATCTCTCTATAGACTTCTTTTGATAGAATACATGTTTGAAGATGTTATTCACAGACTTTCGTGTCATGAAAGTGAAGTTGATAAGTGCTTAGTCACTTTGTGCAGTGCATCAGGGTGATATGGACTTCAAGAATGTCGTTAAAGTATATGACCCCTGTAATCACGTACATGCGGTTATGTAACCCCAGCATCTAAGATCAAATTACTGAGCATTAACTGGGTGTTTATTGATAACACGCATTGCATTGTGGGTAATGTTGGTGCCAGGTTTTAACAAGGTAGAAGAGCAATGTGTAATACAAAAAAGACAATATATATGATGACAATATATATCCCTTCCTTTACAATCATCCACAGTGAGTCTGAGTATCAAATGACTTCAACTTAAAATCAGTGGAGTATTCTTTACCGTCTGAAGACCACACAGCCAAATAACCACTTATAATGAGAAGGCTGTTCTCCATAGGCGAGGGACCCGTCAATACGGTCAACAACCTTTTGCTGAATGTCAGTAAAAACCAAGAGGCTGGGAATTTATTTTGTGAGGAAGCAAAGAAGGAAGTGCACATTTCTGACAATCAATGAAAACCCTTCAATAAAACTAAAAAGGAGATGACTTCTGCATGCAGAGGGTTTCCTGTTAATAGAGAATCTAATGTTGTCTAAGCCTGCACACAACTGGTGAAAAGTCAGGTTAAGACAGGGGAACATCACAAAAAAACACTTTTTTTGAGCTATCCAGGCTATCTTAAGCTGTGGCGCTATCTATGTTTTCATACTTATAACACTTACAGGACCCTGCAGTGCACAAATACTGGAATAATCTAATCGGAAGAATCGATTTATTGACCAAGTATCTCCGCCTCTGCCAAGGTGGCTCCACCCTCTTCCGGTGGACCTATTTTGTCACATACCAACATTAGCAAGAGGATAGCTGGTTGTATGGCGAACAATGAAAACATGGACAACTTTCCAGTACTGTAGTTTTTTTTTTTCAGACATCTGTGTCTTCTTTACTTCTCTTCTTCTTCTGGAGCCTATCCCAGCTGTCAATGGGCGAGAGTCGGGGTACACCATGGTTACCAGCCTATCACAGGGCTTACATGTAGAGACAAACAACCATCCACACACACTCACACCTACGGACAATTTAGAATAGAATAGATCAGTACTGTCATTGTTGTGGAACAATGAAAGGCAGTTTAGCAGCTCTTCATAACAGCAGCACTAAAGAAGTTAACATTACAAATAACAATAAACAATAGAAATAAAATCAGAAATACATATTCACTTATTTAGTTCTGTACATACTTGTCTATGGGTATTTTAATTTAGTTATTTAATTGTAAAACAATTTTTATTTTTCCATTTTATATGCTCTTTATTGTTTGCACAACCACTTTGCAGCTGTGACTCTAAATTTCATAGCTGTGGGACAAATACAAGATTATCTTATCTCTTAAGGCACAATAAAATGATAAAATAAGTTAAGAAAAGAAGAGCACTGTTTATATTATTAATTGCACTGTTGTGTCCGTACAGATGTATACACCGGTCACATAAATAGAGTTTTATATTTACAAATGCAAATATTGCTGTGGGAGGGATGAGTTTGATGTGGGTTTGTAATTTGTAATGACGAGCAGAAAAACTACTGCCCAGCCGAGGGTTCAAACCAGGAACCTTCTTGTCATGAATTTTAACTATCTTTAAGGGAATATCAAAGTTTCTTTTTTTTCTTAAAGAAAGATGTTACGCCTCTCTCCAGTGCACTTAAATATTCACTGCCATTCTCTGCTAAGCTGACTCTGCCAAGATTGACATCTGTGCACTACAACACATCCTTACAGCATCTCTGAATCAGTTCCAAAGAAAGAAGAGCATTTGTATTTCTCACATTATTGAAATTCTTTCTAAGTAACACTAATACTCTGAATCTGCTCAATCTAATTTAATATACTTCTTTACTTTTTTTATTTGATAATATCTGTTACTGTTTTATCCTCTGTTTTCTGGAGTTCTTCTAAGTTTTCATTGTAATTTACATTCTAATTTGTAACTTCAAAACTAATTCAAATACTAACATACACATTCTAGGTTCATTCAGCCCCATGTTCTTTTATTTTAACGTATAAAGCATTTGTTTTAATTAAAGCACAAAGCCTTCATGCTGCTGATGCTGTTCAGAGGCAGAGGAGTGAAAATGCACTGAAAGTGCTTGGCCACAGTAACAGCACTCTGAGGAAAACACTAACGCATTTAGAGGAGCAGATGGGTTTCTTTGCATCTCTCAGGCTGTTTAATCAATAGAGCATATATTCCAGAGAGAAGGGCATTTTCTGCCTGGCTAAGGTGGAAATGGCCGGAGAATTAACATGTTTTAAAGTCCTGAGAGGGACCTTAGCCGTGAGGTCAGTGTGGCTAACAAGATTATCATGCTTGGCTTGAGTAGCAGCTGAGCAGTAATATTGTTGTGACATCCTGCATAAAAGATCTGACCACAATTTCACACAAGTCAAGGTGACTGTACCCAGCACACTCACACAGAAGCTTTAAAGGACTCTGTGTGAGTCCATGTGTCCTTAGAAAATAGCACTGAGAAGGCAGCTGTTGTGTTTTGCAATCATTGTATAGTTTTCTGGATTAACAGGTTAGATGTCTTAATTGCAGGGATAATTGCAATCATTTAGCATGTCCTGGCTTTACTGTTTTTACTTTTTTTTGAAAGATAAGAATGTTAATATAAATGAACTGAATTTTGGTGAAATTCACAGTTGCTTATTGCTTTTCTGTCTTGTTTTTACTATTTTTCTAACCCATTTATGTTCTATTTTATGTATATGCTAGGTTATTTTCAGTCCTATCGTTGGGTTAAGTCTAATTTTTGATTTGTTAGATTTATTTCTGCTCCTCGAGTTTCACAAACTGTGATTTGTAACACGGGATTCCACCAGGTCCGTGTCCGGTCTGTCTCCGATCTGCTGCGGTCCGGCTCTGTGCTCTCTCGTCCGTCAACACTCAACGGTTGCGTTTTCGGAACGCAGCATGGCACTGGACCGCCGGACAGCTGGAGTCATGTGACCGAGGTTTTCCCATGGTAATTACTGAATCAAGGACTATCAGACTCCTCTCTTTATCCATATTGTCTTTATCATCTTCTGAAAACCTCTGACCTGATGACTCAAAGCCTGGCTCTGCTCAAAATGACATGTTGTTGTTGAAGTTAAGTGAAAAATGATGTGGTGATAACACAGAGTGTTTTATTCTGAAAATTAACTGAATGTTTTCATTTTGTTTTGGTGCCAGACTTCCTGTCCCGCTCCATCTGCTCTGTGTGAATTGATGTGTCCTGCTCCAGCATCCAGCAAATATAGATCCGGAGGGCTGCGACCTGCCGGATCAGAGACGCAGCAGGAACACAATAGAGCTGATCCAGTTGGAGTTAACATATTGACTAGAATAGAAACCGGACACGGATCTAATGGAATTTGGCAGTCAAGGACTGTGATAGTAAACTCTACCAAGCACTACAAAATTATCTTACCATGTATTGGGCAAAACAAAACAATGAAAGTGATTTAATCAGAAAATCTTTAAGAAAAAGGAATTAAAAAGACTGATATATCACTTCCACCTGACCTATCTTGACATTTCTAAGTGTATTTTTTAAAGAAATAAGTAAATGTTTTTGAGAAACTCCACAAATGCATTGTTTAGTAGGAAGTTAGCAGTGTGTAGTAGAGTCTTGGTTATGAAATATACCTTAGATAAAGGCGAAACTAGACACAATGGGTCTCATTCAGGAAACGTGGAAGTGGAAATAGGTGCGCCTGTGGATCTGCGACCATGGCGCAGACAAAAGAACGAAGAAGAAAGAGAGGAAGAAAAACATTTCACTTTTGTTAGTGAAGGTTAGGCCTTTGCATGAAACACATGCTGTTATGTAAGCAAGCTATATCATCACTGATAAGCCATCATGGCTCTATTCTCCAAATGTGTGCCAACTTCGCTGTTGTGCAGGATGAAGCTGTCGTGCATCCCACCAGGCTGCCGAGCAGCAACGTTGAGCAACACAGACTTTATGCAATGAGAAATGTTCCTGTTCATGTATGCAAATGCATAATTAGACGAAGCCTTGACACATATGTGTGTACAATATAACATCAATGACAGTGGGCAGGTTGGCAATATCACTGAGCCCCCACTTCAGTTCCACTTGACACTGAGCATCATAGGGGAACTCAGTGTAGTCTGACATCATTCAATGTGGTTTATTATTATTCAACATGTAGAAAACACTGCTACTAAGTTGCTTTAATTACTCATTTATATTGTTATAAACCTAATTTGAAGCTTAAACCTGCTAATTGCTAACTAATTTAGCTTAATGTTCTATATTTCTATTGTTTTGTAATGTTTAAATCACATGTTTCAAAGGCATCTGCATATTGTCAACATAACAAAGCACAATATTAATTGAAATTGTAATTTCTGATATTAACGTACATTCTTTTTTTACACACAATAACTAAGAGCAGTCAGAAGCAAGAGTATATTTTGTAAGTACCTACAAAAAGATCAGAGCTACTAGAATGTTGATTGGTTCTGCTCACGTTTCAAGACTGAGACCCACACGAAACAAATCACCAGCTTTCCAGGAGGGAAAGAGAGAAACAGAGCCATCTTGAAATCAAACAGCATATGATCCCAGAAGGTAAAGCTGTGCTCCCAATGCGTTTAAAGGGGCCAAGCAATCAGGGAGAAACTGTCAAGCAGGACTGGTCTGTTGAATCTATGGAGAGAGCCTCAGGAGTGCCTTTCATGAGGGAAGCTACAGTATCGAGAGCTTTCATACTTGTGCCCTCTGTGTGTCTGAGCCACTGGGCAATTACACTGCCAAAACCCTAGTTGGAAATATGGTCCCTGTGCTATGTGTTGAGCTTTTCATGTCCCGAAAGATTACCTTCATTGTTAAATCTGAGCTTATAAATGTTTAATAGTTACTCAAACTAAAAGTTTCCTAGTTTTGTGGTCATTTCCTGTTTTTTTTTTTTTGCATTACCTCTTCCCTGGGTGCATCTCAAAGCTCTAAACTGCAGTCTCCTCGCTCCTCGGTCGAACCGGAAGTACTTACTGACGCACCATTTTAACTTGCGTCCCAAAGCTCTAAACGCTGCTGGAGGAGAGAGGAGCGAGGAGACTGATCCGAGGAGGGATAATCGAGGAAACACGAGAGCAGACTTTGCAGAAGTCTTTTCTCTGACAGACACGCCCCCTTATCGAATATCACTCACCGATTGGACGCAACAGTGGCTCGGACTTAACCGAAACTTAACATCAGCTGAGTTTAATAACAGAGAAAAGATGGACCTTAAAACAGTCATTAAGGGTGCCCTGAAACAGATCATAAACATCCGTCGGTTTCTAAACAGTCTGTGTGTGATGAGCTGAGATTGAAAAGTGTTTGATGTGAGTTTTAAACACAAAATACTGAACGCAAAATCATAAATTCAATATAACAGAGGATGGATTATGTTATATCTGATTGTTTTTGTCAGATTCACTGTCTAATGAAATAGAGTAATAGAGTCTAACATCATTGATAGAATATATATCAATGATCAGTTATTCCTCATGTTAGTTTCCCCATTTGTTCTCGTTTTCTTCATGAAGAGAAGTCTGACAGTAAAGTTTGTCTATTAGTAAAAACACTTGTTTTATTTCCTGTCAGGTTAATAAAGTTTCATACGAGGCTGATCATTAATGAGCACAGGGTTTGAAAAGAGTTGCATGGTTTCTATTTTCCCTTAAAGTAATAAATAATTTAATAATGAAGCATTTTACCGGTGAATCGATCCGCGATGCTTTAGGACAGAATAAACAGAGAGCTGATTCTCTTCATGTGCAAGTGTGTGTTAAACAGGTAAACACAGAGACAGAGCTCTGTTACTGTTTATATTTATCAGAGTTATTACAGTGAACATGTGTGCAGACACAAACAGCTGTTAAAGCCGTCATCACAAACCGACGTCGCTTCACGTGACGCTCCGGAGGAGAGGACGTCTCATTTATCTAAATACAAATATCCTCTCTCCCCACTCTTCTGGTTTCATTTCCTTGCATCTCTGGTGGGCGGGACTAAGACGCGAGGAAGAGACGCGAGGATGGACGTTTAGAGCTTTGAGAAGCACCCCCTGTGTGTGTGGTTTAGCTACTTCCTGCCTTTGTGTGCTTCCCGCCTTTTTGATTGCTCTAATTAGTTTCACCTGGCATCGTTAGTCACACCTGTGTTGAGTTGTTAGCTTCTCTGGTACCCCTCATGTCAGTTCATTAAGTTCAGTGTGCATCTTCCCCTGCATTTTCCAGTGTTCTTCATAATCTCTAGTGCTTTTTGTCAATTTTGTTGGATTTTAAGTTGGACTTTCAGTTGGACTTTGGATTTTGTACCATTAGACTTTGAAACCACCAACTTTAACCATAATTTAAAGGTGCAGTGTAGAAGTTAGCAGCGTTTAGCAGAACAGATTTGTTGGAAATGGGATTTAATATTCATAGGTATGTTAAAATAAGTGTATAGTAACCTGTATTTTTTAACCTCTAGTTTTATATTTTTTTACTTAGAATAAGTATGTGTGTTTACATAAAGAGTGGTTCTCCTCATGGAGGCTGCCATCATGAACAGCCAACATGTTTCTGCAGCAGCTAAGAACAGACAAATGTATTTGTTTGAAATTGTATTGTTATTGGAAAGAAATGTTGTTTCAGTTTGTTCCGCCTGCTCACAGAGCAGACAATTACACCAACAGCTAACTACGTTTAATAATGTCTTTAAGTCTTTTGGCTGATGGTAACATGGCACATTGTCTGATAACTAATTGCCACTTTTGGAAGAGCTTCTGGTTCTCCACGGCCCCCGTCGCTTAGGTGATGTGAAGGGTTAGGAACAGAGGGGTTCATTCTAGACTCTGACCGCTAGATGTCTCTATTATTCCCATTTCTACACACTGCACCTTTAAAGCATCACCAAGTAGCAGACCGCTGTCCGAGTCCAGACCCAGAAGCAGTCCCATACGGACCTGGACCTACAGCCAAAAGAGAGGTTATTATTTAAAACTTGACAGGCGCTTCTATTTTAACCTTCGCAGCTTTTGTAGTCTTTACGGTAGAGGTTCCGCGGATAAGGAAACGTACAGACCAATCGCATGCAAGTCAAGCCATCCCATGTGATACTACTTAGCCAATCAAGTCTGTGCATTCCAGGAGGTAAACATTACGACTATACAGTTCAAGACAGATGAGAGAGTTAGAGGCAAGTTACACATAAAAAAACTGTAGAAAGAAATAGAAAGATAGCGATACAGGTAGAGAAAACAAAGGGATATGTACAGAGGACTACAGAGATGGAGAAAGGGAGAGAAATAGACGACTGTGCCGGAGAAATTGAGAAAACAAGGAACAAATGGCGCTCTCCAAAAAAAGAAAAGTGGACAGCGGAAAATTGAGCATTTAATCTGGAATTGACAGAGTTATTTCTGTTTATACTTGCACTAGAAATCATGGCACTTATTAAAAATGCCAATGTGAAACGCCACTGAGACAAAACATAAAGGTTTTGAACAAACATACCGACTCAAATCTTCACTGAGATCGCAGAAAGTAATTGGTCTCAGAGCCCAATATGTCATATATAAATTCAAGCTTTTGCTCCCTTTATTTTATTTTTTGGACATTAAGCACTTTATTTGAACATGCACAGTTTTCACATTTTATTTATTATATCTTATTTTGAAATGCAGCCCGACTTTTTGTGATAGAAGAGAACATTATATATCAGCCTCAACCTACATTGTCTACATGTCACGACAACTATTGGATTTTTGCAAAATGTATCTCAGGGTATAGTGACCCAGTGTGTCATGGGTCGAAGCAGAATTAGGCTAAAAATGAAAGCAGAAGCAGGCTATATTTATCAGATATTGCATCACTGCCCAGGGCCTTCACAAGTTGAATATTAAGCACCCACAAAAATGAATCACAATACATGACTTGAAAACAAGCAAGGTGCAACTTTCTCCTTATTGGTTTCTAACAAATCATAAAGGGAACGTTTGTGAAGGAAAACCACTCTGTGTAAAACGTGTTAATTTCTGCTTATCTTAATGAGTCTTCTTTGTCGCTTTTTCCATTTTATTAGCCGACACATAATGCAGCCGGTACAAAGGCTTTAACACCTCTATACAATAAACCCAATCTGAGGTGTTTTGTCTGAGTAAACCTGTTTGACACACTATCACAAAAGTCAAGTTTATCAGCTGAAAGTTTATCATCCTCCACAAGTTTTCAATCAGAGCAAGTCATGAACTCTATATTTTTAATGATAGCCTGTATCACTGCAGGCAAAAACATATCACTCTCCCACTAATGCAAATTGTTCATCCTTTCCGTGCATTGTGCTCTTAATCATCAGATAAAAGTAAAATCATTAGGGTTGTGTAACATGTTCTGTGATCACAGAGGCTTGTAATGAATTGAGGAAAGGAAGAAAGACTCAAAAGCAATGTCAGGCTTTTGCCTTAAAGGCACACCAACTGGGAACCAGTGAGCTTTGCTAATTGAAGTAAGGCTTTGTTCTGCATGGTGCCCACTGAAAAACAAACTTCTCGAGTTGAAAGTAGTTACTGAAGTTGACTGGGAAGGAGAGCAGAGAGATTGGGCAAACTTGCCTGAGTCATAAGCTGTTTTGTTAGTGCTGCCCTGAAAAGGCCAGGGAGGCAGAGACATCATCATCAGCTCTGAGTGCAGTTCATTTAAGAGGGAGCGTGCTGCGTAAGAGACGGGAGCTATATCTTTAGGGACATCAGAAAGACTCCTAACAAATCAACTACACAGCCAAACTAAAAAATCAAATCGTCCCTGCACTTGAAAAACCTTACTGAAAACTCTTACAAAAGCAGTGCTAACTAAGGCCACGTTGAATTAGGGAAACAACGACATTTGATTCGTTTCCAAGCCTTGGAAAACATTTCCCTGTTTACCATGTGTTTACTGTGAAGAACTCTTCTTCCTCAATAATCCCCGGTCTAGAATCACCAATTAGCCAAGCTTAGTTTGGCAGTGCACTGTGCTTGTGTACAGAGTGTACAGTGCCATGGAGGCGAAACTTTGACAGAAAAAAGACAACATGTTATTTACTCTGTCGACAGACCCTGAATTCTCCCTGCACACCGAACACACAGAGAGCAGGAGGCTTCGTCTGGCTGACAGCTGGGCTCCAAAACCCTGTTTCTCTTTCCCTTCCAAAACTTTCCAGGAGCGAGTGGATCTGCCATTTGGCGTGACAGCAAAAGGACAGGATATAGTGAAATGTAGCTGTGTGGATTTGGGGAAATTACCTGCTGTAGGAAGCAAGGAGCAAGACTGAAAGTCTAAAGCCTAAAGCTGCTGCAGTGTTCATCACAATGTGCAATACGAAAGCTCTCTCTGAACAAAGTGGTACAGCTGAAACCTAAATATGACCTCGGAATACGGGACAAGGAGTCACAGATGCTACAGTACATTACGTTTCCTCAGAATTTTCTATACTTTCACTACATTGGCTGGTGTTAAATAACCTTTTCAATACTGTGGGGTTAAAACAAAATCAAATGCATGTCTTTAAAACCTTTGTACCTCTCATCCCATATGGATTTGAGTAGTTACTGTTATCATTGGCTGACTTAGAATACAGAGGGAAAACTAATCTACAAGCAAACTGAGGTAACGTTATTAGCAGTTTGGCTAACAACCTCTCCTGCAGTGCTTCGTCCACCTAGAGTATCACTGAAACTCTGGCTGTAAGCATTAACATGTTAATCACAATGCGATTAAAGGCTGATTTATACTTCTGCGTCGCCCTACGCAGCAGGGGCTGACGCGGACATGAGCCCCTCATACTTCTGCGTCGGTGTGTCTGTGTCGCGCAGCAATTCTCCGCCGAAACGCCTGAGGGCAGTGCGGTCTCTCTGATAGCCGGTCGCCTGCTTCCGGTCCCGCTACGATCTCTGTTTACTTTTCCACATCGATTCAGAGCGTGTTATGTTAATCTACAGCTGATACATGTTGCTGTTTATCATACAGACATGATTACATGAAGAATAGAGAGGAGGAGATGAAATACACGGCCGATGTGTGGCCGATGTCCGGGACCCCGGAAGTGCTGTGAATGCGGGAAAGACAAAGCCGTCGAGCGGACCAATCACAGAGCTTGCGGTCCGCGTCGGCTCTACGCGTAGTTACATTTTGGAGGAGGTGCACGTCAGCTACGTGCGTAGGCCTCTGCGTAGGTACGGGAGCTACGCGGACCTACGGCGTAGGTTACGCCGTCGTTTCGACGCAGAAGTATAAATCAGCCTTAAGGCACGACATTAAAGGTATATAGAACGCCCTTTTGTCCCTTTGACCCACCACAGGACAGCTGCAGCTGTGATGGAAATAACACCATAGTGCCATTGGAGGGAATCAGTTGACAAGTTAATTGTAATATGCACTTTGTGTAAAATGCAATTAAAATAGTATGGAGGTGCTTCGAGTTTCAGCTACTGCTTATGAGCTAAGTATACAGGTACTCTGGAACTGGAACTCCTGAAGAGTGCAACACAATGGTATTAACCAGGGATCACTGGACATCAGTGAGTAATCAAAATTACCTCCGAAAAACTGCAGTACACACTGATACCTGATCACACATTGTCAGCAGTATGAGGGAAATCTATGAAGCTGGTTTTGGCATTGGAACCACTCTGCAATGAACAACGGGTGCAAAAATGCTATTTGTTTTTCATTCCCTGAAACAGTATGTCCTGCTAAACCTGGCTATGCCTGATGCTAAGCTAGCCTAGCTTAAAAAAATATGACTTGAGCAGGTGATGTTAACCTGCATGTGCATCTACAGTGCTCTACCTGATCTCAAGCTATTCTTCATCAATCTAATGTTGGGTCCGACACAGAGGAGTGGATTGTCCTGTAATTGCAAAGCCGGGGGGGTTCAGTCCTCAGTTTTTCCATTCCACGAGACCATGAGCAATACACTGAGCAATGAATGCCTTTTATAACAAAGCAAGCCTGACCTTTGAGAGCAGAGTCTTTCACTTGAGCTCTCCTGCGCAAATAAAATCATTCTTTAAAGGGTCATACACAGTTCATGATCAGTGATGCAGAGCTTGATGCTTTATAATTGTCAGAGTGAAACACAGACAATGAATGCTTTCATGATCAGTAATTACAGTTTTCTCCCTGCTCACTGCTCAGACACACAATGATGTTTAACCTTGGAAACGTACAATATATCCGATACCTAAGCTCTCCCAAGTACAACATTTTTGTGTTTGGTGAGAATGCAATAGGAGGGCTTGAAAGCCAGCACCTTTGAGGTGAGAATAATTTTCCTTGTCTCAATTTTTGACCTGCTGTATGAAGTAGTTTGTTAGTTTATAAAGTCTTAAAGGCCATAAAGGCTATTTCTTTCTTTTCCTTTTTTTTCTCTCTCACAGTGTCAGGGTGAAACACAGAAACCACTGTTTTTTCAGTGCAGTTAATTGGTTGTTTCTTGCCTCATTCCAATGCTTCCCCATAAACACTCCTTTCTTTACATGCTCCATCACGCTTCTTTTCAGTGCCATGAACAAAGAAGGATGACTCACAGCCCTGGTAAGAAACCAAAGCAAGTTTGGACTTCAATAATATGTAACAAGCTCTATTTTTTTTCTTTTCCCTCAGCACCAGAAACATCGGTACAAGGTTTCGAAAGGCCAGAATCAGGACTTTAACAAACTTCAAAGTCTTAAGTGAAAAGATTGTACTGTCACATGGTGAAGAAACGTCCCTTGGAAAAGCGACTGTACCTTTGAACTCAATGCTTCATAAAAATGCTCCAATGAAATAGTAAAAGACCAGGGTCAGACTTCTCATTGTCTCTGTTTGAAGCTCGGACTGAGACCTATCTCCTGCAAAGTATGACAAATTGCTTCTGCTCCGGCGAGATGAGCAAACAGAACCCACAGTGGCTCTGTGATTAAATATGGGTGTCTAGTATCCTCAGACTGAGCAAATATGGACATGTCCCTATCCATGTCCCTTATTAATATAAGGAATATCACAGATCTGTAAAAGTATCAGAGGGAGCAGTCTTCTGGGTTTCTTTATTTTTTAGTGTACACATCCAGTCATTTAGAAGTTAATTTATTAAAAGCTCTGCCTGTTCTCAGAAAATGTCATCTTGTGCCGGCACAGATGGAAGAGAAAAAGCCTGGTTAAAGGGGAAATGAAGGCTAACTCATTCAATGCTGTGCAGCTTTCACATAACTTTTACCAACCATCATTATGTATATTTGATGGGTCCAATGCACATTCATCAGTGTTCCTGTGCGGGGTCGGGGTCTGAATAAACATCATTGGGAATGACTCATGTGGCCCCGGGAGGGGAGTGAAAAATGTTAGAAGCAGTGTGGTATTTTAAAAGCTAAGTATTAAGGATAGTGAAAACAAAGGAGAATAATAGAGGAATAAATTGTTGTTTGGAGGATGTCTGTGTGCACTTGTTGAAAAGGTTCTTTTTTAAAAGAATAGATGCAGATATGTGCTTCTTTGCAACCAAACATTTGCAGCCCAGTGAGACAAAACTTCAGGAATGCCTGTATCGACCTGTAAGCATGTTCCTAAAGACACTGCTGACTTGTTGATGCTTAGCAGGTCTAACTTGGTAGTAAAACAATCTCAGTTAAGCAGTTTGTTTGCGCATTTGTAGCATCTTGTAAGTCTAGATCTACAGTACATTTGTCCAGCTAATGGTGGAGCCTACATTTCCAGCAGTGCATCTCCCGAGCATCTTTGTTCTGGCTCCAAAACTCTAACTTACATTGACCAGTTAACCTACCAACAAAATGGGTCGTTGGTCGACTTGGAGCAGTGGGGAGGTCAGTGCCTTATGAATTTTAGGACAGATGAGTGTATTTTTCAAATGTTGGACACTACTCACAAAAACACATAGGTTTACAAACTTGTGAGTCAGTGCATGAACAAGAATGACTTCTTTGTTCTGATCACTCACTCTAACTCTCCCTGTCCCATTAAAGTTACTAACCATAGATCTTTCTGGAGTCCCTGAGCTCCCTTGTCTCGTAGGTTCCTCTGAGTCGCTGCCATAGACAGCCTGCTGCTGTGGACGTGCCAGACTCAGCTAGCACAACTACTGCTATCCGTCTCACCACTATCATCTCTCTCTCTCTCTCTCTCTCTCTCTCTCTCTCTCTCTTTCTCTCTTTCTCTCTCTCTCTCTCTCTCTCTCTCTCTCTCTCTCTCTCTCTCTCTCTCTTTCTCTCTTTCTCTCTCTCTCTCTCTCTCTCTCTCTCTCTCTCTCTCTCTCTCTCTCTCTCTCTCTCTCTCTCTCTCTCTCTCTCTCTCTCTCTCTCTTCTCCTTCTATCCCTCTTTCCAACCCCAACTTGGTGGAGGCAGATGTGTGTCTAACATGAGTCTGGTTCTGCTCAAGGTTTCTGCCTGTTAAATGAAATTTCTCCTTGCTACTGTAACTAGCTACATGCTGCAAATTGTTCTACTCATGTCGGATTAAGACTGAGTCCTGTCCCTAAGATGGGGCTGGATCTTACCCTGTCTTGATGTTGGGTCTTTGTTAATAATTTAACAGAGTACAGTCTAGACCTGCTCTGTTTGTGAAGCGTCATATTAAGATAACATTTGTTGTGATTTGGGGCTTTATAAATAAAGATTGATTGATTGATCAGCAGAGTTACACGAGGGACAAGAAACTCAGACAGCAATATGTACAGGTACGAGACAAGCTGGTCTGACATGCTGGATTAAATCCTTTTAACTAAAACCTGTTGTTGAACCATTAGATGTTGTTAAATCTTGTGATTAGCAGCTATTTATTTTGGATGCTGGTTTGGTTGTTTTCTTACGGCAAACAAAGCTGCCGTAAGAAAAAGAGCTGAGACCATCTCTTAGAGACACATCAAAGTGTGATTGCTGTGTTCACATTATGTCCAAACACCCCTGGCTAAGGAGGGTAAAGCCCCCTGATTGGGAACAAATTCCTTTAACTATCTAAATGTGACAGCACCCTAAGGTTTTCTGATAACTAAAAAATCTCCAAATTCAACGTTTCATAACCTTAATGACATGAAGTGTTTGAAGGCTCTGGGACTCTAGACAGCTTTTAAAAAATGTACAGAAGAGAGAATGTATCTGCAGGCTGTATCTTATTCAGTTTACTTCACTTCAGATGATCTTTTTGTGTGAGAATCACAAACTTAGCAAAGAAGCTAAGAAAGGTGTTGAAAGTTTTCTATGTGGCAGAAAACTTAAATATATTAAAGAAAAGTCTTGGTTCATTTTGTTTCAGATGACTAAATCCTGTAGTATTTGTATTTGCACAGAATCAAACATCCATTTATTTGCCATGGCAGCAATGACTGAGTAGTATTTGCCTTGGGATGGCACATGCACAAAACTAACAAAGCAAAGGAAATGATAAGAAGTAAAACTTTAATAAGATAAATATTGAAATGATGGAATTTTTGTCACGTTAAAAATGTGTATTGAAGTCCTCCATCCCACAGACAGTGGAGAAAATGATGTAAAGGCAATGAACAGAAGTCTACGTAGGTATCACGAAGACAAAGGCTTTTGTTTCTTTGATGACAGATGATAAAATGGTGTGGCTTTGTTTGAGCAGCTAACTACCTGTTGTCAGTAGAGGAAACAAAGAAACAGGGACAAAGAAAACATATAGGGAGTAGATAGCTGGGGATGACATGCAGCAAAGGTTTGTGGCTTGCCGTCGAATTAGCCAAGTTATGCCTCACCTATGACAAACATGACAGGGCTTTTCTCTACTTACTCTTAAAACATTGAATGTTTCACTTGGTAACCTAAAATGTTTTACAGTATAACAAGATAAAATCCCATATAATGACAAACACATTTGTACTTGCCTATCCATTTTAACTTTAGTCATCTTCCAGCAACCAGCAACCCTGTAAATGTAGAGTTAAAAAGACCCCCGTTATTCCACTTCCTGTTACGCTATTTTGGTTTTGCTGAGTCACTATGTCAAAGGCTCGAGCCAGACATGCCAACTGCTCCATTGTTAGTTGCAAAATACAACATAAATGTCTTTATTCTATGTCAGAGCTGGAGGACTAAAGAGAACAGTGGTTGCTTCTTATTCATTTTTTATTTTGTGCTAACCACGTCATATCAGACTGCTCAGAAGATGAGCTCCAACCACAAAACATTACACACAAAAGAAAAGAAAGTAGGAATAGTACTCAATTGTTAACATACCATCAAGAGACATGCTGTTGTTACCACAGCTGCAACACTTCACATGAACAGAGCGCGTAAACAACATAAGACCAACCGCAAATAAGAACAAGTCTGCCGTCGGCTCAGAGCAAACTATGATATTAGGAATATATAAAGTTAAACATATAACTCAAAATCAACACAGCTGCACTTGCAAAATGAAATAATAATCAGAGAAGGAAAAAGGAAAGCATAGAGTCAATCAAGACTGGTGCGTTCACTTTCCCATCACTGGTGAAAGTTAGATCAAACTAAATTAACTCCCCTTTATTTCCTGAAGCTAATATTCTGATCAGATTTATTATTGTGGTATGTATGAAAGTATCAAAGGAGCGTTTTGGTGAAAGTAAGTACAGCAGCTCAAAGGCTCTGGTGTTGGCCTGTTTTAGTCTCAGTCTCTGACACACTCTCTGCACAGTCCATCCTCAGACAACTTTCAGGAAGCCAATCAGTGCAGAGTATCATTATTAGACTAGCCTGTTAATAGAAACTGTCACTCTTGTTGCTGATGTCTGTTTACTTTGGTAGCTCATATTAGAGGAGTCAGTATTAGTTTCAGTCTGTTTCATAACCAGCTAAAATTTCCACATGGGAGCTTCAAGGGAGAGGTGAGGAGAATGGTTTAATGAAGAATATGGCTATTTTGAATTTTTGAGTTGTTCATACTTTGACTAATACTTATTACCCTGCTTTCTTATTGAACATCCGGTTGTGTAAGATGCTTGATTCTGATTGGTCAAAATCCCTTACAACCCCTTGACGACGGTTATTAACTTTCACTAACATGAGCAACGTCAGAGTCAAACTGATCACACGTCATGTCAAAACCAATCCGCAGAAAAGAGTTCCTGCAATGCCAGTGAGTGCAAATTTAGGTTACCCATTGCTACATAGAAACATAAACCATGAGCGGTGGCGATGATAGCAGCAGTGTTAAATGTTTGCCTCGTTTATTTTTAAAGGTGTGAACTGCAGAGCTCAGAGAAGGAGAGCTGATTGAGGACAGTTTCATGTTAAAACGATCATAAATGTCAAATTATTTTTCCTGCTCACGTAAGATTCTAAATCCCTTTCACAGAAAAAAAGCCTTTAAGCTTTTTTGTATCACATTTGTCTTGTACTTGATGTCACTTATACGTATAACTGCAAACAGAGCTACAACAAAAAGACTACTGAAAAGTGTTTTAGAGATTATGATTTCCTGCAAAACATTAAAACATTGATGCTGCTTTCAGCACTTGAGGGCATTTGAGGTCCAATTTAATGTGGTCCTGGACAATTAGACCCAATGATGCACAGGATCTATGTGGTATTTAGCATTAATGGGTCACGCCATGTTCTTCTTTGACTATTCTCACATTGACCACTATTGGATTCTGTAAAGGCCATCCAATATCTCAGTTCCTTTCTTGCTTCCTACTTATTAAACCTTTAAAGGAAACAGCAGCCTGCTTGATTTTTCAAGGAAACTTATAGATGATGTAAACAGTTTGATAAATTCACCCTCTAGGAAAAGTAGAATAGTTGTTGGAGAACTATATTTCAACCTTAGCCTAATTTCTTCCATTAATTCTACAAAATAATTAGACATACAACTGATTTGCTTGTTAACTGACTTATTACTCTTTTTTCCTTAAATGCAGCAGCTGCAAAAATCTGTAAAGTGCAGAGCACCCTAAAGAGAGGGCTGCAAATAGAACCACACACATACACATACATGTGAGATGGCTATGTGGGCAGACAGGAGACAGCAACTGTCTTGTAACTATATATTTTTATTATGCACACACAGCATGTTACGCAACTGGATGCTGGATACAAAGCACAGTAAAGCTGTGCAGATTCAGGTACAGCGGAAGTTATGTAACCAGCAGGACAAAAGAAGAACTCTTGAGTTTCCGAATCATCCTTGAAGTCAGACAGCTGCTCTTCAAGCTGCTAATGCATGGAAAACATGGAGTCTATGAGACAAAGTGTTACATAAGCTTTCACCGGGACATTAGAATATGATTTTATTTAGCAGACCAAATAACTGTTATACATAATATACATAAGTGACTGCCTGCTGATGGCTTGATTTAAATAATCCCTGCAGCAGTTTGAGGGAAAATCAGGAAGATCCTCTTTGAACAGAGAGCAGTGGGACTTAATCTATCTAAATTATCTCGACTGCTTTAATGTACAATATGTGTGTACGTGTGTTTGTGTGTGTTGACACAAATTACATTCTGCAGCAAACTCCTAATGGACACCCTGCTTCTGGTTCTGTGGATGACTCATAGGGCTCACAGTCAACACTGGATATCAGATACATTTTTCTGAGATGACAACGAGTTCTTGCACATTTCAAGCAGCAAACTTCACTCCTTCCTTCCTACTTTACTTCCTTCCTTCTGAGCAGCAGGAAAATAAACTTCCCTCCAGCGGTAGATATTTAAGCACTATTATCAGAGTTGAACTTTAACCCTGTAGATCCCATGTGAGGGTTATCCATAGTGTGTTGGCTGGATGTCTGTGCCAATTCAAAGTTTGGGTACAACTATTCTTAATTTAAGTCTCAGGATCAGAACCCTCTGTTATTCCCAGCAACACTTCTCTCTCTTGAATCTTGTGATTCTACGGCTTCTTTGTCTATAATGAGTTCTGGGGATTTGCATCAGAGTTAAGTCCGACTTTTCACCCCTGGACCATAATGAACAAATACAGAGTGCGCTGTAAAGGTACAGTACTGCTAGTGTGTGTGTGTGTGTGTGTGAGAAAGCAAGCGAGCGAGAAGGAGAGACGGAAAGAGAGAGAGAGAGATGAAGCTTATGTGCCACGTCAACAGTGTTTTGATGTCTGTTGAAGCTGCTGCCTGTCAATATGCCAGCTACTATAATCCTTTAAAAAGATTAGGATTAATGGCCCATGGGCCTCGCTGAATGTTCCACTTGGAGAGATGGATACTTATGAATGAATATACATTAAAATAATCAGTTACTGTGTATTTTTTTCTCCATATTTCAGTGCAGGGGTCTCAATTAGGATTGGGCATTGGCCAGCTTTTTAAACGTTATTCTCTTTTGAGCCAGCAGGTGCAATGAAGCCTCAAGGTTGTGTTTGGTTTTTATGTACTGAATGCTATCTTTTTTTGGTATTTATTTGGGTATAATCTGATTCATATCTTCATATTTAAATCTCTGAAGATTATTGAATGGTCCTCTCTGTGGAATGCTTCAGATATTACCTCTTTCATGAAGTCATTGGCTGATCTGTGCAGCAAGCCGAAGCCTTCTGATAATGGCTGGTTATGTTGATCTAATATGAGACTAATGCATACACAATCATATGGCAAAATTAGACATTGAACTTTAGATCCAACAGTGTTGCATTAAGATATCATAAATAAGTTAAAAACTAAACGTTAGAACCGCTACACTCTAAAACAAAGGAAACAGTAGTAATCTAGCTAATTTTAAGAAAAGTCCAACCCAAACACACGTTAGTGTAAGTGTAAGCAATAACAAACAATAAGAGACAAAAACTTACTATGACACACTTCTCATAAGTTCCACTAGTGACAGCAGTAGCATTTTGGGTACCATAGGCTTACACACCTGCACCACCTGGTAGCATAGGATGTGTCCTGCGCTCCAGTTAACACATACGTTTCTTCCCGTCTTTCTTTCAGTCTGCTGAATCTCGTTCTTCCTCTGTGGACTGCGGTTCAAGAGGGTATTTTTTTAGATGTAGTTTTGTCCCTTTCAAAACCTGGAGACCTGAACAGCTGATCATTGTGCTGAAGTTAGCTGAAATAACAAGCTAGACATTGCTGTGTGAATTGGATGATGCTTAGCATTTTTTGCTTAAAATCATCTTAAATTAAAATAATAAATTAAAGCTATTGCAAATAGAAAATTCAAGTTGACTTTTACATTGTTGGACAGCTGATCATCAAGTAAATGTTGCATTTGTGAATCAAACAAAGTGGCCTAATGACGGCAAAGCAAAGGGCGAAAATATTTCTAAATAAAGAATACGCTTACGCCAACATCAGTGTTTGGGTTTGAGTTTCTTAGAATCACTGAAATTACATGATGGAGCTTAAAATGACCTGATAGAGCTAAGGGGCGGCTCTGGCTCAGTGGATAGAGTCGGTCGTCTATCAATTGGAAGGTTAGTGGTTCGATCTCAGCTCCAGCAGTCACATGCCGAGGTGTCCTTGAGCAAGACACTGAACCCACTATTGTTCAGCGGTGTGTACCAATGATAATAATCAGTTGATACTGATGGTTCCTTACATTATCAGCCTCTACTATTAACGATTGAATGGGTGAATGTGACAGGTAGTGTGTAAAAGTGCTTTGAGTGGTCAGAAAGACTAGAAAAGCGCTATATATGTACAAGTCTATTTACCATTTAACAACTTCTGCAGCAGTTGATAGCCTAGCTTCAGTTTGGTCTCAGGTCGAGCTGACTTGGATCCCCTGTGGGTAATACAACTACTATTGGCAAGATCCTCATACAACCCCACTTTTGCAGGCTCCTGAGGTTTATCTTGAGAAATGAAACTAAAGTGCTTAAATCAAAGTTCTTTTACATCTCCTTTCAGTGTATTTTGCTGTAATGTTACTTCAGGAATCAGCCTTTCATAGGATGTGCAGTCCAGAGCAGTTCCGTCTTACATCCAACATATTTCAAATACAATACCACCAGCAGTGCTTCAATTAAGAATTTCCCTTTCAGCTTAATATTAAACCAGACTGCTTCACTCACTCGCCACAGCTGGTGACTGCAAATGGAGTCAGAAGTTCACAGCTTCAAACAATGTTTGAAATGCAATGCCTACTTTTCAAATAAGATGACATCAGCGATTCAGATATTACCCTCACCAAGAAGCTTCATACAAAAAGGGCAAGTGAAGTAAAATGTCTTATGCTGGAGGTTCCAGCTTCTAATGGTGGGCTTTAAGAGCACTTTTAGTTTTATACTCTTGGATTTGACATTGTTGCATTGAGGGTCCTCCTCATACATCATTAATCCCTGCATTCTTGCTAGTCTTGATTCAACAATTTGTGGTGAAAATTTAATTATGTAAGAGGAACAATCCAAATTTTTGAAAATACATAAGTAACAAATATTTTTCCCCAGCTCTCTTACTGATCTTTGGACTGTGTGAGAAGCTTGTTTTTGATTGGTCAAAACCCCTTGACAATGGTTATTACCTTTACCTAACTTGAGGCAAACCGATCACACGCCATGTCAAATCAATCCACTGAAGAGTTCTGGCACATTTTGCTTCAGCTTGTTGATACCATAGAACGCAAGGTGAGGTAAAACTGTAAGTTTCCCTTCACATGAAAACAATGCTGCTAAAATGCTAGTTTTGGCTAGCATGCTGTATCGGCAAGCTACTGACATTTTCATATTGGATCCTGTCTAGCAATATTAGCGACGGCAGCGGAACCAGTGAGTGCAACTATTTTTTGAAAACTGTATAAATAAATCATTTTGAATCAATAAAATAATCTTATTCCAACGTGTATGGTAATGAGCGGGATATTATGGTCAGCAGGTAGAGATGGGAAATTGAATCCCAACATGGTGAGAAAAGACCCCGATGCAAAGTGTAGGGGTCTTGTTTCACCCTGTCGGGCTTCCCTTACATAAATACTCTGTCCTTTGTGATGAAGAGAAAAAAAGTCATTTTTTTCCCAAATGTTCATTTTAAACGGAACACTATAATGTACCACACACACATAACCAAATTATATAATTCTGTTGACTGAGTTGACAATGGAGCTAAAAAAAAAAAAGACTGTCTTGGGGATTAAACTTTGTAACCAAGCATAACCGATGTGTATTTAAATATGTTTTAGAAGTATTGACTGGTTTGCTTTGTCTGTGTGTTTTTGTAGTTCTTTGTATGCTTGTAACGCTTTGAGGCTGATACCTAGGCAAGGTCTCTCTTGAAAAAGATATTTTAATCTCAATGGGACTACCTGGTTAAATAAAGCTTTTTAAAAAATGAAAATAAGGTTAAATCACAAATGGGGCAAGTGTTATCCATTGGAAGTGCACCTTAGAGGGAACATTGTTACATTTTATCCACTGGAAGGGCATGTATGAGGGTGGTTATTCATGATTTTCACTGAGGGGCGTTTTATAATGCTTTATCTACTACAAAAGCATGGGGTTATCGCCCCCCTTGCCCCCCCTTTAAGAACACCCCTGACCTTTCATGTTGTCCAGTAACATTATAATAGAAATGTATCCCTGTTCAGAGCTCTATGCAGATTTATCCATATCAGAGTAAGACCTGAACTAAACAACACTTGATATCTGTCTTCTTCAGCTTGTAATTTCTATGTTCCCTGAAGTAAAACATTGTTAGGAAATTATTGTATTAATTATGACTGTTTCCATGCGACAAAGCAACCCTCACCCTCCCATGGTTCACTAACGTTTTTAATTTTCTCCTAACACTAGTCACATGTTTATCTCATAACGTTTGCATTTATGTACACAACATTCTGCTAAATATAGAAACATTATTTCTGTAAACTTTAATTGAAGCACTATTGGAAGAAGATGTAAAAAAAATGTGTGAAAGTTTGTGGCACTGCAGCCTGCTTGTTAGCCAAATGTTATGGACGGATCCAGAATGTTTTAAATACATTTTGTTTTTGTTGTGTTTGGAAAGAGATCCAAATCTGTGTTATAGGTTTCCTTTCCAATCAGCAGCTATGTATATGAACTCAACTGAGGGAGGCTATATAAGGAGGCTGAAGTCTCCTTGTTCAGTTGGGTTTTGCTCATGAGAAGGTCAACACCATTAGTTAGCTTTCTATGGTCACTTTGGACGTGAGTCTGAGGTTTAAGTTTCAATTGCAGGAGATTTGATATGATTGACCAATCATTCTATGTGTCTTCTCTGTGAGCCTTATTCCACTGACAACTTTTGGAAACCTGAGAGTCTATGTTTTTTGACCTTTTTTTTTAAGTATAATTTAGTTTTGATGTGCAGTGTTTTGTTAGTTTCCAATTCTGCAACCCCTTCGGATTCTCTTTTAGCAGAAACATAACACAAACTAAGTACACAACACAGATAATAAACTTAACTATTCTTTTCCCTGATTGGCACCTAGATCGTTTCAATAAATGGGAACAAACAGCAATGTTAACGAATCAACTAATTTATATGGCTTACTACTGCAACTATGAGTACTATAATATGAACATAGACTATGTGTTCACATGGCTGGATTCAGATGGAACAGTACTGCAAACGCTGAGTTTCTGGGAGGGTATTGTTAAAAGATATCTTATCTATAATATCAAAATTTAACTCCACCAGAGAGACTCTATGGATGACACCATAGGTTGGCCAATTGGCCGGTCCGTCCACCACACTGATACAAAATTAACATCCCTAAAAATACAGGATGGGCTTCCAGTAGCTTAAAACGTTTATTATTGGATCCTGGAGGATAAATCATACTGAGTGAGCTGATTCAATGACCTGTCATCTGCAGTCTTTGGCAGGTTGACATTTGTGGTTTGGAGGGAAACGTGTGTACAAAATCGGAGGGATTGCTTTGAACATTTTTTACAGAATGGACAGTGATCACTTTGAGTTTAACTTTCAAATGATCCAGTTCTTTGGTTTATGATCAAACTAATTTAAAACTTTCCCTGTCATTTGTGATGAGTACAGAACATTACCAAAATAATATGGTCAATTCATACCTGCAAAACACAGGCATATTAGGGATTACACAAATTTAACCAACGGACAACGTCCTCTGGACCAGAAAATGGTGGATCGCTTCCTCAGGGTGGGCAGTGAGTCCATAATTCAAGTGAAAGAGTTCAAGATTCTCGCGTCCTGTTCACAAGTGAGGGTGAAATGGATTGTGAGACTGATAGATGTGTCTGAGCAGCATCACCAGCATTGCAATGGACAGTTGGGAAAGATGGATTCCTTAACTTTTGATTACTTCCATACTCCTCACACATAATAGAAGAACCTATACTTACTCTTTAAAATGTTACTTCATCTCTTAATCTGTAAAGTTTGTGTTCCCTTACTAACTCCGGAGGACAGAAGATGTGGTCAGCCTCATTTTCATGTTCAGGACCCCTCTGCCTTTCTTACAGAAACTCATCCATCCAAACTTATCTTCTACAATATTGAACTACGTTATGTATAACCCCGCATTTCAGCAGAGGTTAAGTCAGCCTCTTTACAATAAAAGATCTGTGTAGGAGGAAGGTCAGAGTGGACTGATGGGTCAAAGAACACAGGACTTTTGACCCTGTAACCCCGACTCCAAACCAGACTGCAACCCTTCTGCACTATGAAATGCATTCTGGCAAAAGAGTATAGAAAAAAGAAACACCCACAAGATAACCCTCTCTGAGTCTGAGGCCCCAAAGGGATGTTTAAAAAGATCAACTGTGTCCTGTTAAACTTGCAGAATATCGCTCAACTAAAGCAAAGCACAAGCATGTGGATGTTAACCTACAGGAGTGAAGGCTGGTGGTGCTAGCTCTGCTAATGATCAGCACACTTGGCAAACTAATTTGATATCATCACCTGCAGACTCTGTGCAGGTAATGCCCTTAGACTGTATAACACATGGACGTAGCCTCAGTGAAGTCACCCATTGGTTTCTGAAGTTGAGTCTTGAAGCCTATTGGAAATGCTGACTCAACCTAACTTGTGGTTGACCTAGCAAGAGGCAAAGGGGTGGAGTTAAGGTGGGCCTTTAGCTTCCAAGCAAACAGCTACAGTGTTCCCTGCTGTCATCCATGCCCTTAATTAGCTGCACAGATTTTTTAAAGGGGTGTGTAAGTGGCTTGCCGTGCTTTTGCAGCCAGCTTCCAGTGGATGCTTGAGGAATTGCAGTTTTCGGTGCTAACAAATTGGCTTCATATTTCAACAGTGGAGGTTGTAGCTTGGATTTGACTGTTTTTGAACGTTTCTTACCTTCAGAATATAGTGAGTTGGAATTTAAATTCCCATCCATAGTCCTGACTTCTATCTAAACATGTTGGAGCCCCTTTTTAAAAAAAAAAAAACCAACCAGCTGCCACTGATGTGAAGTGCTTTACTGAACCTGCTCTCCTCAGGTACTAAATAAAATCATGTCAAAAATTCTACCTGTTCCTCCAAACTGAACTTGCCTTTTCATTTCTCCTCTTTCAAATCCGGTCATTCTCTAAATTCATGTTTGTGTGATTCGAACATGGTGACAATATTACACTGACAGTGGTGTGATTTTGATGAAACCTGTCTTTTCGTCAGCTTTCTACCAAGCAAAATCATCCCAAAACTCAATTTGGAGACACAACATGGCACCATGCAGCTGCCTGAACTTGCTGCACTGACAGTGGGCTGCGGTAACATTATACTGGAGGGCACTGTGGATGTGTTAGAAGCCGCCCTCGGATAACTAGCTCCAACCTTGCACTGTGCTGTTCAGAGCTGGATTTAATTGTGGTGATGACTCAACTCCTACCTGCAGCAGAGCTGTCTGTGTAAGAAAATAATCCCGCTCTATGTAACAGATCATTCCTCTGTAAAACGGGAAGCACGAGGCAGCGTTTATCATGTGTGACATCGTCTTTTTGTAAACAGCCAGTGAACTTATGATGTAATTAGCACGCCTGCTGTTCGCTTTTGTTCTTTTAAAGACTTATGTAAAGACACTTACAATGACACACGCTGTGTTTTGTCCCAAATCCAACAGTTGCTCTTTTGTGTTGAGTTTTACTAAAAACCTTGGGCAAACTCATTTCCCCCCCTCTCATAAAGATGTTTGCATGTAAAGATGTCTCCTCTTTGAATTCCTGCCATAGCACTGCTTCTTGGAAATCTCTTTAGCCCTGCGTTGCCATGGCAATCGAGCTCCACTGCTCTGGTGAAGGGTATATATGTGTGTAAAGTATGTGCACTGGTGCCAAAGCAAAAGGGACAAAAGCGTGATTACTGAAATGACTGTGGAGATAATCTGTAAAGTGTTGGCGTTTTTTTTTTTTGCTGAAGTTCCTGGCATGGTTCATCCTCACTTTGTCGACAGTTATTTGTGGGTATTTTACAGGTGACTCTTGCTGGTGGATTAATGGAGACCCTGAGACCTCTTGCTGCCCTGAAGCAGTGGGGAGGGTGCATTAATCTCTCAGCATTAAAGCCTCTCAAGCTGGTAAAGGATTGGTAAGATGCAGGTTGGGATCAATGTGAGGTGGAGTGGGGAACTTTTGCACCAAACATCATTACAGGTTTTAAGAGAGGATTATAAACTATTTACGTGTAACCATCAAGATAAACTGTATAATTACAAAACTAAAACAGGCTTTAATAACAAATGATGACTCAAAAAACTTCTTATTGCAGATATTTTTTACTTTTAATCCCTACATTTTCTGTATCCTTTGAGAAGGGTTGTAGTTAGGGTTGCCACCTTCCAAGCCGAAAAATAAAGGACACCCCCGGCAGTGGGGGTGCCACTCTGCAGGGGCCCGACCACCATTGACCTAGTAGTGGGGTGGGGCACCAGTTGTGGTTTATCATAATAAAGACATAGTTTTAATAACGTATTAATTAAAGTTTGAAGTAATTTATAACACACTATTTTTTCAGAAAATATCTGCAAACATAAACTGTGTAAAAACAGATACAACAATTAAATACACATCACACAACTTGAGTAAATGCTTACAAGCTAGTTAACCTCCTAGAGACATTTTCTTTCCAATTTTGGAACTGCTGAATATCTTCTGATTAAGTTTGTGTCCACAGTCTGAACTGTTGTAGCTGAGGTTGTGCTTGACTGTGTGGTACACCTGTGTCAACTCAGCTGCTGTGTCCTATAGGGGGGAGGATGACAGATTTGTAATTAAGTAAACCTTAAGGATTTTATAGTATTTTTTAATTATTCTGTCCTGTCTATGAAAAATATTAAGTAGACACAATGGTAACTTCAACATAATGTATTCCTTTTTAACATCTCATACTGTTGATTCATTAGTGGGATACATTTTTCCAAATCAATCATATATTATTAGTTATTAATAAGCTTACTGTATCTGCCTCCGCAGATGCTTCAGGTACGAAGTTTCCCACTCACGTCTGTATTTCTGCATCAGTTTGTGTTTCAATGGGGCAAGGGGCAGAGTACCAGTTACAGCCGAAGGCGCAGACATGTTTGCTTCTGATTTCCTATGACTTTCTCTAACCCAATCAATGATGAGCACTTATTCCTCATGCCTAAAATAAACCAACCAAACCAACTGCAGCTATGAGTAGGCGGGAGCTATCTAATGTTGAATTCGGGCAGAATTGTGCTGCGTTCAAGGCAAATTTGAAATACGGGACAAACCGCATCCCGTTTTGACTCAAAACGGGATTGTACAATGTACAATTGCAAAATACGGGATAATACTGTATTTTACGGGACGGGTGGCAACCCTAGTTGTAGTGCCCAGTTGTGTAATCTCTGCTCCTACTGTTGCAGGTTTACACATCACTAGGGAAATGAATTGTCGTGAGTTGCTCTTGTTTAGTTTGTATTTTCTTTACCTGTCTTTGATTTCCTGTTTTGTTGCAGGTTCACCTTGTTTTTTTCTTCTTTTCTCCCTTTCTGTGTTGGTTATGAGTTATACTTTTGTCTTCATTGTTTATTATTGATCCATTCCTTGTGTGCGTGCATTTCCAATTTTTTTCTCAGTGAAGTCTATTGTTTCCTGTTTTATTTTGTAATTCTTGATCCCTGTGTGTCTGGTGTGGTATAACTTCCTGTCCTTTGTGTTTCCCACCACTTTGATTACCCTAATGAGTTTCACCTGTGTCTGTGTCCACACCTGTTGCTTGTTAACCAGTGTGTATTTAGTATCATTGTGTCCTTCCTGAGTCTTCCCTGCATTGTCCTTATGTTATTCCATCTTTGGTGGTTTTGTTTTTTCTTTTGGGCATTTTAGGATTTCTTTTTGGACTTTTTTTTGTGTACTTTCTTTAATCTTTTGTTTATTTAAAATTCCTCCTTAATTTTTTAGTCGTTGGGACATGTTTGAGTACGGAAGAGGATTATGGACATTGAAAAAGAGCAAATGGGAAAATGTCACAAAAAACTGTTTGTATTTTATTTCTCTGTCATTGATTTCCTGTTTTGTTGTAGATTTACCTCAATTTTACTTCTTGTTCTCTCCCTTTCTATAATGGTTATGATTTGTATTTATGTCTTTCTTGTATATAAGTGATCCATTCCTTGTGTGCGCGTATTTCCAAATATATTTCTTAGTCAAGTATGTTGTGTGTTCTGTTTTATTTTTTATTTTTTGATCCCTGTGTCTGGTTTAGTCTTACTTCCTGTCCTTGTGTCTTTCCCTCCGTTTTTGATAACCCTGATGAGTTTCACCTGTCTGTGTCCACACCTGTTGCTTGTTAACTAGTGCGTATCTAGTATCTTTGCGTCCTTCCTGAGTCTTCCCTCTGTAGTCTTTATGTTATTCCTTATGCTTTCAACGATTTTGTTTTCTTTTGGATAATTATGGATTTCAATTGATGTTTTATTTTTTTTGTTTAATTTGTCTTTTTTAACTTTTGTTAATTCAACATTCTTACTTCTGCACATGGGTCCCCCTCCTTATTTTTTTTAACCATTGTAACATGTATAAGTATGGAAGACAATCAGGGTCACTGAAAAAAAAATGTTTGGAGGGCTAGCAAAGAAAAATTAAAGGAAGTCAAAATTCCAACTTTAATCTCAGAATTTAAAAAAAGACACCTTGTTAAAAAATTTCTTTTTCTTCCAGTGGCCCTCATCCTCTGTATAACACACAATCAGATGCTTTACCAATAGTTGAATCATGTTGAGTCTCTCAGCATGATGATCTAACGATATGAGGCTGAAACCATAAATGATGATTGCACATCTGATGAAACACTTCAATTGTCGACTGATGGCTCACGTTCACTTGATCTCATCTGCACAGTGTGCAAAGACCTTAGGACATCACCTCACATTCACTCACTAAATGAAGTCCGAGGGGAGAAGAGAGTCAGGTATATGGAGGCGCATGGCAGACAAATGGAGAGGCTACCATCAAGCATAAGTTTCAAAAAGTGAGGTCACATAGTGGCACCAGAACTTTGGAGGATCAGACTACAATAAAAACACAGCGCCAGCTAATCTAAATTATCCTAATACATAAGTGAGTTTATCACAAACAGGAAACAAAGGTAACATCTAGCTGGTTCAGTAGAAAAGTAGCAAAACACACCCATCCATCACCCCCCTTCTGAACCTCCTGTAATTTATCTAGTAGGCTTTCAGGAAGAGCAACAGTGCTGGTGGAGCTGGGTCCCAGCAGATTAATAGCACTCCAATAACCCTCAGTGAAACTACAGTTAGTACACACTGTTTTTTGTAAAGGTTACACAGAAAAGATATTAAAACAGTGAGACAAGTTTAACCTGTTTTTGGTCTGCTAAGCTATGTATGTTAACCAACAAATGAGAATGAAAGCGACCTTCTCATTTAATCCCTTTAGCAAGATAAGATAATGAATGCATAAGTCCCAGATTCTCCCAGCTCTCATAATTTTCAGTGTCTCGGTCTTTCTGATGCAGCAACATGCTACAGGAAGCTATAGGCACACGCAGCAGATGAGTGGATGTGACCTTAAAAGTGGCTGCTCATTGGAAATGATTCAGCGAGATCTCTCATCCATCCCACAGGCTGCCATTATGCTGCAGAAGCTTGTTATTATCGCAGAACTGTTATTACAGTGAAGATTGGATATCAGAGGACACATGTACAGTGGTCTGATGTCTGAGCAACACTGCTGCAATACTCAGACAGACATTTCTCCTCACTTCGAACACAGCTCAAGGCCGTGCTTTTGTATGGATCTAACATCTGATAAAAAAAGGTGCCCTCTTATCTGGCACGTTGACATCGGCATGCACGATGCATGGAAAACCCAATTTAGAAAGTACAATCTTTCCTCCTAACCCATCAAATTAAAGAAAAAATTAGAAATTTCTCCATTACACTGATGTACTGTGTTGTAATGAAAACATTAAAGTTGCTATGAAATGAAAAATGACTTTTTTTGCCTGGTTAGCTATTAAACAGACAAAATGAGAATTCTGTTTCCTGGAGACTTTAATAAAATGCTGTCATTTGCAAGGTCTTTAAAGCAGTCACAGACTCATCTAAGCTCAATTAAATCTACATCAGGACCCACTGAGGACAGGAAATAAGTTACTCTCTACTGTATACAGTTCAGTGATAATAGAAGTCATTAAAGATGGAAATCAGAGTAAATGTAAATATAAGAAAAGCTCCCTTGAAAGAAAAGAATGGGAAAAATAATGAACAGGGAAGCAACGAATAATGAGACAGCCACCTGCAGGCTCAGTCCCACATTCCAATGCAATACAAATATAAGTAAATGTAGAAATGAATAAACTAAAGGCCACATGCTAACCAGGATATTTACGAAAATGGAAGGAAACTTTTCAAAGTTAATATCCATATCATATTTCTTTTCCATAATGAAGAGTTTGCTTCTTTGAATCATTAGATTCCCAAGCAGCTGTTTTTTTCCATTTGAGTATGAAAGTACATGCTTAATGTATCATTGTTAGAGCAAAATATTTAAACTCAAAGTCCACTTATCATCTTTATATGGCACTAGCAATGAGCATTTCAAGCGAAAATATTAACAATATTAATGATTACTTCAATTGATTACATGTATTTGTTTATATTTTTGGATGGGCCTGTGATCTTGACGGCATTTGAAATGAAGGAATCTTCAATGTTGTTTTGAGAATAGATAAATGTTTGATTTGAATTGAATATTAAATGCACTGCAGGACACTAATAACTCCACGGGACACCCGACCTGTTCACAGTTCATTTTTATACATTCGATATCGCTAGCCGGCATTGTGGCCAGGTGTTGGTCGTATAACGGCTAGTAGTAGTGTCTGCCTCCACCTTTATACCCGTGATTCCATGATCCTTCAGTGTGTTAACATTTTACAGCTATGCTCAGCCTGTCGGTGTTCTTCGTTTCTGAATCTCACAGCACTACACTCGTATGTCCAGCAACTGTTGCTAACATTTCCTTCTTCTTTTGATTTTAATGCAGTTAGCATTCTTCCCCTTCTTTTATTTAATGCGGTTAGCAGACAGCTTTTAGATATGCTACTGCCACCATTTGGTGGGAGTTCAGCATTACAACCAGGCACTGGTAAAAAATAAAAGTGGAAAATTGTATTTTAAAAATTAGATGAAACACATGTTAAGTCATTGTTTTTTTTTATTAATGAATATTTTAGGATCAAGAAATGATGACCCACCCCTAAAGCCTCGGGTTCCCAAGGTGCGTCGCGTTGTGTTATGGCTGTGCCGTATCCTAGTCAATGCTGTAGGGTCCACAGGGCACGCTGCAGCGCGTCTCAGCTCTGTCTCGGGAGCGTGCCCCCGCACCACTCCGCCAGAAGTACGCTTCAAGTCTATTTTCGATGGAGCCTGCGCCCAGCACGCGTCATGCACAGAAAAGAACGACCTGGACAGGAAGTCAGGCACGAGGATTGCATGCAACGAGAGGTCACAGCTGTAACGCTGTGCACACGCATCCTGTGGACTCCCCGGGTAAGAACAGAGTGAGTTTATTTGTCCAAACAAACTGTTGTCTTTGGAAATATAAATTGTATAAATAAACTTTAAGTTTGGTCCACTGTTCAGCAGTTGTGTTTTGTTTTGCTTTTAAGGCAAAGATTAAAAAAAAAAGTACTTTTTTCTTTTTTGTTTTCAGAACAAAGTTGAAGTGTAACTTAACTCAATTATTTAGGTTTTTCAAGCAGATTCCTTTTTGTTGTGTTCATCTTTTTCATTATAAAGTGAAGAAGAGAGACATGTTAGTTGGAAGTAAAACACTTTTTGTATCAAATATAAAAACATAAAAATGTCTAGTTTTTGACATTCAGACGAAGACAAACAGTCACTATGGTCAATGACAACAGCCCTTGTCCTACTGCAGGTCCACAACAACAGCGGAACAAAGCTCTGACATCATCACACACACAGGGCTGTTCTGCTCTGCCTGCATAGTAATCCCATCTCACCTCTGAAACGCCTCTGTCACTACCCCTGATGCTGGGACCACTTGATCCCACTGTGACACCTGTGAGACATTCACACTGAAGGTGAGACGGGAGTAAATAGCACACCTGTAACTGATATATAATAATTATTTTTTAAATCTCTGTTTGACAGTGCGGTCTAAAAAAGACCCACAAGTGCTGCTTATGACTTCAAGTGTTGCCTTGCAAAACCGAGATATTTGAGATAACATCTTTCAAATGTCAGTACCAAAAACATTTCACTAAAGGTCAGCTCTTGAATGAGAAATGCTGGTTTGATGTGCTGTTTGAAGTAAATACAAGCAAACCAAATCCATCCTCAATCGTTATATTAATAGTTACTTTATTATTATGCCCCCCAATCTCCTCCTCTCTTTGTTGCTTTCCTGAACGGTGTCACTGGCTGTGGAAACAGGAGGTGTGGTTTCATCCACTAATGAAATAATTCCACAGACTGATTGGATCTGCTGCGAGTGCATCTGTGCTGTGCTGTCTCAGCAAGAGAAAATCAATAATCACTTACGTGTTTAAAATACAGCATTTAGGCTTTTAACCCCAGCCAGCAAACATGATCACATTATCATACTTTAGAGCTGTGTGTTTTTAGAGTGTTTTTTAATCTGTTTTTAAAGGTTGCTTTAAATGCATTTCTGAATATAGCTCTTGTTTAGCAGACATGACTGTAAGAGCTACCATCAAATATAATTGAATGTTGAATAAAGTTGGGACAAAGATAAATACAGACTGATTCTTTTGTTGATGAGTTCACATGCAACATGTTAACTCTTGAAGTGACTAAAATAGCGATAAAATAAAGTGTTCCACTTTGTGATGAAACTTCAAGTCGAGCTTAACACATTTCTCACAAGTCCACCTATAGCTTCCTTATCAAGCCAGCAGTGCCTGCATTCACCATATGTGGGCTCCTTCCTCACTTTCAGCCTTTGTTCTGTTGTCTCCTCTAATTTCCCTGACATTATCTTGGCTCACATGTGTCTGCTGACTCACACACATGCTTACCAATGATTGTTAAGCCTGTCTCTTTTTAGCAGCTTCATTTCCTTTTCCTGAAAGACCTTTTTTTAAAAGAGTCACAATAATTCAACTTCTATTTCTAATTCATGTAATCATCGTGGCTCTGTGGGTCATGTTTACTTTGCACTCATCAACTCTGCAGTAAGTGGAAACGAGAACAATAACATGTATCTTAAGCGACGCTGTGCAAGCCTTCAACAGCTTTCAAATGAACATGATTTCTAGATAATCACACAACAGTCATGTTTTATCACCTTAGACATATTTATGTATTTATTTATTATACATCACGCCTGGATCATTGTAACAGCTTTTGTATTACCTGCACCAAAAATCAGTTGATCGTCTCAAGACTGTACAGAACTCAGTTCCCAGGATTTTAACCAGAACTAAAAAACAAAACCATGTGACTCCTGTTTAAGCGTCTTTGCAATGGCTGCCTGTATATTTTAGAATTGATTTTTTTGGGGGAAAAAATTGTACTGATGACTTTTAAAGCTCTCCATGGCCTTTCTCCCAGCTAAATAGCAGATGTTAGTATTGTACAAGCTGACATGTACATTGATATCCTCGAGCAGAGGTTTACTGTGTGTTCCAAATGCCAAAATGAAAACTGAATGGGGACCGTGCGGTAGGAGTGAGGGGTCCAAAGCCCTGGAATGGTCTCCCCGAGGGAATGAGGTCTGCTGAGTCAGTGTCTTTTAAAATATATTTTATTTCTTATTTTATGACCCGTGTGTATTATTTTGCTCTCCATATAAAGCACTTTGTAACCTGATTTTTGAAAAATGCGCTATAAATAAACAGTATGGGTCAAAGTAATGTTTCAGGTTATTAATGGCTGTTTATAGCTAGCAACGCAGTTTTGTCAGCTACAGTATATATATAAGTTATATATAATGTCTTTCCTTGCATCTGATCAAAAGCAATCACAGAAAGCAGTCATTCCTCTCATAAACTAACTTTGTACTGGTTATAATAAGTTGCTAGTGTGGGGGCTAACTGTTAGCCTTAATTTGGATTATAATAATTAATTTTGGTTATAATAAGTTGCTAGTGTGGGGGCTAACTGTTAGCCTTAATTTGGAAGTTTATTTAGTGGAGGTGAAGCAAAGTCCACAGAAAAAAGACATTGTTTCTTTCAGCAACAATATTATTTGGATTTGTATAGCCTTTATTGAATAGTTCCAAAAAGAAGAGGTTCACAGAGGGAGAGAGTAAGGTTGTTGGCTGCCAAGTCCCAGTTGGGTCCCTACCACCTCACCCAAGGTTAGTCCTTGTTATTATTAATTGATTACAAGCTTTTTCACTCCAAAATATTGACAGTATGAACCCTGACTGACTGTGTCGGACCCTTTTGGATTCTCTTACTAAAGAGATGCGTTTCTGCTGTGGTGGTATTGCCGCAGATGTCTGATGATCTAAAAAAAAAAAATCAACCGTTCTGCTATCACTCAGACGGACCAAACATTTTGAACCGTAGGTGTTGAGTCACTTTACCGTTAGCTTTCTAACAGTAACATAATCAACAGTGCAAGTGGGTAAATGTCGGAAAAGAAAGCTGATAGCTAGCTTAGCAAGCAAAAATTCATAATGACTGACACATTTCACTATTAAAAAAACAAGCAGGATTACGTTTTTAGTCAAAACAACATTGGCATGTATAAATAAGATCTGCACAGAGATACGATGTAAATCTTGACCCACAGGGGGCCCCAAAATTGGTATCAGCAAAGAGTTACTCACAGCAGCGTTTAAGTCTTAAGAGATATGGAGACAACCATTCAACTTCATTTTTTGAATTCATTGTTAAAAAAACATTCAGCATTCCTTCTTTATTGGAAGCAGCTGTACAGCCAATAATATCAAAGCTCTGTTCCTGATTCCCTCCCTTACCTTGCCTGTTATGTGACAATTCACTCTAATCTGCCCAACAGTTAAACCTACTGCATTACTTTGCAGCTGTACCATAAGGACTATTATGCATACGGCTGTCTTTCAGGTTCAGCAGACATTGGTCATTTACCCCAGTGATGAGCACATGTATTTAGAAATAAAAGGTACTTAGACTTCCCTTATATAAAGCCATTCAAAAACATGTCAACATTCTCCTGATTTACATTTATGCCCTATACTGAAAGATGCTGCCATGCTCATCAAGGTCTAATCTAATGTGCTTCAACAGTCACAACAATGGCACAGCCTTCAGGAGCAATGTATGTATGTATGTATGTTAATGTATCTTGTCCAAGGACAATTTCACCTTCTGGAGACGATGGGGGTAAAACCTGTTGGTCTGTCTATTTGTTACCCATCTATCTCGTAAGCCATTGCCACTCATCATTATCAAATGGCAAAATTGAAAAAAAACAAAACCTGTTTCCTTTAGCGTCATTTAATATTTATTAAAAGAAACCTCTATGTGGTTTGTCATGTATAATTTCTCTACCTTCCTTTTTTTTTTCTCTCTTCAATATCCATTAATAACCTGGCTGGAGCTGGAAAACAATCCCATGCAAGGTTATTGCTCAGTAAATTGGAACTCTCTGAGTCAAATGATGTGGTTTGAAATAATGTTTGCACATTGATGTTGTTAAAAGGGTAATCATTCACTTTGAAAAACTTGATTAACTGACATTTGCATTGTGTATGTCAACGCTGAAATGACGGGCCTCTGTGTCGATGAGCAGATATACATTCACAAACTTTTATTTATAACACCTGAAATGTTGGACTTAATGATAGTTGTGCAGCTACTTCTTCATTCATCACTCCATGTTCCTTGTCTAGCTCTACAGATGCAGCAAAACTGATGTTTAAAGATATATAAAACCATAATAAGAGATGTTTTCCATCCATATGGATTATATAGATACTGATACATGTACCACTCTACCTTATGTGAGTGAATGAATATAAAGGAATCCTTTTACTGCGGCAATGTGGCTCATTGACGTGCCATGAATAGTATTTGGTGCAAGAATTGAGCTCAATGGTACAGCAAGCTGTGGACACACACTTAAGTAGGAATGGAAATAAAGGCTATTTTAAGTGAGCCATAATATCAAATCCAAACAAATAGAAAGACTCTTTTGGCTCCCAAACAGCCCTATACTTCCAGCTTTTTATATAATTCAGCTAAATTAAACAATGATATGGTTTACAACCGGTAGGTGTGCACATATATCACTTTCATCCCCAATTCAAAGAACCAGTCTCTGTAGTTATGAAAGTGAAATTTTGTCCCGTTCTTGCCTGATTTGAGATTTCAGCTGCTCAACAGTTCAGGGTCTACATTGTTGTATTTTTCATTTCATGATGCACCAAATATTTTCAATGGGTGACCATTACATATACTGGCTTTTGAACTGTGTGCTCATAACAAGCTGGGTGATCCCTCTCTTCTTTGGAGCAGAGGAAGCAGCATCTATGATTTCTAAAAAGGAATGTCAAATTGTGATTCGTAAGATCACAGGACAGTTTCACAGTTCACTTCAGTCCATCCAAAATGGACTCAGGCCCAGGTAAGTGCTTCAGGCTGGTCTGCTTTTAAAGCAGACCAGCCTGAGGGCCATCCAGTGATTTTTCTGAACCTTTTAATGATATTATTTACTGTATATGTATTTTGAAGACATCTTCATATTCTTTGCTATTTTAGAGGAACAGATCCGAAAAGGTTCACCCCTTTGTGAGAGACTGCATGAACAAATAGTTGAACAATTTCACTTTGGAGAGACTCAGCCTCTGGAATGCAATTTTCATACCCAGTCATGTTAGTAACCTGTTGCAAATTAACTCAACTGCTTTGGGAGCTTAATAGTTAGCTCCTTAAACCAACCACTCCATGCTAGCCCCCATCCCCCAGTCATACCCACACACTATAAGGGAATGGTAAAGAGAAAAACGGAGAGGAGAGCCTGTAGGAAGGTGTTGGGAGAAGGAGAGGGAAGGCAGAGCCAGGGAAAGACGCCTGTTGGGACTGCAGCTCTACCGTACAGAATACGGCTGTACGCTATACCTCCCCTTACTCCCTAATTTTCCTGAGAGAGAAAAGAGAGAATACAAAAATGATTACATTTGCTTTAGTCTTTTTTTTAGCCCTCAACTGACATTACTTCCTTCTCAACAAGATCAACTGACTTCATTTTCCTGCTTTTCTGCCGTCTTCTTTACTGTCTTTTTACAAACTCTGTACATACTGCTCCCAATTCTCCAAGTAATAAGATAGTTGATCCTGCTTTGGACGCTCTAAACAATAATACAATATAAACAAAAACTATGATATTGTCCACTGCTGTGATTTGTGAGAGTTACAACAAGCTTGGGACAAAACTGAGATGTTTCTGGAACGTAATTTAACATTTACATTGAAGTTTCAATCTTGTTTTGTTTTCATTTTCAAAATAACGTAATGATCTAAAAGTCTTATTTATCCTGTGTATTAGCACTGATAGTGATGAAATCTGGGGTCCTTTACCTTCTCTTTTGAAAACTAGATTTAAATCAAGGTTGGAAAACCTGAAAGAACTTTCCATAGCAACTTTACCATAATGTAGCTTGGAAGTGAAAAACCTCTCAGTGCATGACCTCATAGTTTATCTGAGATTTCTCTCCATGACATCCAGGGTTTACGCAACCAAGAGCTGAAGAAGAAAGTCAAGAATTCTGAGCATGCTTTAGTTTAAAGCCCACAACATAACAGGCGGTTAGGACAGTACTGCCTTGACAGAAGCGTTTAGATAAAGAGGATGAGAGAGTTTGAACTGATGTCGAACCTTCACAGGCGTATGTGAAACACTGTTCTTCACAGAGAGAGCCTACAGGAAATGTATTCAGTTGGCTGTGGAAAAAATCAGTCGGAGGATGAATTAGTGCTGCAGTATCTGGCTGTATGAACAGATAGGAGTCTTATTTGGAAGTGAGCAGCGGGTTCAGGAATCCCTCCTGCTGAGGGTTTAATAGTCAGAACGCGGAGAAGACTGGCAGCATCCAGCGCTGAGAAATCGCAGGCCTTTTCTTCTGCTGTCTGAAAACCTCTTATGAAATGCCTGGCAGCCTTTCAGCTGTTGTTAAATGCCTGCGGCTTGGCAGACCACTATTTTATCGCACTGATCTGACAGAGCGATGGGGAGTTTAGAGACAAAGGCACATGCACAAAAACAGAACCAGTCTAGGTTCACGGGAAAGTTCAGCCTCCTGACTGGAGCTTAATAGAGACATATTTTGTTCTTGCAAGTGTGAGAGACAGATACACATGGTCTTGAAACGCTTCCAGGTTGCAGTAGAACATGCAATGCACAAACAAGTGAGGACGTGGCTCATTTCTCATTTTACCTCCTTATTAAATGATGAAATACAAGCTTATAAATAACTGCTGATTTGGAAATCCTGCTTTTAAATGTTACGTCATGAACTGCTGACTTTATGTTAGTGCTGAATCTTAAGGCAGTGATTCCCAACAAGGGGAATATAGTTTTTTGGGGGCATGTTCTAATGCTGGCAGTGAAAGCATCACCATTGAAATGGTTTTGCAGGATTTTAGCTTAGAATGAAGCTAACACATGGGATGAGAACAGGTTGCAGGTAGCTGGAAGATTATTTGCTGCAGTGGTGGGATATATCCTTGTCATCACATACTAATGGCATCTCTCAGTTCGTCATGAGGACACAAGCTGTTGGGTCAGGTTGACATTTGGTTTCACACAGGAAACCTGTTCTTTTTGAAAAACCTTTAAAAAAATGTCACAACTTTTAACACTGCCGCTATCATCACCTACGCTCATGATTTAAGTTAATTTGTAGTGATCAGTATCCTAAAGTTTCACTAACCTGCTCCACTGTTGTTGCTAATATTGCTGGACACGATCCTATGTGAAAATGTCTGTTGCCTGCCGATTTAGCATGCTAACCTAAACTAGCGTTTTAGACACATTCTTAACAAATATGACGGAAACTATGACGTATCAACAAGAAGAAGCAAAATGTGCTGAAACTCTTTTTCAAACTCATTGATTTGACATGACGGGTGCTCAGTTTGCCTCTGGCCTTGTTCATGTTGGTGAAAGTTAATAACAGTCGTCAAGGGGTTTTGACCAATCAGAATCAAGCATCTTACACCGACAGAATAAAAGTAAAAAAGACGGGTAATAAGTAGGTGATAAATTGTTAGCCGGAGGTTATGCTTATTAGAATCCCCATCGGGTCTCAGCCTGAAGGGACTCTATTACCCGGCTCCCACCTTAACATAAAAACAAGTTGACTCGAAGTATTGGAATGAATATGGTATTCTCAACAGTCAACTTACAGGTCAAATTAACATTACACTTAACATTTTCATTCATGTCAAAGTCTGAATATTGGCGTTTTTCTTTTAGCATTCTTAACAGATGAAGAAAATAACAATAAGGTTACAGGAAAGAGGACCTTATGCAGGCTCTGCTGTTCCACTCAACCAGTCCTGTAACTCTACCAAAAACAACACCATGCTGTGCCTTTAGTAGCTTTGTGCCTGTTTTCTTCAATTTGAGTGACGTCATTTTAGCTCAGCTCCTCATGAGCTTAAACCGAGCGGCAACCTCTGATCTCAAACTATGAAGCCAATGCGGAAGTCTTATAAACTGCAATTCATCGATAATCCCCTTGAGGCTGGCTGCAGAAACACCGGAAACCACATAGACACCAATTCAAAAAAGACGATCTTTGCAGCATTAATAAACATTTTTACAGCCTGGTTCAAAAAATGCCTTGGCTACAGTAGCTAATTTCTCTATCGGCACACACTGCACGGGGGTGATTTTTTTTCTAACGTGGCGGTTCAGAAGATATTAAGATTACGAGTTTTTGCCCAAATAAGGACATGACTGACTTGACTCTTGGATGGGAACACATCAAACTTCTCCCCTTTACGTCACACTCTGCCTGGTTTAGTTCAGCATTTCCAATATGGCTGCTTCCGTCGATTGGCTCCAAAACAGCGCTCAGGAACAGATGGTTGATATCACGGATACTACGTCCATATTGTATACTATCTATGGCTTAAACATCCCTTTCAGCTAATAACCACCAATTTCAAGGTTTTTGCTCTCTGTAAAAATTTACAGCAATATACATTTTTCCTATTAAATAAAATGAATAAATAGATTTATTAATATTTCCTCCAAATTGCCTACGGACGCACCGCTACATGTTGGAAAGTAACATCTTTGTCAGATTGACATTGTGTAGAGGTGAAATCATAAACAGTACACTAGATGTTCTGTAACTCCTTTCCATGGATTAATCTAATATATATGATGTGTGAGATCAGGTTGTTCCCTTTGCTATTCAGAATAAATAACCCTTGTCAAGGGATTCTGACCAATCAGGATCAAGTATTTAACACCTGCGGGTGATGAGTAAGAAAGTCTGGTAATAAGTTCAGTGAATGTTCGTGCTGGCAGTTTCAAGACTAAATGACGGAAAATAAACATTAAAACAGCAAGTTTTGTGCTGGTCTTACAATTTCCCATCTTCATTTAACAAAACACTGCTGATCAGTACACATGAGATACTCAGTATTTGCATTTGTTTTACATAATTGCTGAATTAACACCTATAATCTTACTTGCTATTAGTCCTGAGTGTATTAAGCTGCAGGTATTCAGCTTAATAAGCACTACAAAATATTCATCAACAGAATAGCTTCTTTGTGTAGCACTTTCTGAAGACTGAGCCGCACAAAGCACTTAACTCAGTGTCTACTCATTCCCCTTTCACTCTCTTGAGTTAAATATTCAAACACAGGAAATTAAGAAAAAACTCTATCAAAAACCATCAAAATCAGAAAGCGGTTGAGTTAAACTGACTAAGGTCAAAGGTCATTGCATTGCCCCTCAAAATATAGTTAGAATAATGACACAGCAATAAGTTCATAGTAGTTTCACTGCCATGATTGATTTGTTTAGAGTCAATACAACTAATGTATATAATGTCGTGGTAACTCTAAATACCTGTTTAGCACCTCAAGTATTCTTTTAGCAGAGACACCTCAATATCCCTTTGCAGGCTTAATAAACTTTAGAACATCCTATCTTCTCCTACAAATGAGTTTTTGATGAGTTTGAGCTCTCTGACAAAATAAGACTTTCTAACATAAAATGATGTATTGTTTCAGACATAGCTGGGTTAATAAAATGGGATGGAAATTAACCTGAAACGGTTGCCCCTTGCGCATGCCAAGTCCCAGCACCAAGTTTGCTCTGAGGTAACTTTCTTTGGTAAAAACTTGGTAAGTGCTACATGAATAAGCACAACAATAAAACCATCTAAATCTTAACATGTGGTTTGAAACTACTTATTTCGATGCATAATGTACAGATACACTTCAGTAAAAAGAAGACCAAAGCAGTTAATAGATTAATTTTGTTTGCTAAAATTGTCTCATGACTTTAAAATGTCAACCTTGAATTCAACATCAAATGTGAAATTACTAGGGGTGACCTCGACTAAGGATTTGCTTAGTTGACGAATCGTTGAATGTTTTCATTATGGGGACTTTATGACGATACTACACATAACCATTTACAATTAAGAGGCTCATAGCTTAAAGTCTTTTCAAACGTGAGACAAACCAACTTGTTTTACGGACAGATGTGCGTTCCTTTCTTTGTTGAAAATAAGTCCTGCCTTGGAGAATATCCTCTCTGATGGTGTGGAGGTGGATGGGATGCTGTGGATTCTTTTTGCTGGTCCGGACAGCTTTGAGTATCTATCCCCATTCTTTTGGAACCGTTCCAGCAGCCCAGTACCGTTTTTTGTGTGGTCCGGTAAGCCTTGATCTCACAGCCCTCTTCATGAAGCGAATATTCAACTATTTGGGATCACCCAGAGAAATTACTTTTTTTTTATATCATTATGAATTATACGTCATAGCCAAATTCATACTACTTCTTCACCATCCTCAAGTAGCAAAAAGAGGATAATTTAACCAAACTATGGTAGATTGCAGGTGATCAATTGTCCGTGCTGATGGGTTGATATGTAAAGGACATGATTTCATATTTGGGTCTCGCCCACCCTGCCTGGACTGTAATTTGCCTGACCGCTTGTTCACAATTCAACACAAATATTAATTTAAAGATGATCTTATTGGTTTAAAATTACTATTTTAATGGCTAAAAATAGCCCCTCCAATTCTACTGTTTTCTAAGGTACTCTATGGTAACACATCCATAGCAATGGATTTTTATTGGCCTCCTTACAGGATTCATTTTAATGCATGGTCAAGTTAAAACATCAGCTGGCTTACATATTACAATTAACATTAAATTTAAAATGTATGATGCAACTTTAAACATAAATGTTGCAAACGCCCCAAACTTTAACATTCACATTGTTGCAATTACCACTACCGCCCATGGTTTAAGTTACTTTGAAGCGATCAGAATCTCAGAGATTACAGATTCAGTCAAGAGCTCTGCTGCCACAGCCTGGGTAGCAAGACTGGATCTCCCTCAACTTTCCTTTATAAACGACAGTTTCTGTCTCAGGTTGAACTTAAGAGGTGGAAAGTAATGACAGTTACCAGTGAGAGCAGCCTGAGGAGCTACTTGACCCGAACTAAAGCTAATGGAAAACCAACTTTTTTTGCCATAGTGTCAACAGGCAGAGGTGATCCCTTGATGAAAACTAACTTGTTTGTCACGTTTGTAAATTAAGGGAGCTAACTGAAACCAACATTTTACCGCAGATTGATTTACATGGCATATCTCAATCAAATTGTCCCTAACATCCCTTTTGTTGTTCATCAGTACTTACCCTTGTTTGGCTTTTTGACCAATCAGAACAAAGTATTTCACAGTGCTGTGTAATTTAACATTTTTATCACACAAGAATATAGCTGAGATCCCAAAACCTCCAGCCTACTTTTCTTCTCAGATGCTTCCCTCCTTTTTGCAGTTCTTGTTAGAGTTTACAACCCTTCTCCTAAAGCATAACTTGTTTTTTTTATTGAATTATTGCGCAAAATCCTTGTTTCTGCTTCACTGTTATTATGCTATATTAAAGGTTAGGCAACTAAGTCACTTAGGGAGTGGGTTATTGTTTACAAAAAACAGTGGTGTTAAAGGGCACACAGCCTCCTGCATTGGCACTGAGTATTGGCTTAGGACATAAATCCTGAGGCCTGGAATAATCCAATATGAACATAATTCCTAAGGATACTGGGCTGTTAAATTAGACGGTGCTGCTCTGATGGTTGCAAACATTACAAAGGACACTTTGGTCTTAAGGGCTCAGCAAGGTGCTCTGAAACCTTGCCTTGTAATTCTTTGTTATTTAAATCATTTTAAAATAATCTACCAAACAAATTGGTTGGCAGTGTAATGAAGCTAAAATGATGAGTTTTCCTACCAGTGAAAAACTTTGTTAAGAATTGTCCGTTCAGGCTCCAGCCATAAACACATGAGCGAGTGTTGTCGGTAAGAGAATGTGCTGGCCTGCAGAAAGGTGCACTCATTTGAGTTGAAATGTGTGCAGCTCTCCAATTTCTCTGCTAAACTGAGTGAGGCATTGGCTTCTTTTCTGTGTGCACTTTCTGACAGACGTTGACAGGTCCCGTTGGGCTCTTTTACAGTGCTGACTGCTGACAGGAACATGCTGGAAACGAAACAAAAAAGGTTTCCATGTGATTTCTATTCTGCCTGTTCTCATACCTGGCCAGGGAGCGCCGTGCACCCCTATCAAACAGGCTTCTGCTGATTGACTGATCTTTGCTGTCAGAGAGGGATTCAATACTGCAGCACACTGAAGGTGGCTTTAACAATTTCTATCAAATCTGCTCAAATAAAACAGATTTTGAGAATATGACTGCTTTGAACAGAGTCTGACTTTTGTGGCTTAGAAATGTTTAAGTTTGACATCTCAGTTACCCTGCTGTCTCACCCAAAATAAGGTCTTTTTATGCTGATGACATATTTCACTCACTTTTTAAAAATTAAATGCAACAGCTGTTTTATTTAGAGAACCAAAATCTCTTTCTGCTTCTTAGAAAAAAGAGATTCTATTGCAGTTCCAAACTTAAAGTATGTGATAATGTATAGTTAGTATGTAATGTGTGTAATGACTCTCAAGGAATTTAGGTACATAAAGACACGTGACACTCATTGGACAGTTGGCACTTGAAGCATAGAAGCATTTCATTTGACTGGTTCCTATGTTTGACCTTGCTCAGCCTCTATTCCTCAACACATTACTGAAGGCAGTCTAAGTCTTCCCAGCCGACCACATAGCTTGGCCATAATGTTGAATAAGATATAATAATATAATGATCATATATATATATATTTTTTAATTCTCAAAGTGCTGTAGTGTTAGGCCGGAGATATACTCTACTTTCTGCTAACTATGCATTATGAGTGCATAATGCCAATGAACTTTTTCTGCCTGGATCTCAAGTTAATATAAGTGTTATCTCTTTCCTCTGAGTCACTGCCATACGCGGCATGCTGCTGTTGACGTGCCAGACTCCAGCTGTTACAAATACTACTACTATCCGTCTCACCACTATCCTCTCTCTCTCTCTCTCTTCACCTCTTTCTATCTCTTTTTCCAACCCCAAATTGGTCAAGGCAGATGGCTGTCTAACATGAGTCTGGTTCTGCTCGAGGTTTCTGCCTGTTAAAGGAAGTTTGTCCTTGCTGCTATAACCTGCAAAATACTGCAAAGTGCTCTACTCATGGGGGATTAAGATGAGATAAGACTGAGTCGTATTCTGTCATGATGTTGGGTCTTTGTTAATAATTTAACATAGAGTACGGTCTAGACCTGCTATGTTTGTAAAAGTGCCTTGAAATAAAGTTTGATGTGATTTGGCGATATATAAATAAAGATTGATCGATAAAGATTGAGTATTGTCTTTGTTTCCATCCCTGTTATCCCTGATTGTATTCTGCTTGAGCTTTATGGTGTGCTTTTTAAATAAACCATGAATCAAATTGAAGTGTGTTGGAAAGTTTTAAGGTCTCTGTGTTGGGTTTTTCCTTCTAGGACAAGCTAGTTTTCCTTTCAGACATTAGTAATGTGTTTGTTATCAGTTTGTTGCCTGTAACAGATTATTTTCCTTGTTGATAACCTAACCTGTTTAATGGGTCGACTTCAATTTTCTTATTCCATATATTCAGTTTGTTCATATGCATTGTTTGAGTGCAATGGGTTGAACATGGCTCAAGGCAAACATTTCTAGTAGCTGCAGTTATTTGCAATCATTGTAAAAACCTGTCTGTAACTGAACCTACTGATTATCTAAATGAAATGACATTCTCCGGCTTGAGTTGTAAGCTAGAGATAATAGGATAATAAGATCATGAGTCTAACATAACCGCTCCCATTACAGCAAGATCAGTAGTGAGTGTAGTCTTTGTATAATGAAGTTTAAACAAATATGAGTAACCCTCGTATACGCTTCTTTTTCCGTGGGCTCTCCAGCCAGATAGGAACAATTAAGATAGAAGACTACAACTACTGAAAATTATACTCAAATGAAAGCTCTTACCTCTTGCATATTCAGAGGTCCACTGCTCCATGTCCTCACTGCATTTTATTTGCATATGATGCACTGCTATAACGCCAAGAAAGTCCTTGAAGCTGAAGAGGAGGACATTAAATAACATTATGTAGATGTGCTTGCCCTGACTGCTTTTTAATTCAAGATAAATCTAGATATTGCAGGAACACATAATACAAATATGGACAAGCGATGGCCTTGCAGAGGCTTTTCCCAGCACGTTTTATTGCACAAAATTGCTTGATAGCTCAAGCAGAGCTCAAATGGCTGTTTAACAGTCTGCCTTGAAGAGCAGGAACCATCACTCTGAGCTTTGATGGAGGGAGAAGATGACACGTTTACTCACTGTTTAATTTGGATTCACGCTGCATTTCTACAGAAAGCAATTTCTAAATGACCATCTTGTGGCATGAGGAAGTGTGTGCAGCAGCAAAAGCAACACAGCCTCATTGTGCCTTCTCATTTTCCAATCGCTAACCCTGTGCTCCGCTTTGGTTTTCTTAAAATGAAACTCTGCATCCACTGAGGACTTTCATTTGCTCTTGAAAATATAAAGTTTACTCCCGATTTCTTTTTGATCTAATATCCAAGCTGCGCTGGCAGTGATGTGGAGTGTTTAGCAGGGAGGCGGGGGAAGAAACGTTTTTAGAAATTTCCCCTCATACCTTTGGTCGTCCAGAAAAACCAGTCGGCTTTTAAGTGAAAGGTTTAAGAGGACAACATTTTGCTGATGGACGGGCTGGCTAAATGAAATCTCAGTCCCCTGAATAAGGAAAAGATGGAGGGCTAAGCTAACTGACAGGCGGCTCAGGAGTGTCTGTAACCCAAAACACATTACAGAGCCATCAGACTGAGTGACACTTCCCCCCCTTCTCCCTTTACTGGAGCCACAGTGAATGGCAACCCCTTGTTCTCCCTCTCGAAATGACAACCTCAGAATATCAAACGCCAATTAAATGGGAGACAGGCACGGCTGGAGGAGTGGCATCTAATTCTCATCAACGTGATAGGTAGAGGGGGGAAAAAAACAGCAGAGAGAGGGGTCACTTTGAGAGGGTGATCCGGCCATTCTGCCGCACTGAGATATTAAAAGGGAAAGGCAGTGCGCAGCTGCTAATAGAAGCCATATCAGAGCTGCTGGGACCAAATCACAAGTGAAAAGTGTAGCAAATCTGGAGGCAGAAACAGGTGAACAGGAGTGTGTGTTTGTACTTGGCTGTGAGCTGTTGTTTAGCTAGCTCTGTTAAAAGCAGTTACATTTTCAGAGTGAAGACATTGTGGCTTGGCATCTGCTTTTCCAAGGAGGTTTAGAACTTGGTTTCACAGTCACTTAGAATTGATAAATACTACAGTGTGGATATAGTTACAGAGTGGCGTATTTGCCATTTGTGAAGTTTGGTCAGAGCTTTCTAGATTCTTGAAGATTATCTTCATGAGACTAATAACTGATACGTATCAATGCATGTACACGGACTGGCACGGCACAAATGCATCTGTAGAGCAGCTGTGAGTAGACACAATTTTAAAATGATGCATAGCTTATTAAGTGTCAATGTCAGTTCTATGAATTTTAGAAATGTGACTCACCCACAGACTTAACGTGCACCACCAGTGTTCACTATTGTTCTAACAATTAGCATCAGAGTTGAGCAAAACAAATATGGCGGTATCTGAGCGGGTACACCCACCACTTACATAACCTTCAAATCCAAAGTTTGGGAACACTACAGGTTTTTTGCAAAAACACTTAGCAACATGACAAATCGGCTGTATGGCGCATTACGAAATGCGCCATGCTGCAATTTACTAAATGCGCTGTGCTGTGATTTTTGAAAATGTGCCGTGCTGCTTTAAAGTACATTGGCAGAACGTCTAACGTTACAACCCACCTGAGGCTGTGACATGGTGTAACCCTGGAGGCGTCTGCCAATAGCTCAGTCTGTAGGCTCTTGGCTTGTCCATTTGCAAGCCTCCTTTCTCTAATTCCCCTTTGAGTAACTCCATTAAAAACCATAAAACTTTGAATTGTCATGGTTTTCTATATTTACCGTCAAATTGTCAAGGTTTCACTACAGTCATTTTTTTTAGTATACTCATTGACTTCAGGGTTTATAGACCTTAGTTCATAACTACTTATTATACCTGTCGGTTTGTCAATCAATCCGACGATGACTCATAAGCTCCCCGCAGCCTTGACAGCGTGTGCTGTGATGCTTGCAGCTATTTCTGACTCTACCTGTTACTATGCTAATGGTTGGCCTAGAGGTACCCTATGACTTCCATGAACGCTTTACTTACATCTTATTTTGTGAAAAAAATGCACTTAGTGGTTGAAATGCCTGTAGAACTGGATTGTCTTGGTAGGAAATAATTATAAGGAAGCAGTTTTACAATGATAACAAGTGAGGCATATCTGCAATAGGACTAATTGTATACTAACTAAAAGGATAGGAATAAATTCCAAGTTTTGACTGGATTTTTCTCCATGATTGATGTTCTAGTTTTGGGTCGAGGTTCAGCTAAGTGCTGAAACATCCGTGACACTGATCAGAATACAGAGCGCTCCGTAGAAACTCAAGCAGACATTGTTGGAGAGGGGGCTCATGAACTCATTGAAACATTTATGATGACACATTGCAGAATGGTTGCAGGGCTGTTTGCGGTTAATCATCGACCTGATTATCCGCTGGCCGTAAGGTCTATAGCTCATCTCGTTAAAATTAGAACATAATAGAATATGAATGTGGACGCACACCAAGGCAATTTCCTCTTTCTTACAGAGCTGAGAAAGTAACATGAATCATTAGTGGATTGAAAGCCTGGAGGTGTGCGGCAGCCCAAGGCCAGTGCAGTGGTTTCAGCTAATCTTAAGACCAGAGGCTGTACCAACAATCCTGCAGCTTTGGAATACTTTCAAACAGGCAGGTAAAAGGTCGGGCAGCTTGACCTCTGACATAACCAAGAACCTATGCCACAGATTTCTATAGAAAATAGATGCACTCACATAAAGGCACTTGTTTGTTCTCTCAGGAGAAGAGTCAAAGGATGAATGGACAGGTTGGTGACATGTTTCTGCTGTAAGTAAATACTACCACAATCTTTTGACTCTTATCTAATCGGCTTCTTATTCTGCAAGACATTTCGGGGAAAAAAGTGAGTATCACTCCTCTGTTGAACTGCTGACAAGTCTCAGACATACAATCTGTGACTATGGACCCTGAACAGATAATGGTGTTTTTTATCTGATAAGCCTGGTTATATTCTATGTTTTTCACATAGTCAATCAAGTCTGCTGTCAAAACTTAAAAATCTGCAAATCTGCCTCTCAATGTTCTCTGTCTTTACTTTAGGGCTGTTACTCCATGCTTCAAGCCTGTTGGTTCCTGTTGTACCAATTCTTTATCTGAAACCGGTTGCTTTTCATTCCAGGTAGTCTCATATGTTAGGAGGGGAAAGGTTGTATTGATGCTTAATATGTACTTGAAAACATGGTGAACATGTTCTATGCCATATCCATTAATGTAGACATGTTTGTTTGACCCACTCTAAACAGCAGCATTGATTTAGTGTGTTACAGGTCTTCTACAGAACACCCTCTAAACTTGTATTGAACTGCATTCATCTTAAGAGCCCTTACTCCTGCTCTGCTAAAACACTTCATATTTCCAACAAGGACCCACATACTGTATCTGTCCTCTATACTGAAGCATTTTTCCTTTACTGAACAATACATTTATTTTACATATTTTCACATGTCATATTTATTTTGGCCCCAATGCATGTGGAAATAATTAATCAGTCTGACCTCATGTCTCAGATAAAAGAGGGTTTACTGGCCATGTTATGCATATCTTTCACATCCAAGGTATTTGATGGTACAGCTATACAGTATGCCAGAAAGGCTTTATCAATCAAGTATTAATCATGTATTCTTCTATCCATGTAGAATGTACAGGTACTTTAGAAAAGATGTCTACAAAATGCACATTAAGCATTGGACATTCCACCTTCCATTGGACTACCTGCATTTTAATCAGAAAAATATAATGATATCTCATGCTGAAATCGACAGTTATGTTACATATTCAATGGGCAGGCAGTTACTTAATCTATGCATATGTAGCCACCAATTTACACAGGATGCGCAGCATCGTGTTACGGCTGCGCTGTGCACTTCGCAGCCAATACGTTCCCATTCTAGTCAATGCTTGTGTACACATGGAGCGGCGCATAGCGTCTCAGCTATGTCTCGGGAGCGTGCCCCCCGCGCTGCTCCCCCAGAGATACGCTTCGAGTCTATTTTCGACGGAGCCCGACACAGAAAAGAGCGACCTGGACAGGAAGTCAAGCACAAGGATCGCATACAACATCCACCAATTTCAAAATATGACACCATATACGGACTTCTGACCGTTTAAAGATTGTTTAGATCAGAAATACTCATCGATTGTGGATGTAAGCTACAAACAGCCACATATCTGTGATCCAGGTCGACTACAACAGGACTTTAAGATGATAACTGTATCAGAAGGTAACAGGACAACAACATAGAGCAGAATTATTCATATTAAACTCATCTAAACCTGCACATAAGCACATAAGTAATGGAATACTCTCCAAATGATTCAGCCACAGACAGGCTCTGCAACCTGTTGTCTGTATATAGTTCTCTCTATGCTAGACCCAGCTGATCCTGGCTTCTCTGAGGTGATGCTGCGCTCCAAACACGCGTCCTGTGTAGCAGGGCGCAAGCCGTCATACGGAGCAAACTTGCTGCGCTGCCGTAAAGCAACGTGGTGCATCCTGTGTAAATTAGGGGTACGAAAGTAAGCTGGCTAGCATGGTGTCGACTGGAACATACTCATTTTTGCTGGTAGATGGGTCTGGAGCTGCTACAATCCTAAAACACTTCCCTTCAGTCTCAGACATACAGGACCAATTATAGTCCTGTATTTGGAGACAGGACACTAGGCAGATGGCTGTCTAACATGAGTTTGGTTCTGCTCGAGGTTTCTGCCTGTTAAAAGGAAGTTTCTCCTTGCTGCTGTAACTTGCTAAATGCTGAAGTGCTTTACTCATGGTGGATTAAGATGAGATAAGACTCAGTCTTATCTTGTTTAGATGTTGGGTCTGCTATGTTTATAAAAGCGTCTTGAGATAACATTTGTTGTGATTTGGGGCTATGTAAATAAAATTTGATTGATTGATTGACACAGGAGGCCTACTTCAGCCTATTTGTAAACAACCACGATGTCAGCATCTGCCGCTATTACAGCTGCTTTGAATAAACTGGATGATGTTTCTTCACTGAAACAAAAACAGTCAACTGCACATACAGCATACATCTGCAAGAAAGATGTGTTTCTTTCCTCTGCATGACACCGTCTGTTTACATTTTCTGTTGCTATATGTTACATCACATATTGTGTTGCTCTGATTGGTTGTGGGTCTTTCCAGTCTCTTCTACAGGCACTTCAGCATTCATCCATTGCCAATTCCCCCAGGAAAATGAAAATGAACCTAATGGATCCAGACGCATTTACCAAGGTGAATTGGTCTGGCGACATCAGACTAAGCTGGCAGATTTGCTGCTTGTGCTGAATATAAAACTGACGTTAAAGGGATAGTTTGGTTTTTTGAAGTGCGGTTGTATGAGATGCTGGTCAATAGTGGGTGTATTACCCACTGGGGAACCCAACAAAAAGGTGCAACCTTTGTCCCTCTATCTCACTTTCTTGGCCCATTTGGTTACTAAAGAGGCTGTTTGCCACTGTCTGGTTTTCCTAAAGGTTTCTGCCTGTTGAAACAAAGTAGTTTATTTTCTTGCCACTGTTGCCAAATGTTATCCAAAGCTTGCTCATGGTGGACCTGTGCTGAGTGTATCAAAATGTTAAGACTTTTTCCTTTTTTTGAAGTGTCTAGAGATAACTTTGGTTATGAATTGGTAGTGTACAATTCAAATTTGATTAAATAAACATAAAAATGTATAGACAACATATTGTGTGCGCGAACAGATAAGCAAGACAACATGTAGAGGATGTCTGGCTCTAATTGGAATTTGGTTTCAGCTAGGTATGCAAATTAAACAATAGACCCCTTTGACAGTCAGATCCTTGAGAAACAGTTCACCAAGCCTGTTGAAATGTCTCCCAACTTTATGTCTTCCTGCCTGAAAGTAAAGTAAAGAACACTGCTGAGGTGAATTCTCTTTGCAATTATGGTTAAACCTTCCTGCTTTTGATGAAATCCATATCTTATATCACTGTGTGAAATGACAGTGAGATTATATCTGGCTGAGAAACAAAAACAAGTTTTGAACAGTCTTTGAGATTTGACTGTTTACCTTCAGTTCACCACAACACTCTCTTCCTGTTTTGATCTCAGACTTCTTCAATCCGCCATGTAGTGTTTCCAGACAAGTCTCCCTTTACACAACACATCCATATGATTCAGATCATTGATATAAATAAGGGTCCCTCTGTGCATCATTTATGGATCAGACTGATGAGGGAACATCATGTCTGTGTCACGCGTGAGGCATTAACAACAAGAACTGGGACACTCCAAGCAGCAGTACTGCCAGATTGAGACTGATTGAGTTGCGACTCTCCAGGCAGAAGTTATTACCTCCGCAGACTAATTTATGGAATCTTGTTAAATTATCCTCATTGCCAGTCGGCCGCATGATTCAGACAGATAGAGGGCTTACATAACTGAAGGTCAATTATAGAGAAAGTACTCCACTTAAGCCAGTAATTAGAATTTTGGTCATAATGCTTGACAGGAGATGGCTGTGTTTACTTGTTCTATAGGGAGGGTGTAGAGGGAGTTTTTTTCTTGCTTAATGTTTAGATCACAATTTCTTAATATTAATAATCCTGAAATCCTGGCTGACTTTGATATCATAGAATTTGCACAAATTTGTTATTACAACCTTAAAATACCCTCAGGCAAAAAAGGCGAGCAGACATTTTGCCCTTTTAGATTAACTATACTTATTGTCCCTTTTTATATTAATAGTATCTGTAGCACAAACAAGGTTTTATACCTTTGACAGACTCTCTTTGCTCACTCATGCAGATCAATGCTGCCTCAGCCACAAAGATCAGTCAGTGGTTGAACTGATCAAGAATCAGATAAACACTGCAACAGCTCGGCACAGTGTCTGTATCACTACAGTGATATAGACATGACAGAATATCCACAAGCGGCCACTTTCATGTCGTGATTTACTCTGGTTTGGTGTCCTTTTCCTCTTGTTTTCTATTGTAACTGGCCTTTCCTGTTTTATTTTGCAGAGTTTGCCCCTTGTGTCATGTCTTGTTTTACTTCCTGCCTCTATGTGTTTCCCTCCACTTTGATTACCCTAATTAGTTTCAGAGTGTTTCCAAGTTGGTGCTCTACAATTGTTCCTCTTGTTACTCCTCTTTCAAACCATAACCAGCAATCAGATCCCTGTCTCACGTTTGTGATACATTTAAAAACCCTCTACTGGGGCTTCAAATGAAACCCAACATCACAGAGGACATAATATTTGTATCATGAATACATGGAGTGTTGTAAATATATTCCCTTGATTACTGATTACTTATCCTCCGTAATTGTGGTTGATATATGCTGTTTACTTCCAACACTCTTTGGTATGATCTTTTGAGAGACATTACAAAGCAAGTTATTACTAGAACGTATATTGTTTCCTCTTTGCTACCAAATATGTTCTGGTCAATCTATTCTTGAAAAGCTGTTGACGAAAAGGCAAGGGAAAAAATCCGACAGAATCTATGTATACAAATATTTCTCGATGGATTTATGTCTTATCAACTCAAAAGGTGATGACTTTGATTACAGCAGATGCAGTTCAGGACAATTTAGGTATGACAGTTTTTCCACATTTTTATACACAAAAAATTGAACTGTGGACACAATTCTGAAAGCTTGACGCTCACATATCAACAACATGACTTCAAACAGCTAAACTCTAAGTATAATTCGATTGGTCTTACTCAAATATTCTAAGGCAAGCCACTAGACAAGCTCTATTTGCAGCCACAATGATCGGGGGCGTCACCTGATTCGAGGCCTGTTGTAAGCGTTTATTTGTCAAATAATCCTCAAGTATTTCATGTCAATACGACTCTTTTACTGCTCCCCACTGAGGTTGGACGGCCTCCTATAGAATACCCACACTAACCAATGGGAGCAGCTGACTGAAAAGCTTCACCAACTGGATGTTGTGTACTTTAACAGCCAAACCAACAGCAAATGTAACATATATGTACCCTGAGCCAAGTGGAATACTCCAGCCACTTCTTTTGCTCATTTGTATCTTCTGAAGTCATGTTTCATCTCAATGGTCTGAGATCTCTTGTGAAATTGTAATTACAAACTTTAAGCATGTGGTCTAGCGGTGTTAGAAATCCTCTAGTGTGTATCCTCATGTGTGTGTGTGTGTGTGTGTGTGTGTGTGTGTGTGTGTGTGTGTGTGTGTGCGTGTGCGTGTGTCTTCAGAGGATTTAAATGTCACAAATTGGTCAGAACTGTCCTCATGAGTGTGATCTCCTGGGGTTTTAAAATCGGTAAAGATCCAAAAGTCAGCTAGTCTTATCACAGTTTTGCAAATCTCTGAACTTAAATTGCATCCTTTAGCACTCTTTGTCACATGAAAACACTGGCCTTCAAAATGCAGCACCCTTATTACCAATTAGTCTCACTCATGTTGCACCTGTGCAGACTCAATTCGAAGAACACTTGAGTCTTGTGTCATGGAATAAAAAGGACCGCAAGTGACTGATACAGGTAGGCTATACAATGACATGGAGCAGCAGCATCGCAGCTGATGTATTACAGTATATAATAATACATATTTACCTTTTTTGTGTCTGTGCATTGTTTATTTTTAGGGGTGTTTCTCATTGTACATATATAGTTCAGCTGTTGGGTAGAAACCGGGTATCTCCATATTTCATTATTTATATTTTAAAAAGTGTACGTTTTTGATCACCCTTAGTGCCTGTAAGTGGGCATTACAAAGTTCCAACATTTAACAAGCTATAAAAAAGAGCTTTAAACAAAATCCGATTCAGTATTTTGTTATTTTATTTTTTTTGTTAAGTGTTATTTCCTGTAAAGCTATACATTTATAGATATGAGGTTTCAGCCTGACAACAGTGATAGGTGAAATATCTGAGTTTTCCTACTGATTACGTAAATTGGGCAACAATGTAATTGCATTATCTAGACAAATACCGCCCTACACTTCAGGTAAAGAGAGAAAGAAAACTTTATTAAATACATTTGAGCATATAACATGGTGTCATGTGGCCAAAACTTACATGAACCCTTCTGATTGAAGTTTTTTTTAATGAATCACGTCAGTGTTATTTGATTCTGTGTAAGACATATTAGTTATATAAATGGTAAATGGACTTTGTTTATATAACAGTTTTTCTAGTTTTCTGACCACTCAAAGCACTTTTACATTACATGTTAAATTCACCCATTCACTCCAGTCACACACCACTGGAACAGTCTGCTCGGGCAGTTTATGGTGACGTGCCATGCCCAAGGACACTTAAGCATGTGGACAGTGGACATTTTGACTCAGTAGTTTACTAAGTAGTTAACTTATTTAACATTACCAAAAATCTGTACACAAACTGAAAACACATTTCCAGAAACTGTGTATCGGTTTGAGAGACACTGCAAAAGTCTGTTTTACCACCTGTCCATTTCAGCTGATCTTGTGTGCGCAAACACACCTCATCTGTATGAACCAAATTCAGTTTGAAAGCCATTACTGAGAATGAGTCACACGTAATGAACAACCTGGAAAAAGCAGCAGATTCACAGAAAGTTTGGGTGCGCAGAATGACGGCAAATAATTGGACGAGACATAAAACACAAGGAAACAAAAAAAACGACACTACAGAAAAACCCTGAAGAGCTTCATTACCGACGAAGACAGGAAGAGATGACCGGTCTGTGAAAATAATTGAACCAAGCAAAAGTCAAGCTGGTGGAGAGGAGAAAAAAAGGGAAATACAAAATATGATTGCATTAGCTGCAGGGCAGAATATCAATTGCCTTGGACTATAATTTAATAAGCCACTAATTAAGTTACTGTCTAACTTTTTGGAGCCTGCTTTGTCTGACTGACTCACCGGGGAGTTTGTCCGAGCCTCCACAGACTCTGAGCCGAGCTGTCTCCTCCCCCCTGCGCCTCATGATGACAGCAGCACTAGTGGAGATAAGAAGACTATGGGAGTCAGACCGGACTGGCTGTCATTTCCGCGAGCTGCATGCTGCAGGGGAGGCCACATCTGAAGACAGTTTACTCTGTGGTGGGATGCATCGAGCCTAATGAGCCACAACCAGATGGGAACAGATCATTAATACTGAGCTGGTGCTGGAGTCTCTGGGGATAATAACTGGTATGAGATACTATATGGCCAGTGATGGGTGCATGATGAAGTACTGCTCGTCTACATTCTGGGGTCATGTTTTCTTGTTTTCTTACTTGAAAACAGGAAGCCAGCTAACTGATAAACATTATAACAAAACTGTTGCACAGGGGAAAATGTTGTAGTAGTGAAATCTTCTTCTTACTGATTTATACTTGTGTATCATGTTTCAGTTTCTATTTGTGTCCTGTACAGTAAACAGAATCAAGAACAGTAAGTACAGGAGCAGAGTGAGGTAAGGGGAACACTTTGAAATCTGCCTTCTTCTTGGCCCATTCATGCATCATCTGTGAAGTCAATTTGTTTGGTGTCAGTGGATTTGAACTATAACCCTGAAACCAGGGAATTTAGAAGTCTCATTTATAAATCAGTGCATAGAATCCAAAATACCGGGAAAACGGTGTGCACCAAAAATAATTTAGATTTATGAAAAATTGCGTACGCACTTTCACACCATTTTCTCTATATAAACAGAAACCACCTGGGAGTTTGCCCCCTGTGGTTCATCCTCATATTCCTCTCTTTCACACTTCACACCCACATTCCTCCATAGGTGGTCAATCTGAAGCACCTTATGACTGAAAGTGCATACAAATGAGATGGCACATCACAGGTTCTTACAGTGAATCACGCAGGCAGGGAAAATGAATTGAGTGAATGAATGAATGAATGAAGTGGAGGTCAGAGAGCACATATTGTTAGTTTCCTCCAGCTGGAGGGCCACAAATGCATCCAAAGAAGTCATCAAGTGAGACACTGATTTCCCTGTCTCTGATATTGTTTGACAGAAGTTTGATATCTTGAAAACCCAAACTGGCGTCAGACTCAAGTCCTGAACTTGAATAGTACAACACTGGTAACAAGAGTCAAATCAGCCCCACCCCTAATTATGAAAATCTTTGCATAACTCTCAGCCTTAATATAATCAACACAGATGAGATGTACAAATAAAGAAATTAGCTTTTCAGATCAAAAACATTCTTTATATCTGGCTGTTAATGTGTTTAATTTAGCTTAAGATAAGCATTTTAACCATTTAGCTGCTTGTCCAAAACCAGCAAGAAACTCCTCACTGGATCTGCATCTGGAACAATTACTCCAGAGAGTTATTTATAAGGGGAAATTTGCACCTAAAAGACACAAATATCAAAATTATTTGAAGAAGCACATATCATCATCTAAAAAACGACTATTAGTGTTGTAAACAGGCCAGGCTATCGTTGGCTCATGAGTGATGGGGTGGGAGGTGGTTGCATGTGCAGCTTGACGGGCACATATCCCAGCAGTTAAGTGTGCCTAAGGAGCGCATTTCACAACTGACCTGCAGTTACTGCTAATAGTCCACATTTGATCTTTGCTGAAATGCTGCTTTAGTGATAGCCTAGTTTGTATTCTGTTTAAGAAGTAGCCAGCTGTGCACTGTTTAAACTTCTATTTCAACATCAATGTGGATTTTTCAAAAAAGCTCCCTTTTATTTTTGACCTAAAGTTCCAGATGATTGGTATGTTCTTATTTGTTCATAATGTACATTATTATGATTGGGTATAAGTCATGATTTAATGTATTTATTGAAAGCATACCGCACAGAGAGGCTGCCTTATTATTTATTTATTTACAGCAGCCTGCAGCAGGTGTGTATAATACAGGAGCAAGCTGCACAGACAGGAGCTTTATGCTTCCAGTGTTTTCTGTTGTGGCATCTGATGCCCTCTGAGAGCGGAGTCTCTCCTGCAGCACACTCTGACTCCAGTGCACACTGATGTACATTGCCCCCAAAATCTACTGATTTCTCATTCTGCCTCAAGGCCATCCATCTATTTTCTATACTGGCTTAACTTGTGGAGAGTTGTCTCCCTGCATGCATTAGGTGAGAGGTGGGGTACACCCAGAGAAAAAGTCACCAGCTTACCGCAAGGCACTGAAAGTGTATTCAAAGATAAATTTAGCAGGAGGGATGAAATTCTGAAAGAAAGGTACATTTCCAGGGTGATCTCTGATAAAACTGTCCCTGTGCACAAACATCTCCCTTTTTACTGAATCATTTTGTGCAGTCGACAGTGATTCAGCTGGGAAAAAACCAAAAGGTAATCAAAAGAGTCATCCCCCACCATGCTGAGTTAATTTAAGGTTTTGTGAAGCTGCTTGTGGCTATTCTGCTCGTCCCACACAAGGACATCAGCTTCCCCATGGGAGTCGCTTTTGTGGCACATCTAGTCTGGACTTTTTACTCTTTTTTTAACCCCCACACAATAACCAAGGCAGAGAGCACACTGCTCATACAGGAAAAGAGAAGGAGGTGATTTAATGGGTCATGACCGAGTGCCCACTGCCAAGGCTACAACATGTAGCGATGTGGAGAAGACAGTTTTATTCCAGGCTGCCAGATTTTGGCTACGAAAACATCTGACTTTTATATTTCCACTTAAATGAATTTGAAGAAAATCAGGAGAGCCAACTCAACGTCTGACGTTTATTTTGCCCATATAGAAAAAAAACATACAATAAAAACTGAGAGTAGAACCACACTTTAATAACTTTTTCTCATCTAAGTGAGCTGCATCCGACACACAAGAGCAACTAATATAGCAGTATAGATACAGAGAGAGGTTATATTGTGTTATGGTGTTTACCAAGAAGAAGCCACTTCAATGTGCAAAGCATGCTGGAAACATCATGAGGTGAGCCAGTTTAGCAGCACCTTCCCTAATTTTGTCATATTTATGCATTTAAAGTCACTGTTGGTAAACTGTAAAGTAAATACACCTTGTGGAGTGCTGGTTTGATTGAAAATATTCTTCTTCAGCAAAGGGGTGTGGCATGAGTTTCAGCGAATTGGTCACGAATTGGGCCTTTAGCCTTTTGGTTAACAGCTACAGTGCCCGCCTGTCAATCAAGTCAGCCATGTCCTTATTTAGGCAAAACTCCTAAGTCTAATATCTTCAAAATACAGAGTTATAAAAAATACTCCTCGCACAGTGCATGCTGATAGAGAAATTAGCAACTCAAACCTAAATCGTTTTTTGAACCAGGCTGTAAACATGTTTATTAATGCTGCAAAGATAGTCTTTCTTGAATGGATGTGTAGGTGGTTTCTGGTGTTTCTGCAGGCAGCCTCAAGTGGACGCTCGATGAACTGCAGTTTTTAGCACTTCAGCATGGGCTTCATATTTTAAGACCAGAGGTTGCCGCTTGGTATCAACAACCATGAGCTGAGCTCAACGACAGCACAGGTAGCTGGCAGCCTGCAAAAACAGATGGTCTTTAAAAAGAGATACACATCTGCATATACGTATATTCACATTGCTGAATGCAGTGGAAGTTTCCTGAAAATCACAGTTCAAACATTTTTCCCTATTGGAGCCTCCTTAAAATATGGATGCATCGTATGTGTAATTTACATTCAGGCTTTAACAGTAAGTAAGTAGATACCATAAACAAACAACCATCAAACTCAGATTAGATAAATCTGAGTGGACAAGGAGCGGTGTATGGAACATGTAGTTCAGAAATGTGACTTGAGGCAAGCCCATGAAGTGCCTTTTATGTGATTAACGGGATCTTGAAATTAATTCTGAATTGAAAAGGAAGCCAATGGAGTGATGCAAAAACAGGGGAGACATGGGATTGACAGCTGGTTCGAGCCAACAATAATTCTGAACTAAGTGTAAGCAGTGTTAAGATGATTGACTTAAGCAGGTATAAAGGGCATTACAATAATCTAAAGGGGAGAAAATGAAGGTGTGTGTTGATGTATCATGGTCTAAATTTGGTGATACCATGGTCAAAAGTGATTTTTGGCAGTGGGTTTGATATTTAGTAGTATTGGGCCAATAGACTGTGGAACAGCTGCAGATGTGAGTACTGTATATGTCTGTGGTGGTCACAGTATGTTTTGACCATCTGGAATACATGTTGAATATAAAACTCGTGTTCTCTGGCAGGGAAAATACCCAACATGCAAGGTGGTCGAGGTTAAACCGTGATGTCAAATGACCCCTTTGAGACATCAATCACAGGTTGTATTAGTTACTCACTGATATGTTGCGTAACAAGCACTGTGCTGGTGTGCTTTTGGTACTCAACAAATTTCACAGATGCAATGTTCTTTAAACTGTTCCTGAATGCAACCATCAACATGATTAAGGTTGTTCTTCTTAACATGATTTGCATACACAAACATTAAACTCCTACAGACCTCTCCACATTGAACACCTAAACACACTGAATGGTACCACTGCTGGGTCAAAGTACAGGGCTGAAATTGATAGAAAACGAATTCAACTTACTTAATGTGAATGTAATTTTATTCCTTCGGCTGATTTCAACAAGTTTAACCTCTGCGAAGGAGTCAAAGCAATCTGACTTCCTGACATCCCTGTTCCTTTTGTCCCACTGTTTAATAAGACATCTCAAAGAACAGGCCAAGGTGTGATAAGTTCTGGGTGTTGACTGGAGATTTTTCTCATGGATTTTTTAACATTGAAAAATATCTTCAAAGATTGTGTCGCTTTGTCATGTATAGCTAAACTTCTTTCAAGAAGGAAACAGAATTTCCAAACATATCAAAACATTTATGATAGAGTTCTCTGATGTGAAGATGGATCCAGGAAGTACATACAATTCCTTGTAAGCTACACAGCAAATTACTTAATTCTTATTACACCTTTATTAATGCTGGTTTCCTTCCTCTGGGTTTTATAATAATAGATCATTATAAATCAGCAAACACATGCATAAAAAGTTTCATCTTCAAGGGGTCCAGTTTACCCGCTAATATAGTTAGAGGACACTTTTTGTGCCCTTGGAATTCAACATATTGACAGGAATGTGTAAATTTAGCTTTTTGCAGGTTATCAAATCAAAGTTTCGATGTTTTAACGGGAAGAAAAATATCTAGAGCAGCATGCTTCAACTCTCTGGCTCGATTTTCAGCAATGGCAGTCCTTTCAGTCACAGCAGGGATGCAAAACAAATCATTTCCACTGGCAGTTGTCCTTGAATCCCAGTTTGGAAACATCGCTGGTGCCCAGTCCTGCTCGTAAACACCATAATCTGTGGAAGCAAACAGTCTGCTGCTTAACATGCGCGGCACCGTTCCCTGATCTGGCAACCGCACATGGACGATGTGAATGACCTCTGATCATAAAAAAAAAAACAGGCTGCCTCTGTAAGACAACGCCTTGAGACAACACGTTATCACCTGGACCCTCGCCATCTAACAAGACCTTTTAATAGAGATTGGTTTATCTATTTATGAGGATTTATTGGAAGGGAAGATATTTCCGTCAGTCTTGATAACAAGCCTTAAGGGAGGTGAAGAGGGCTGCTGTGTGTGTGTGTGTGTGTGTGTGTGTGTGTGTGTGTGTGTGTGTGTGTGTGTGTGTGTGTGTGTGTGTGTGTGAGTTTCTGTCACCCAAAGTCTTAAATGTATGTGAGGGACTGTTTGCTTGAACGTGAAAAGCATCTTTTAGATGCAGTTTTTCAAGGACACACACAAAAAGCCTCTATGAGTGGACTCCCAAACACCCATACAAATGAGAGCTGTATTTTCACATTAGTCATACTCAGAGCTACATTAATTCAATAATGTAAAATAACCTTAAAAAAACCTATTCCTACATTTAACTAATACCTTTGAAAAAGCCATCAGGTTTTTCTGCTTCTTACTTAAAGGGTCAGTTCACACAATTAAGATGTATCTGCTGTTTTCAGTACCTTATGTAATAGTCATACTGCAGAGAGGTTAGCTGATACACACATCTGAAAACGAACCCATGTGGGGTACGGGAGCTGGCAATGCGCTGGGCATATTTTCTCCAAATGGTATCAGGTTCACCATTCACACAATGAAAGGTAACCAAGGACTTGGATCTATTTCCATTTACTCATTTTATTGTTGGTGTGCTATGAATTCACTTTGCATAAACCAAAAAGAAAACATAACTAAACAAAGTGTAATCAGCATTAATCCTATTTCGACCAAGCTGACCTGAGGCCACACTGGCTTGGAACCACTGCCGACTTTAAGGCACTTAAAATTTTCAAACTTTGAATAATTTTCCACTTTTTTCTTGTAATATTAGGACTTTGTTCTTATGACTAAATTATTGTAATACTTAATTAATTTAAAACTTTGATCTCATAAATGTCCTTCTATATTCTTTCAACATTTTGACTTTATTCTTAAAATCTGAAAGTTTTTTTTTGCCTTAATGTGGACCAAACCCTCTTTGAAGTGTAAAACTCTGCTGGAAACATTTTCCAATAAGATTTAAGTCAGCAAGCAGAAGGAGATTTATTTTTCTACCATTTTTTTTCACTTAAAGTTTTGAGCTCATGGCTGATACTGGAGCAGAATTAGCAAAAAGATGTACATTTTCTGTTGAAGTATTGTTTAAGATGGAGAAACTCTCTAGACATTTGGCTCTTTATCTAGCAAAATCCTGGTTGTCAACAGTATTTAATGCTAATGTGTAAATGCTTCACTGCTCTTTGAGGACTCAAGAGTTTAACTGTGAGCATATTCACGTCATTCAGACATTTATTGGGGGGGGGGGGGGGGGGGGGGTTGGTCTTGGGACCGGGATTTCCTATAGTAAAAATAAAAAACATTTAACCTTTAGATGTAGGTAGATGCTTGAAGTGACTCTTTGCAGTGTTAGATAAATGATTCATTATGCTCCGTGAAGAATAATAGACTGAAATCAATTCCATATTTATTTTTCTTTTGTGCTCTATGCTGCTTAAAGCATCACCGAATTTTAGCAGTTCTCTGCATTTCTACAAAATAGGAGCACAGCTAGAACAACTGGGAGTGGGATGTATAATAATTTCACACACTCAGTGTTACAGTTTTTCCATAGCAGGGGAATAATGCGTGTTTACACTGAAAACTGATAATCAGCATTTATACCTACCAGGCAGAGATGTGCTGAAAATGATCCGTTTGGCAATGTGATGTCTTTTTAATTGCGCCTGAGAGGAAACCGATGAAACTTCCGCCCCTATACCAGACAATAAAACAGTCTATTATATTCCTTATCAAAGCTGTTAATACACGCAGCACCGTGCAGACCTCTGGAGTCACAGTTGCAGAAGGAAATGTTTTTTGTAATCTTTCCTGCGTTTCATTCTGTCTGCTTTTGCCCGGACAACTTCTGCATCAGCAAACTCTGCCTCATGCACCCAAGGACAGCAGATAGAGAAGCTCGCTTTATTCCAATGTGCAAGCTTTTATTACCTAAGGGGGATGAAATGAAAACCAATTAAAGTTATGTATTTTCAAAATCAAAGTCATGTTTCAAAAAATAGAAGTCATTTCAAACAATATGATAAAAATGGAAAGCTTAAATACCTCAGCTCCAAAGATGGGCTTACAGTGTATTTAAATTTCCGGTTTAACCAAATCAAATCCCAAAGTATTTCCTTAGCTAATTTACTTTCAGCATCACCTGAATTAAAGTAACGTTCTGAAATTAAACCAATTCAAACCAATAAAAGCGAAGAAAGGGCTCCAAAATCCACTTGAGGAAAAATAAATTGGTTTATTTTGTTAAAATTGTTCACAGTGTAATCCCCCATGCCCACACATAACAACTTCCTTGACATCAGGATTTTATTTTTCCCCTAACTACGTTCATCTACATTAAAAAAAAAAATCTCTTTGGGGCTACAGATGTACTCTTTTTCAGCTAAGACTATTCAACTCAATTCGACTGTTTCTAGATATTTGTGGCATTCCATTTGATCTTGGAAATAAGAATATCCAAGATGCTAGTCGGATTCGTCGACTCAGAGGAACCTCTGTAACCCTGTGCTCGAATAGCCCAAGATGACTGCTCATGTCATCAATAATAGAAAGCTGTACTTTCAATGGTGTTTATCAGCAGTTTAGTTGTGTTTATGTAATCAAATCAATAACACTGATAGTATTGTGCAAGTTCCATCTTTAGAAGTGTTGATATGTTGCTTTTGCGTGCAATCGGCTAGTGTGTTGTTATCGCTTAGCTACTGTGAGCTGTGCTGTTCGCAGAGCTATGCTTTCTGTCAGCTAGCTTAACAGGAATGTGTTTTCTGGTTGAGCCAGGTATACTTTGTCCAAATTGTGGTTGATTCTGAACAAATTTGTGTTTCGCACGACTGCTTTGGTAGTCAGGCCCAAATGCCAGCCTGAATTTCCGTCTGATGCATGTTGGTTGACAGGGGGTCACGACAGCTGATATTGGCCCAATCAGCTGCTCCCAACTGGATGGAATTTCTGTTAATTCCCAAACTTGAATCAGCCGACAGAACACTCGTGCACAGTGAAAGCAGGGCTGCAAGCCGATTCCCCAGCTACGACTGTCATAGGTTGCCTTTGTTTAGGTATGGTTCCTTCTTGTTTTAGTTTTCCCAGTGTTGTTATAAGTAGTCGTATCTTGTGCTGTATTATCATTATTTACACTTGTGCTCTTGTACTCCTTGTGTGTGTAGTGTTTCCTGTTTTTTTTTCTAGGACTTTTCCTCCAGTGTGTCAAGTATAATTTTACTACTTGAGTTTTTCCTCTTCAGTGATTGTGTGTCCCATCCTGGTTAGTTTCACCTGTGTCTTGTGGCTCACACCTGTGTTTAATTACCCCTTGTGTATTTAGTCTCTGGCTGTTTTTGAAACGCCCTGCTACATACCACCTATGAATGTAGTAGGTACTGCCTACTACATACTGCATTTGAATTTAGTATGTAGTATGACAGCTCTGGTCTTGGTTCTTGGATCTGGTCTGCAGGATGCTGAGCCAGATATCACTGGGTTTCCGGTTTCGGAAAGCGGAAGTAAACAATGGCCGAGCTGATAGATAAACTGCTTCTTTAGCGTCACTAATGATTTAAAAAGTTAGGAAGTGGTTATATGTAATTTAGTAGTTTTCACAGCACATTCAAACGGAGTACCCCCTTAAAAAAAAAGAAGAAAAAATAAAAACTGGAACGAGCGCAGTGCATTGTGGGAAACAGTATACGAAGGAGACTGGTCCGCTGCATACTGTGAAATTTCCCCGAATCAGTAGACATCCAGGGAGTTTTGGTATGCTGCAGATTTTGCTCTATTTGTAAAGGGCTAGTACAGTAGGCGGTCTCAAAAACAGCCTCTGTGTTTCCTCCCTTCTGTGTTGACCATCACCCATTTACCCTGTGTTCTTCCCTCAATGCTTTATGCAGATTATCCCTAGTTATTTTTGGTGTATCTTCTTTAGTGTCTTCTTGATTTTTTTTTTTTAAGGTATTCGATTATGGACATTTTTGTTTGTGCTTTTTGCCCCATGGTCCTTTAAAAACTATGTTTGTTTCTAACCCATCGAGACACGGACATGAACTTTGGAAGTTCAAATAACATTGAAACTTTGACAGTTGTCAAAGCTCCATCCCAATCTGACTTGTACAGTTTGTGCACATAAATCATGAGCTTTCGTCTTGCATCGTCAACAATTCACTCGTACAATGTGAATTCACACTCTACTTTTAAAGTATTGCACAGTGTATGCAAGGCCTCAGGTGCTTCCTGAGATTTGAATTACTCATCTTAGCGGGGGGCAAAGTTTTCCTTCCTGCACATAGACTACAACTCCCCACTATATTCTATCAGTTGATTTAACACCCTCAGTCAGCTCAAACAAGCATCCCTCAGATGCTTCTGAATTCTGACACACAACCTCTGCACCATCCCTCCCCCTCAAAGAATACATCTCAATCTTTCTGTAATGCTTATCTGGAGATGCATGGACACATTGATCTAACAAATGGATATGGCTTCCTTATACTTTTGAAGGACAGAACAAACACACACACAACAAACACTTCTTCCCTCTCTCAGTTTGCTTTGCAAATAAATATGTAAGCCCACACCTTCCAAAGTGCAACACGTGGAAAGAACTCCAGCCAGAAACAAATTAAAATCAGTGTCTTAATGTTTTGCCTCTGACATGATGTAACTAGCAGCTTAAATCGCCTGCAATCTCCATTAACACGCTCTAATTGACATAATTGTCAGTTAATTATGCTTAAACGCATTTGAGAATTCACTGACATATTTAATTCTTGTTGTGCAAGTATGTCTGGAAAACAGCATAAGTAAACAGAAACACTGATTATTTGTTATAATTAGTTTTTCTGTAGTCAATGTTTGTTTTGTTGGTCGATTATAATATTTTTTTATTAATAGATGTATTTCCATTAACAGTTTTTGTGTACATAGTAATAAAAAACAATTACCAATTTGCTGCTAACTAAGTTATAAACATCCATAGAGAAGAGTGTTTACCGACATATTGTAAGGTTTTAGTTTGTGGATGGAAATAATTTCATACTCTGTGCCAACAATAAGCTTTTAAGTACTGTTCTTCACACAAGCAAAGGTTTTCCTCTCAAGTATCAACTCCTCTTAAAAGCCTCATGTTACCTGTAACCTAGCAACCTTCTGTAACAATGCCCTCCGGTAACACTAAATCAGGCACCGAGTATGTCTGGTTGTTTTTCTTAGCATTCATTAACCTTCACAAAATGGTTAAACACATTTTTTATGTATTTTAATGGACCTCTAATATGTTGCAGATGATGAGTAATGAAATATATTTCTTGGAACAACAGGAAATGGGAACAGGTGAACAGAGCTATTTATTATAGTGGCATTGTTACTGTCTAACCTTCATAAACCAATTCATAACTACCAATAAAGCTGTGGACTACTTTAGATACACTCAAGGTTGTCCATGACTGGCACAATACTGGCATTCATGTGTTCAGTAATACCTCTAATTCTAATGCATTCTAAAGTTTCTTATAACACCTATGCCACAAAAAGTCAGGAATATGTGTAAAAAAATGTTATGAAGAACAGAAATTGATGGTTTTTCAAATCATTTCAGCCTTTCTAAATTTTAGAATAGAGTAAAGACAGCACGTTGAACCTGAAAAACAGATGCTCATTTTAAATTTGATGCCAGCAAAATATTTCAAAAAAGTTGGGACAGAAGCGTGTTTAGCATTGTGTTGCATCACAAATTAGCACCTGGACTCTTCTACTACTGAGCCATGCTGCTGTGCAGAATGTGGTTTGGCATTGTCTTGATGAAATATGCAAGGTATTACCTGAAAAAGGCATGTCTGATATATCTGAAAAAAAATGTATATATTGTTTGCGCGAATGATTCTATTCGCGTTTGGTGTGAACGCACCATTAGAGTGGAAGATGTGTCATCCATAACTTCCAAAAATAATGTAAGACCATTGTAAGATCATCCCCTCTGTCTATCTTGAACGGGCTCTGGCTAAGAGAAGTCGCCTGGATCATGTTTACATATTTTCCTACTTGTATGGTACAGTTTTGGAAATAAGAAATTCAGAGATGCTAGTCAGATTCGTCGTTCAGAACGCCCCATGAAGTCAAAATTCGAACACAGAAACTCTGAGAAACTTTCTTAACCCTGTGCACGAAATCCAAGATGACTGCTCCCATCATCAACAATAGAAAGCTGTACTTTAAATAGTGTTTATCAGCTGTTTAGTCTTATTCATGTAGTAAAATCAATAAAACTGATAGTATTGTGCAAGTTCTGTCTTTAAAAATGTTGATATGTTGCTTTTGTGCTGGGTGGTCCCTCTCCTCCTATAGAGTGTAAAGCTTGATTTATGCTCCTGCGTTGAATCAACAGTGTAGCCTATGCCGGAGGTCCGCGTAGCTCCCGTACCTACACAAAGGCCTAGGCACGTAGCTGACGCGCACCTCTTCCAAAATGTAATTACCCATAGAATTGACACCGACCCAAGCCCCGTGATAGGGATCCCCGCTCATCTCACATTGGCCGTGTATTTCATCTCCTCCTCTCTATTCTTCATGTAATCATGTCTGTATGATAAACAGTAACATGTATGAGCTGAATCACTGGAAAAGTAAACAGAGATCGTAGCAGGCCTCAGAGAGACCACACTGCCCTCAATCGTTTCAGCTGAGTATTGCTGCACGGCACAGACACAGCGACGCAGAAGTATGTAGTGCTAATGTCTGCGTCAGCCCTTGCTGCATAGGGGCAATGTAGAAGTATATACCAGCCTTAAGATGTGGTATCCATGTCTTCCAAAAAGAATGTAAGACCACAGAACAGTTTTCTTCTTCCTCTCTGTCAATCTTGAACAGGCTCTGGCCAAGAGAAGTCACCAGCTTTTCAGGATTGTGTTTACATGGTTTCCTCTTTGTATGCTAGTTTTAACCTGAATTTATGTATGCAGTCACCAGCTGTGTTCACAGACGATGGTTTATGGGAGTGATTTTGAGCTCATGCAGTAATTTCAACAACAGAGTCAACTCTTTTTTCAATGCCTCTTGAGGGCCTGAAGATCACATCCAAACGGTTTTGTTTTTTACAGCCTTGTTTTCACACAGGGTGCTGAACCTCTTCCCATCAGTACTTTTACTTCTTCCTGACTTTTTTGGAATTAGTGTTAAAAGGACTTGAAGGACACTAAGAGGGCTGAATGGACTCATTTGAAGTGTACACTTACAGTATATAAAGAGAACTGTTAGTCCACAGAAAGAAATTTGATATCTACCATGACCTCCCTTCCACCTATGCTCCCGGCCTTGTAGCTTTGCTGTTAATACAGTATGTTCCTTTTGTCCCCTGTTAGTGGGATGTTTTCCAAGGGTTGGAGAAAAAAAACAACTTGCCTCATTTGTAGCTTGAAGGATGCAGAAAGTACAGCTGTGGAGGAAGTATTACAACTTAACTGGAGGCTAAAAACAATCCTGCATTTGATGAATACTCCAATACAAGGTTTGTAATTTTAATTTGAAGTTAGTCGAACAAAAGTATTAGCATGAGGTTGTTGTTCGTCAACACTGAACCTTGAGCCTTGGATCTCTTGTAAATGCATGCCTTTGCTCAGTGCCTTCATATGATTGCAACAGCTCAACATGTGTCCTCGTAAAGCTCTAACTCACCATTCTGACTTGTACTCCAGTGTTGGATGGCTGTCTCTGGCAGCAGATAGGCTGATACATTGGTACACCTTAATTTTTAAGGCAATTCTTGTCCTGCTGTGTTTATCACACAGAAAAGTGCCAGACAAATATTTATCACGCTCTCAAAACTTATTTGTGCTCTCCGTCCTAAAAATCTGAACAAAATTGGCAAAATGGCTTTTGGGTATTCTGCAGGCTCAGATTGGAATTTACTGCAGAGTGACTTGAAAACCAAGGAGCTCGTGTCATTAATTGATGTTGAATCTAAAGTGAGAGACTTTGAGGCAGATTATTTAGGATGTTGTTGTTTTTAGCTCACTTGGTTGCACAACTGACCCCTAGATGGTTTCTCTTTAATTGAAAAATGTTAGTGCTTGAATTGCACTTTGGTTCCCTGTGTGTTTGTGTTTGTCTGTGTCTGCATCTTTGTGTTTTTATGCTGCCGACTGTCTCGGCCAGGTCTCCCCAGGTCTTGGTTAAATAAGATGAAATAAAGAGTGAAAGGTGATGTTTTAAAATAGTAGCCTCTGAAGACGCAGCCATTTTGAATTAATTAATTCTTAGCCAGCAAGTCAAGTCCAGTGGTTTCATGCAATATCCCTCCAAAGAGAACCAAGAACCAAGGCTACTCAAGATTAATATTATGGTTAAGTAAGTGTGTGACAAAATTATTGTTTTATGTTAAATAAAAGTATGTCACATCTTGAGGAAAAATCAATGTTATATGAAAAAGAATATTAAAAGGCGGTTGGAAATCTCCAATAATTGTTGCATTAATAGTACAGCATTTCTAATTGAACTAGTGTCTTAATGTCAAATACAGCACTATACTTCATTTTTTATTTTTGACTTTAAAGTGACAACTCAACTCCTTCCAGTATTAACTCTGACTTCAGTTAAATCGTCTGAAAGCAACTCGTCTTTAAGGCTCAATTTTCCTACTTCAACTCTGTATGCATGATTTATTCAATGTGCAATGTTTACACTTCAGGTGGCACTTCATTTGACAACTAGATTCCATTGTAACACTTCAGTTGACATTCTTCTTTTTCAGTACTTCCACTTCAGCAGACACTTTCTCTGTCAACACCTAAACACTTTGATACAGTGCTTCACCCAAGCAGAAACCTGCGGTTTCAAACAATTAAGCCTATGCAGAAGTGGTATGAACTGCAATTCATCGACCATCCGCTTGAGGCTGGCTGCAGAAACACCGGAAACCAAATAGACACCAATTAAAAAAAGACCGTCTTTGCAGCATTAATAAACATGTTTACAGTCTGGTTCAAAAAACAGCTGGGGTCTACATAGCTAATTTCTCTACCGGCACACACTGTACGGGGGGTGAATTTTTGGTTAACAAGCCAGTTCAGAAGATATTAAGATTAAGAGTTTTGCCCAAACAAGGACATGACTGACTTGATTGACAGGCGGGATCAGGAACAGATGGGTGACGTCAAGGATACTACATCCATTATTTATACAGTCTATGGCTTTACCATAAGGTCTGCCTAATTCATGTTAGGGCTTTTATTTCAGCTGCTGTTTTAGTTTTGTTTTAAACTTTATTTTTAAACGTAACCATTTATTATTTTTATCATTATTATTATTATTATTATTATTATTATTATTATTATTATTATTATTATTGTTATTATTATCATTGATAATAATAATAATAATAATAATAATAATAATGTATCTATTTATTTTTCTAATTTCAAATGTTTCAACTTAAAGTGTTTTCAACGGTGGTCATGCATATACTTTCTTGAGGAAAAAATACATTTATGTTTCTTTTTTCAGATGGTCACGTTTGTTTATTATTTTTGACAGGAGGGATTATGTTATATGAGCATTTGTGTACCACTAAAAGTATGTTGATTTTCCGTTATTAATTTATGAGTCAGGTACATTAGACTACAAGTTTACTCCACTGCCTCTGAACTTTACAACAACAAGCAGAAGTGGTGTGTCCAGAACCAACTACAAGCCTGTTAACAATGGTGAAGTGAAAAGATTAGCGTGGGCGCAGTTATAGAGTCAGTTTTCTCAGGACTGGTAAACACTTCTTTATTACAAGAAAAGCAAAGGCTTTAAATGCCAATTTTGTTCTAACATAAAACGCAAGACTCATGTTTTGACATCACAGTGGCTGCCTGTCAAGCTTGGGTTATGTAGTGTACTCCTTAAGGCACAACGCTCTGATTGCTTTATATTTACAGTTTGTGCCCTTCCCAAACACTGTGTTTTTGCCCAGATGGATGCGAAATACATGTATATCCCATGCCATAGATATTGAATGAGTCTATCTAGCATGTCAGGTTAGTCTAATGTTACTGCAACCAAAAATATGTGCTGTGTGTACAGAGAACTTGTGTCTTTCAGGAGACCTTCAATGCATACTGCACATCTTTTGAAGTTGTTGCTACCAATTTCTCAGCTGTCTCCTTTCTATACAAATACACACAATTCCTATTGTGTCTGTTGAATTCTTCTTGATATTTTGCTATCAAAGGGGTTGGCTGTCCTTTCTTTGTCCCATAAATCACTTTTTTCTGAGAATTTACACATACAAACCAAGAGAGTGAAAATAATTGTTGTAAAGGGAGTATTTGTGCAATTACCAGTGTATTGGATTGCCTTGAATGTTATGTTGTATATTTATTTTTTTAAGAGTTGTGACTTCAACTATAAAAACTTGAGTCAAGCTCACACAAGAAGAAGCCATGCATTTTACCCAAGGGGCTTGAGTAAAAAAAAAAAAAAAAAAAAAAATTTGAAATGTTGAAAAAGTGTGTAGACTTTGGATACTCATTCCTTAACAGCCTCCAGCTCTTCTGGCTCCATAATCCAACGTGCGTGAAAGCTTTGGATCATCAATTTCCTCTCACTTTAGCTTCAAAATGCATAATAAATAATTCAGCCACAAGAAAATGATGAATAATATAAGAGTCCAAATATTATAACATTATGACAGTGTCCTGTAGACATTTGGTGGTGCCGGTGTGAGACATTAGACACGCTCGGTGGCCTTTTCTCATCTCATCGGCTGCATTTTATACATACAGTGGCTTGTCTTCTGCATCAGCTCACCTCCAGGCTAAACCTCTGCATTTCTCAGTCAGTTTGTTCTGCAAAGTCAGTCTCAGTCTCCAATCCCATCATGGTGGTGTCTGTCCTCCAGCCGCCACTGCACACAATAAACAGCCCCACCTCCCCTGTAACACTTTCCAATTAAATCTCTTCCATTTATCGACTTGGAGATGCCACCTTTAAGTGAATTATGGTGGAAAATGGAGACGGATAAGAGGGGAGGGTTATGAAGAGGGGGGCTCCTGTGTGCCATGTGTGAACTTAAAGACAATGTATCCTCTCAGCAGTGAAAGGAGCAGAATTGATAGATGGATAGAAGGAGAAACAATGGAGGAGATAGGCAGAAAGAGAGGAGAAAAGGGAGGGTAGAGTGATGCATGACCCCCAATTTCTCAAGGCTTTGTAATAAAAGGCTGCTGTGTGGTGTTCTCTGTCTCTGTCACATTAAAAGTAAATAAGACTAATAGCATGATGCCGAAAACTCCACAGGGCTGGACTGCCCCAAAGTGAGAAGTGTGTGTATGTGTTGCAGGCTTGTGTATATCTCGCCTGTCACAAACACCGCCTGGTTATATTGTTGTGCAATTCCTCCCACCCAACAACACTAGCCTCATTATGCATTCATGTGCTGGCAGGATTATGAACCACTCGAACGTCCTCCTTGGAATGTGCACTGAAGTCTGGGACGTTGAGGATTTTAGGGGAAATGACCAAACTGTGACGCAGTTTCATGAGCATGGACTGTTGATGTTGGAAATTTTTCAAAGTAAGTTGAGTCTAATTTATTTGAAGTGTTCAACTTAGAATAAGAACACTCACCCCCAGTCAGTTGAACGGTTTGACCTTGGCACTATTGGTAGAGAAATCTGACTTTCTGCACCATCTTGCAAGATGCATGGGAAAACGGAAATTGGCCTTCATGGATTGGAGCTCTGTCAATCAAATCATTAGATGATACATTCAACTTTTATTTAGCAATTATCATCAGAATGGAGGCTTGTTCATTGTGTAATTTACAGCCAAAGTTTTTAATATAAAATGCATTTATTTGTTTTTCAAAAGTTAAGAGAAAATAATTAAGAGTTGCAAAAGTAGAAAGTAGAGACACTGCTGAATGCCTTAACAGAATGAATTTTCTCCATGCCTCTTTGTGAATCAGGTGCCATTGAAAGCTCGCTGCCATGCTGACTTTTTGCCCACTTGCTCGCTAACTGGACAATAACACAGTTAATGTGTCGAATCAGTTAACACAGTTAATTAAAGCCAATGTATTGGCACCACCAACTTATTCTGCACTGAGTGACTGAATCTTTTTTTTTTTTATGTTGGAGCAATGTGCTGAGGCAGATGAGGATTTAAAAATTGATGATGCATCATGGGTAACACAGATGGCGACAGTTTTGCACAGTCGGAATGGATGAAGTAGGCAAGGCTATAAAAAGTGTGTGTCAAAGTATACATAACTTTAAACTGTACACAAATGCTCCATTTGGCTTTGATTAGGAAATCCTGTGGCAACAGTTGGCAGTTTCCTTGCCAATCAGCAGTTATTGGGAACACCTGTGGTGTTCTCCCTCAGCTAATTGCCGTCATCTGAGGGAGGCTATATAAGGAGGCTGAGGTCACCTTGTTTAGCTGGGTGTTTGCTCACAAAAAGGTCAACACCATAAATTCAGTTGAATGAAAGTCGAGTTTGAGTCAGGTGCAAGTTTTCCTTCTCTTTACCAATCATTGTATTTACCAAGACATTAGTAACTCCCATTTCTCATTTGTTTTGGGTCTAATTGTTTGTTCATCTATCATTTCAAAAATAGAAAGTCCCATTTTTTGACAATTGTAATAACTGCAGTGATTTGTTAGCTTGCCAAACTAAGGCCTGCACTGGATGACCTTGGTTAACCACTAGCTTGATCAAATTTCCAAGTCATAAAAAACTGATGATCTACTACACTCGTTGTTTACAGATAAACTGCCTACCCAGTACGGCCTGCATGAGACTGAATACTCCATCAGCTACCTTCATTTTTAAATGATCTTTTAACTCTATCTAAATTTTCTAACTTCTCATATATTTCCTATTTCTCTCTATGTGTTTATTTTCATGTTTTTCATTTATTTTCATTACTCTATTACATTTATTTTTATTCCTTTTTTTGCTTTGATTTCTTTTTATTTTTTATTGTATTTATTTATTTCATTATATATTTACTTTTGATTAACCTAAATATATTCACTTTTAAATGTTATATTTCTATTTTTCTTTAAAAACAACATGTACAGCTTTTCAGGATTTTAGGTTGGTTGATGCCCAATAACAACCATTTTAAAACTTTCAAAATAAAAGCCTCTTGGTTAAATTTCTGCTTGTGCTGTCTTTAAATGGAAATAAAAGATGAAATAGTAGAAAGCCCACACTACGTGACACATTCATACACAGTATGAAACCATCAGTACTGACTTATCCCATTTTCATGTTTCTGGTTCAGTGTCTTGCCCTATGAGACTTTGACATGTGACCGTTGGAGCTTGGGTCACACCGCCACCCTTCTGATTGAGAGACGAACGACTCTACCACTGAGCCTTAGCTGCCCATTACAATTTGACAAACAAGCAAAGAGGTATCTTCTGCCCTCACCAGCTTAAGCTATTTCTAGCATTAGCAAGGCCAAAATAACCCTGCAGCCATGTCAGTGAGGTCATGAAAGCTGGACATCCACATCCTTTGCCGCTCATTACTAAAAAGAAACCTGACTCTTCTTTACGTCATTTCCCAAACACAACTTAACCTTGACCATAGCAGTGTCAGACCCAAAGATGTTCTCATAAATCTCTTTCTGTTCTGTAACAGGAATGTCTGATGCTTCAAAGAATGTCATCTTGAGAAAAAAAGAAAAAAGAGTGCTCATATGAGTCTTTGTCATTGTCATTTGGCTTTGAGAACTTGTTGATATAAACATCTACACATTCTCATTCTGACATAATTAATTCTCAATTGGACCAATTTCAGGGCTTATTTAAGTTTAGCAACATTATTTAGATATTCATATTGACAGCTCTGGGATTTCTCTTTGCTTTCTCTTACGGTTGTGCTTCTTTTAACCTGGGTCTTTCCTTTGGGCTTCACTTTCTGATTGAGGCCGGGCTGAGTGGCAGAGTAATCACCCCGCTCCATGTGAGAAAGCTGTTGCTAATTGGACTCTTGGGACTCGAGCAAGTGGTCTGAATTTGGAAGGTGGGTTATAGAATAAGTTGTTAAAGTAGTTTGGATTTTTTTTTTCTTTTATACCTCTGATTCCCCAGACAGTGACAGTAGAGTTCTGTGTTAGTGAGCTCAATCTTGAAGTTTCGTTATTGTTAATTAAGACGGGTTTTCGACAGTGGCAGTCTGACAGTTTTTGTATGAAACTTTTTTAACCTATGCACATAAACTGACTCTGTGAGAAAGATGATCCCAGACTGATACAGCTCTTTTAGCTCTTGCAGTCTTTTTGCTATTACTAATACAAAACTGAGGTCAAGTTGCAGACGTTTGACCCCAGAGACCTTTGTAAATCAACCCTGAGTTCTGATTTTAACCCTAACCTGTTTTTGATCCTAACCCTTACATCCACTAGATCTGCGTCTGGTCCGTCTCTGATCTATTGCAGTCCATGCCTTCTCGTCCGTCAACACCCACTGGCTGTTTTTTCAGAACGTAGCACGTAGCAGGACCACCGGACAGCTTGAGTCATGTGACCAAGGTTTTGTGGTAATTACTGAACCAACGATCATCCAACTCCTTCTTTCCTCCATGTTGTCTTTATTGGCCTCTGAATACCTCTGACCTGACGGTTATGACGGTTTGTTGTTGTGGTTAAGTTAAAAAACAATCTGGTGATAACAGATTGTTTTACTCTGAAAAGTAACCAGATTTTTTTGTTTTGTTTTGGTGCCTGACTTCCTGTCCCGCTCGATCTGCTCTGTTGAGATTTATGCGTCTTGCTCCGGCATCCGGACAAAATAGACGTCTTGTGTATGTGATCTGGAGGGCTTCAACCTGCCGGATCAGAGACTGAGTCTGAAAGCAACGAAGTGGATCCAGTGGAAGTTAACACTAGTTAACACATTGACTAGAACAGAAACAGATCCGGTTCCAGGACGAATCTGAGACGGACCAGCTGGGAACGTGTGGAATTTGGCCATTACACTCCCTCCAACCTTGGCCTACCAAGATTTTTTGTTCCCTATACTACACCAACCTAAACTCTACCTATTTTGCAGTGGTTGCAGAAAATGGTGACATGGTTTTAAAGTGACTTTCCAACAGAAAAGGTCTGTCAGGTAGAAAACAGACAGTAAAGACTACCCTGGCATCTGTTTGACATGTTAGTTGGTGGGCAAAACATTATTTCACACCTGACAATGATAAAAGCTACCGTATAAACATACTATGAACTTTGACCTCTGCCTGAGTTATATTCAGCTCTCCACCCATGGTTTCCATTCTAATGGTCAGCTCAACATTCCCCATGGCACTTATCTGTTGTGAATGTGTCTGTGTTCACACATATGTCTGACAGATAAAGTGTGTAATGTGTGTGAGTCTGTGAAAAGTTGGCACTAACAAGTTCCCATCTGAGCAGTATGTTTTATTTAACAAACAGTCAGACCCAAGTGCCGTTGACACCGACAGCCATAAACAACCATGTAGCAAAACTGCAAGCATCAGCCAGAGCTGCATTAGTCGTGACTGGCAGCACACAGATGCAAGGCACAGAACTAATTTACAGCATCCGTTCTACCAGCAGCTCACCTCTACCTGCATGGATTACAGTTAAACCCATTACACTGAAGGTCCCTGTACAAATGGACCATATAAGGGAAAAATAGAATATTATTTTGGTGCAGCTGCACTGGCCATCTGGAGTAGCGGCAGAGTCTTCCCTGGGGACCGGTCGAGCTGTGAGCAGTGAGTCCAGAAACATCAATACTAAAAAACAGGTATCCTTTCTCCAGCAGCAGCAGTGGTGGAGTTATACTGTGGAGTTATACTGCTACTACTGGAGAATAGGGAACAGGTGAGAGTGAGTTCAACATTAAGGACAGACAAAATACTGCAGCAGAGAAGCAGCCACAATATGAACCGTATTCACATCCTCTTTCAGATTATACATTAAGATGTCTACATGATCTTGTTCACATGTATTTTGATAGGTTAGGATCAGATGAGGGGTTCTACTGTCATATAATGTTAAAGGTCTGGTGACGCTTTAAACTGCAAATGACCACAGAGAGGTTCAGAAAGAAAGTCCTTAAGGTGGACACATTTGCTAGCTTGTGTTTGCGTAAGTAAGAGCTAAATTTGTCCAGATATAGGCTGAACCAATCAGATGCATGTATCTCAAAATTGGCAGGTTTAAAAGGAAGCACAGACATTTTCTAAACAACTTTCCTGACCTGACATGGAATGTTCTGAATCTGCTCCCTTTTAAATATTAAACAGATTGGCCATTCACATTCCTCTGCCATATGTGTTTTTTTTAAACAGAGAAATTGGATTTGAATGCAAAGTAGCCTTTCACTCTACTGCGTGTGTTGTTGTTTTGATCAAGAGACATTTTTGTCTTGATTGAACTGGAAAAATGAACACATAGATTAAAGGCCAAAGACATATACTAGCTGTTTCCCTCCGGCTGTAGATACAGTATACTTGACTATACATTGCATGTCTTACTAGAGGACAGAACACACCGTCAGCACTGCCAACGTTCAGTTCTTCCAGTGTTCAGACATTAGAGTGCAGGACATGTTTCCATTTCAACATGGACTAATAAAAATAAACCCATCTGTCGCCAGTTATCTTAACTAGCAAGTTTGGTGCTTTGCAGTGGAAATTACACATCGTACAAATGTGGATTACTGCAGATTTGGTCCACCAACTTGTCTTCAAAGCTTTCAGCCACTGTTGTCCCTGCTGCTGTGCTGACTGTCACATCCTCTTTGCCTCTACACTACCCTTGCTGTTCATGTGCATACTGCACCTCGCCCCAAACCAACGCTAGGGACGCGTGGCAGCCATCATGGCACCTCTGCAGGCATCCTGGCAGTAATTGGTGTCAATCAAGACAGCATGTGAAGCAGCTAGGAAGACCTTATACTAAAAAAATATGTCTGAGTCCTCTTCTTCATCTTCTGAGTCCTAATGCAGTCAATGGAGTCCGGAAAATCAAGACAGAGTCTGACTCGAGTCCATGTCCTGGGTTTAAGTACCACAGCACTGGTTTGATGTGGCCCTAAAGAAAGATTGTTGCATTTTGATTTGACGCCCTTTGGCAGTGCTTTTATTCGAAGTGCACAAGATGCTTCATCCACAAAATTTATGTATACGTATTGCAGGAAAAAATTAAGCTAATGGCTGTGCACTTTTTGTTCTTATCATGATATTTCTCTGTTCTTGGTGGGCAAGTACTTGGGAAAGGTTGAATAGGTGGTAATAATAATAATAATAATAATAATAATAATAATGATAATAATAATAATAATAATAATGATATATTGTGGATATTTGGGGGTTGAGAGCTACAGAGAGTTGGGGCAGCGATGGCAAAGACTCTGTCCCCCAAGGTGTGGTGCTTGGTCTTGGTGATTGGGGATAGGAGATTGGCATCTGACGCAGCAAAATAGGGAGTGGTGTTTGAGGAGGTTGGTCAGGTGTGAAGGGGCGAGGTTTTTGGTGGCTTTGCAGGTGATGAGCAGGATTTTTAAGTGGATTCTAAGCTGTGTGGGGAGCCTGTGGAGGTGCTGAAGGATGGGTGTGATGTGAGCTCTGGAGTGGATGAGTAACCGGGCAGCTGAGTTCTGAACATATTGTAGTTTTTGGAGGTCAGTGGAGGGAAGGACAGAGGATGCTGTTGCAGTGGTCCAGTCTGGAGGTTATGAAATGAGTGTTTCTGCAGCAGAGGAGGAGACAGTGGATCTGAATCGTACAAGGATGAGAACATAGGTTGAGGTGCAGTATGCCAGTGTAACCTGTTAATTGCTAATATTGTGTTGGGTAGATGAATCGGACCCATTTTGTATGGCTCAATTACATCACTGCAGCTTTACACTAGATTTTAATTTAACAGCAGCAAGCACACTGTGAAAGGATTTCTTCTGGAATTATATAAAAAAAAGTGTTGCACACTCAGCCTTTAAAGATAGTCACTCTTTTGCAAAGCAAAAGACCTGCTTCAACAAGGAAAGAAGGAACAATGATTTTCCAGTGATTTATACCATACTTACTGTGCAACGACTTTCCTTTGTTTGCTGTTTGTTATCTATGTGTTCTACCAAACTGCATGTTTCTGTGCCTGTTTTTTGCTTGTTAAAGCTCACACAGTGTGAGTACTCCAGCAATTAGCAGGGTATCAGTGGTGGTTCTTTCTGCAATTTTTCAAGTCTTTGATGTTGTTTCAGTTTTTGGGGGACTTTTTGGACTGACTCATGTTACTTACGTAATCATCAAAGTGTTAGAAGTTTCAGTGAGCAGTCAAAACACATTTTATTGTGCACTATACAGAGATGTTGCTGTTGTTTGGCTCACCAGCACTGACACAAACAGAGTTGATATAACAGACCTGTCAGTGTGATGCAATCCAATTCAACAGCATCACAAAGTACAGTGTCAACTGTTGCTCATGCTGATGAATCAACAGCTTTACTGTGGTAATCATCGGTTAATTTGCAGGGCTGCTGTATTTCATACCAAGGTTTTGCTGAGTATTTTGCACACACACCAACATCCCTTGGCATATCTTTCACTTGGTGTGCCCAGACCTTGTGGAAGAAGTCCCTAAAGCATTTTGAGTGCACAATATGCCATTTGTTGATGGCACAGCAACCAATTAGCAAACTTCGACTCTCAATCAATATTTATTTGTGCCGTGTCAAATCATAACAAACGTTACCTCAAGAAAATTTTTACAAACATAGCAGGTCTAGACAAAGACCCAACATCAAGACAAGATAAAACTAAGTCTTATCTCATCTTAATCCACCAGGAGTAGAGCACTTTGCAGTATTTAGCTAGTTACAGCAGCAAGGACAAACTTCCTTTAACAAGCAGAAACATCGAGCAGAACCAGACTCATGTTAGAGTAGGGGTTGGAAAGAGAGATAGAGGAGATGAAGAGAGAGAGATGATAGTGATGAGACGGATAGTAGCAGTTGTTACAGCTGGAGTCTGGCACGTCCACAGCAGCAGGCCAACTATGGCAGCAACGAACCTATGGGACAAGGGAGCTCAGGGACTCCAGAAAGGTCTATAGTTAATAACTTTATTGGGACAGGGAGAGTTAAAGTAGGTGATAGGCAGAGAGAGGGGTGAGAAAGGATCCCAGTGTGTCAGTTCCCCCCGCAGTCTAAGACTATAGCAGCATAACTAAGAGCTGGTCCAAACTTGAGCCAGCCTTAACTATAGTGGCTCTCCTCGCCACCATTCTGCTTTGCAAATGAAACCTGTGTGTATATTCCAACAAAAAAGGGCCTGCAGCATTGTTCATTTATAACAAATGTACCCATATCCCCCTTCTTCTAATGTACCAATTATCAAAGCACTGTACAAATGTCGTGATATAATCCAGCTTTCCAGAAGTATTAAAGGAAACGTGGTTCTTTCTAGAAACCCTGCAGAGGGATTTTGCTCCACTAAGATATTCAAACCTGAAAAACATCCTTGTGCCCCATGCTGTACCAGGTGGTTGGGATAATGAGCTATTAACATTTCATTTTCATTACTTTTATGCAGTAAGAAGTTCAGTCACTGTATCGCATAATACTCCACAAAAGCCCTCTACAATGTATTTTTAGTCTGCTACATGGCTGTTAACAAGCTGCAAGGGGAGAAAAGCATACCAGCTGGAAAATCGTAGCAAGGGTAGCATCCACAGGGGGCTGGGGAGGAAGTGGTCCAGGGAAAAATGACAATGTAGACTTAGTAAGAGAATACACACCAGGCTGGGGAAATCTGCTTTGCATAATGTACATTTCAAGTAGTGTACACAGCTCGATCAGCATCTAGTGGAGATGTGTGATGGGGTTTAGTTGTGTGTGGCTAATAATATAGGCACTGTTTCTCTGAGCATGCCTATGCATTTTAATGTAATACAATAACTCCCAGTCTACCCACTACAGAACAAGTGGTAACAACCAGCCCTTGAGTCCATGCTGATTAAAAAAACAACATAACTGATGGTGTTGACATCAGGGATTTCCTGCAGATAATTCTTGAATGTGTTTTAACAAACGCTTGAAGAACAGCATCTCTTCTACAGCTTCATTTCAAAGGAAAGACAGGATGCGACAGCTGACAACGCTCTTTGTTTTATAAATGTGCCCGAGGAAAGACACGGCTTTTTACTAGAATTGCTCACATCACTTCCAAATGGTCCATTAGGTAAGAGTGATCACCTTTATTAAGTTTCCTCAGGGAGCGAAACAACCCGAGAGGTGAGACAAGTGAGCGTCTGATTGGGAAAAATGTCCTCTGCATTCATGAGCAAGATCTGAGTTTTACTTAGGTGCCTCATGACAGTATTCTCTTTGGCTGAAAGTTTCACACCCAGGGCGAGAGCTAAATTGAAGTGACACAGGAATTATCCTAGGACCGCACATCCTGAGGGGATGTTATGTATTCAGTCAATAATCAAACTCATGGATGGCTTCTGAGGCAAAACATTGAATGATTGAAGTAGCACTTAAAGCTACCAGTGAGTGACCAAGTACTTTAGGTTGTGTTCAAGGGACAAATCCTATATAAGTGCAGCCTGGTAGTACTATTCTTAGGTATTACTGGGTAAAATAGCATCTGCACAGATCAACCTCCACATGCTACTTTCCCCAAGTCCAATTCTTTGTAGCTACTGCTCTGCACAATAATGCAGGTATTTTACATTAACATTAATTAGAATATGGCTTCCAGCAATACAGAGACACAAGATAAAAACAAACTTTTTGCTTATTTTATCAAGTAAGTGCATCCATATCCTTCACTGTGGCCTCTCATTAAAATGCCAAACATATTCACATTGATTCAGGCATCAGGTAGAGTTTCTGAACAGCAATGACTGTATGGTAATAAATCAAATAGTAACTGCTTTTGTATTTTTCTAAGATACTAAGGCCAACCTGGTATGGTTTTGTGTGGAATGAGAACATGAACCGACCTCAATCCATACTAACCAGTTACCGTAGCTGGTCAAACTCATGTTAAATACCAGGCATACATGAAGGATCTTCAGAAACAACTGTGAAAGTCTAATTTTTTTCCCACGTATCACACTGTAGTTCCTAGAGTGGCCACATGAGGCTGGCTCTGAAAGTGAGTCAATCTCCATATAGCCCCATATTAAAATGGTAAACTTTACGGCAGAAAGAATACTGGTACAAAAACAGTTTGGTCTCTGTATATGGGTCAAATTTTTAATTTTAAATAACTCCAAGTTGTATCAAGTCTCAAATTATGCAGGATTAAGGGTGTGGCCTTTTTGAGTGACAGAAGGAGCTGCTAGCTGTAGTATGGTGTCAGCTAATTCACTGACTTTAACCTCTTGGCCATGTTTGGTGATGGTACCTTGTGGAATTATAATGGTAATGAACATCCAGTGTGGACTTTACTTGTGCACCATCACTTCCAGGTATATAAACAGTTCATTTATTTTTGGATAAATTACACGATCCAAAGGTTAAAACACACACTGCACTGTATAAATGAACTGGTTGTTGTTATATTGCTCCTGTTAAATTTAATGAATCTTGCAATTTGTATAGTTTCAGTTTAATTTGCGTGTTGATCTATTAAACTTTTCCTCCTTCCAAATACAATGTAATTTAAAGAAATTTAGTTTGTGGTGCTGTCAGTCATTTAAAGAGTAAAATTCTACTTCAGCCGTCTTTCCTCAATATCATCACTCAGCCCTCACTGGATAACTGTCCTTGGAGCTACGTTCTACCAAATACATAGTGACATACAATAACTGTTCAATGATATGCTTGCTTTGTCTCTCTTTATTATTTGCCATTCTAAAGACATTCATTATTTTCTGATCATTGTACGTTTTCTGGGAGTTTTGATCAACTGTTTGGGCTCCCGGTGAAGCCAGTAGTAAGCAATAAAGGACTTTCAGTCTTGACTTCCTATTCATGCTTTTAGTGTGTTTGCTGTCCATCTTGTGTGCTAGGGCACAATGTCTAATGTGGGGTTCACACCAAATGCGAAAAAATCATTAGCGTATTTCATGTGAAGTCAATGTTAAGACTCAAGTGCACGTGAGTACTTGTTAGGCAAATGACGTGAATTGGGCAAAGTGATACTTAATAGGGATTAAGTTAATTACGAGCATGACACTTGATTCCAGCTATCAGTTCTGCTAGCAAGTTAGCACTGCCTTCCTTTGCATAACACGCTTCATTATTCAACGTTGTCAATCTCAACCTTGTATATACCAACAGACTGATGTGGTATTAAAAGGAACCCCTCCCCTTTTGCAAGACTTCAGGTACACATTAATGGAACAAGTAATTAGCGCAAACACTAAACATTTTGGTGTTCATGTATGCGCGAATTAAGCAACGCAACAAGATAAAACTGTTTGCAAGATTGAAGTTGGCCCTGGGATAAGATGTCAGAGAAAAGTTTTAGCTGCAGATATCTGGTTAAAGACATGAATTAGTTGTTATATGAATGCTGATTGTGTGGAAATGTTCTTGAAAGATGCTATAATCAAAAACCAGAGCACCGCTGATACCAAAATCTGGTCCAGCAACTACAAACTGTATTTTTATGCTGAACCTGTAAATATAGATTTCGTTCTCACTGATGAATGTGTGGAGCTCCTCTTGTTGTTGTTGTGATTATAGTCTCAGTGAGAGGATGTCTCTGAAATGCAATGAGCATGTAAGGATGTATCAGAGCACACCATCAAGGTGGCCCTCTGATAACACATCTCTGTGTCCCAAATTGCCTGTCTCGAAGTCAAGGAGATTAGACAGAAACAGGTCCCCCCCCCCTGAATTCAGCAGCCATTACTCTCAAAATAGAAACAGTCCTTACAGTCCACGTGAACAAACACATACACACTGCTATGCACACACAACTCTGAAAGTGCTTAACCTGTCCAAACAATCCATCAGGAGAGATTCTGGGTGTGATAATGTCCTGTTTTCTCACTCACCTTTTAATCTCCGGTTACTCTTTTTGTTTGCAGGACATGAAACACAGATAACAAAGTGAACATTTATGCTGAATTTGATCACTGTTACATTCCCTGAGTTTTCAACACCGTGTTTTGTAGTCCAAGGCTGCACCAGATAATTTTTTCTAACCTCTATGACTTTGAATGTCTGCAGGAGATCACCATTTGAAAAATGTGAACTTTAATACCAAAGAATCCTGAAAGGTGATGTAAGTGTGCTGCCAGAGCCGTGACAGCTGTGTGATTGCTCTACACCAAAGGATACCAAAGGGATGAGGGAGGGAAATGATTGAATGTTGGTTGATTGTGTTTTTTCTCTGGATAGAGAGCTTCCTTGCTTCCGGTGCTGAGGAAACACTGCTGGATTCAGCTCTTCAGACTCAATTTGTCCTCCACTGCAGACATTTTCCACCAGTGACCGAGCTGACACAATAATTTAATTCCAGTAAATAAGTTCACTCTGCAGCAGCTTAATTAGTGTGCCAGGGTTCTCCTCTTTGTGAGTTGTTGGCTTATTAAAGCTGACATTGAGATTTAGCCAAAAGAACTTTGGAGGATAAATTCCACCACAAATAAGGTTTGCATGCAAAAATAGCAACAAACGCTTAACGGTGGTTGACTTTGGTGTTATTTTTGGAGGGGATTGTTTACAGTTACAAAAACATGGCTTATCAATAGTTGTATCCTGTAATGTACGGATTCAAAATGCCCTGGCAAACTACTGTAAACTAAATCTGAGACAGTATTGCATTCATATTTACAGAGGCTGTACTAAACACAGCATATTTGTCAAAGGAATCAGATTTGCAGTTCTGTACAAAGCTTCAGTTTGCTCCCTGTTGCCAGCTCGACACCACACAAATCTGTTATGTCATCACCATGTTGATGTTTATTAGATTTCTTTAAGTGTCTACAGTCAGTTGGACATTCAAACATCCTTAGCAAACCATTATGGACTACATTGCAGTCATTTTTATGAAAAAGTAACATAGGCTACCCTGATGAAAGAATGAAGTGTCATAGAGCTAAAAATAGCGGCTCAAGGATAATTAGCTGCTCAACTGATTTTCAAGGTGAAACTGTCACAGCCAGGGTTTTTACATTCTATCTGTGACGTCACGCATCTGTTCCTGAAGCGCTGTTTTGAAGCCAATTGTCGCCGGGGGCCATATTGGAAATTCTGAACACAACCTAATTTCATCCGAGCTCGTGTGGGGTTAAGAGTCGGGCCTTTAGCCTTTTCGCTAACAGCTACAGGGTGCCCGCCTGTCAATCAAGTCAGCCATGCCCTTGTTTAGGCAAAACTTGTAAGTTTAATATCTTCTAAAATAGAGAGTTATATAAAATTCATCATAAAGTGTGTGTCGATACAGAAATTAGTTATTCAGACCTAAACCGTTTTTTGAACCAGGCTGTAAACATGTTTATTGTTGCTGCAAAGATCGTCTTTTTTGAATGGGTGTGTATATGGTTTCTGGTGTTTCTGCAGACAGCCTCAAGTGGACGCTCGATGAACTGCAGTTTTTAGCACTTCCGCATGGACTTCATATTTTAAGAACAGAGGTTGCTGCTTAGCCCTGCCCCAGTTGAAGTGTGTTTGAAATATTGCCAGCAGAGTGCAGCCTGGAGTAACTGGACTCATGAAATCACAAAATCATGTGGGAACTCCAAAGGATTTTGTTGGAATATTGAGATAACGCAATAACCATTGAGTATACAGAGAACAACATACTAACCATAGGTTAAAGTACCTTTCCGTGGTGGACTTACTGTGTATTTGGATATTAATTTGTGACCTTTCTGTGACTCTGTTCTTCTAAATGCATCTACTTACTACTCACTGCAACACAAATATGTTATTGCGTCCACTGGAGTACAGAATTCTGGTTCAGTGTACAGCACAGTTGTGAGGTGCTATGGAGAAATAGAAAACATTGCAAAACAAAGAAAAAAAGAAGAGGAAAAGAAAAAAAGAGTCCAGGCATGCAGACAGCACTGTGATCCCAGATATGATAGCACCTCGAGCTAACCTGTCTGTGTGCGATAAGCGTCAAAGGCTAAAGCACTGGCTTGCTTAAGAGCACATAGTATTCAACCTTTGCTCAACACGTGTATCTGAGTCTTCCCTTGTCCATTCCTAACCCGTCTGATATTTCAGAGTTGGATGTTTTGTTTGGCTGTGCAATACCAGTCAACTGAAATCCAGTTAAAAATCAATGCCCAGAGTTGGTGAAAAAAAAACGTCGACTGAAGAAAAACAAGTGATAAGCTTAAAGGCATAAACCTTGATAGTTTCATAACATCAAACTTTTTTTTGCACCATATTTGGACATTTTTAGATTTTAGGTAAACATTGATTAGGCTACGTTATTTAGCTCCTAGGGGAATTTTCAAGACTCCAAACTGCCTCTGTGTCCAGCTATTAGGCGGAAAACTTATTGTGTTCAGTGAGTCATAAAATCAAATCATAGGTGCTTATGGCATTAAGGAAAAGGACAGACTATTGACTGATTTGAATCAAATATTAAATTCAGTTTATTTGGATGCACTGTTAACAGATGCAGTCAAATGTGTTATTAGATTGTCTTAACAAAAATAAGGCAAATCCTTTAAAAAAATAAATAAAAACCCCCCCAATCTATTCACACCTTTCTTGGTGTAATCTAATGCAAACAATGAAAAGTCTCTGTTACCCCTGAGGCAGCCTGCAAATAAGGAGTGAGGCTGAAGGTGGGATGGGGCTATTCCCTGAAGTAAGCGGCTTGCTCCTGCAACATATGAAAGGCAAACAGTGCACACAGTGCAGAAATTGGAAGAGCAGTGTGAAGTGTTAGATGAGATAGTTTTTGACAAACAGGCCTGCAGTGTCAGGGGAATAAGCCCCTGAAGTGAGACCCCGAGCAGCACATATACTCTGTGTTTGTTTAAATTATATAAAATACTTCTGCAGTCTAGTAGCAGAGATACGATCTAGTTCTGAAAGGGTAGATATGATAACCACTGCTTTTTTGGCTGAAGCTGCTGATGCAGAGGATGTTTTGTTCTGTAGTTGTGTTTTTTTCTTCTTATAAAAAGGTCTAATAGGCATGATGGTAAAACATGCAGCAATATCATTAAAAATATAGATGAAATATAAAAAATAGTTGAAAGAGCCATACCAAGGTGGGAGATGGGTTGTGGGTATTCAAGCAGCATTTTATTACATTACTTCAAGCCTTGATTGCAGTTGAAAGTGCATTAACTACATAATTGAAACAAACAATCACTAAATATGTGTTAATTACTTTTTAACTTTATTTTCATGTCTCTTTAATCATTACTTTGAATACACGTTTATTACCAATATATTGACTGTTACTTTTATTATTATTAATACTATTATTACTATTAGTAGTAGTAGTAGTTGTAGTAGTAGCATTGGCCACGGTTACATGATGTTTTTATTATTATATTTTTTTGGCCTTTTTTATTTTGCTTTTATTTGTTAGGACAGCTGAAGAGAGATAGGAAATGTGGGGAGTAGAGAGCGGGGAAAGACATGCAGGAAATGGTCAACCGGCCGGGAATCGAACCAGCGACCCCTGCGACGAGGACTGTAGCCTCTGTATGTGGGGCACTTAGACCGCAAGGCCACCAGCACCCAGACATGATGTTTTTAATTCAGAATGAATTATTCAGAATTAAATAATTCGGAATTAAAGTATTCTCCTTCGTGTTTACATGGAAATAGTAATTCCGAATTGAGGTTTAGATGGAAAACACGTTTAATCTGCTTAATTCAATTCCGCTTAAGGTCTGGGGTTAGGAAGGGTTCTGATTGGACAGGGGCGATCGTGACGCGTTTACGTTTCCCAGAAGAAAACAGACTCCAGTTCCTGCTTCTTTTATTTTCGGTTACAACATGGAAGACCACACAATAAGTACAATTTTCACTTTGATTTTGATTATAGTTTTGAATAAGCAGCTCGACACAAACATCCTGCTTCACTTTTGTCAGCTGAGGAGGAGAAGAGAGATAGAGGACTGGAGAAGGGAGGAGGAAGACCGTACTTTGGCAAATCAAAGCCGGTTAGTGCAACAGCTGCTCTACCTCAGCCTGGAATATGTGCCCACCAGCGCGGAATATGTGCGTCATAGCGACAGGACAAGGGAACAAGCATGCGCAGAACGACCGGAATTAATTTAAAGCGGAATGAACGTATACATGATAGAGGAATTACTCAATTCGTATTTAAAATCAGAATAAACCAGACACTTACTTCGGATTTAAGTTTAATTCGGAATGGTCATTTTCATTTGGAATTAGGTGTTTACATGGTCATTTTTATTCTGAATTAAAGAGGAATTAAAAGTCTCATGTAAACATAGCCATTGTTAGCAGTTTTCTTATTCTTATTACTGCTGTTACTGATCATTTATTTATCATTGTTATATTTATTTATTCAGTTATTAATCTGTTTATTTATTTAAATATATATTGTATCCATTTTTATTTATTTTTTACATGTCTTCCTTGGTGTCTTACATGTAAAAATGCCCCTTTGTTATTAGAAATACATCAACAAAATCTGTACCCTTAGATGTGTTTGCATGCATTTATGCATAAATATCTATTTATTTTGTCATGCTTATTCATATCTTTTTATTTTGTATTTAAAAAATATATTTTCATCAGGTTTTTTTTGTATTTATGTTTTTGTATTAATGTGTAACTCAAGTGTATGCGTATGTGTATGTAGTTATGTAGGTATGTATGTATGTGTGTATGTATATATCTCTATACATATAGATTTCTTTATATTTAGATATTAGAATTATTAATAATAATAGTAATAACAGTAATAAAATGAATAATAAAATAAATAATGATGATGACAATAATATTAATAATAATAACTTATTATTTTTAGTATTTTTATTTCCAACTCTGCTGAAAACACATTATATATATTTTAATATTTGACCTGTATTGTTTGTTTGTGTTTTGCTAAAAAAAAAAAAAATCTTGAAAAAAAATATATATAGGTGAAATTGCAAAAGAAAACAAGCATGTATGCTTCTGATCCAGCAGAAGTTTAATAAGGTGTGTCTCTGTAAGGACAAAGCAATCATTCTAATTTCTACCTCCAGCCAGCAGTCTGACAGCTCATTAAAACTTAAATGTTAAAGATAAAACTGAGTGGTGCAACTCTGAAGCAGTGCATTTATTGATGTTTAAAGCATAATTCTGTTTTCTGTTTGCACTGATCACAAACCAGAAATGAACATAATGACCTTGCAGTTAGCCTTGTGCTTATTACCTGCCCAGACAAAAGCAGCATCAAATTTAACGTACATATCAAATCTTTAGTCTGTTAAAACTTTTGACATTTATTTTAAAATTTGATCATACTTTTTATAGATTATGCAATTGTTAAACTTTACGGGTAAATGTTCTATAGACCAGGAGCAGCCTCACCTCTGCTTTTCAGCCTGGATCTCAGAGCTTCCAGGTGCATCTGATGTATTGATCACAGTGCACCGACTGGAGCATGCTGCTGCAACAACTCAAACAACTATGATGCAGCAAGCTGAGTCAAGATTTATAAACAAGTAATTAAATCTTAAACTGGATCCTGCAACTAACAGGAAGCCAGTAAAGTGAAGCAAGTAGTGGTGAGATGTGACCTTGCTGGCTGTTCTCGGTCAGAAGACGTGCAGCTGTATTCAGAACCAGACGAAGAGGAAACATTGACATACTATAAGTTAAAATGAGGAGTAACAATAAACATGGATGATCATTAATTTCCAACTGGAAAAAGCTCACATTGACAACCGATTTTCTGTATTTGTCAGATTTGAAAAAGCTGTCAAATATCACACCCACATTTTTGACAAGAGGCTAACTGTCCAAGAACACTCTATGCCATCCAGGAGCTCCGGCTCTCCAGATATAATGAGTTTAGTTGTCTTTATATGGTGTTTTGGAAAGTTTAACGCCATCTGTGAGCTCAGAAAAAATTGCATTGAATCATTATTAGTTTTTATTGGCAAATAGATTTGCAAATCGCCCGTACATCATGGTAGACACAGTAATGGAGACGAACACACATGGTGGTATGGCTTAAAAATGGATGGTAGCCAATGCTAATGGCTTAAACTTATCGTATCAATTTTTAAATAGCTGAAAGTGACGTGTCTTAAGACAACTTTTGTTATCTTTTCTTCTTCTTTCTTGTACCTAAAAAATTTGCAACAATACCAACATATCTAAATGTATTAGGAAAAGGTCTAAACAGATAGCCAATTCATCATCCACTTTATCCCTGATTTATAAAATGTGAAAATACAATGAAACACTATATAAAATGAAGCTATCACTAAAAAAGCAAACATTTATAACTTTTTTTTCAAATTACATACAAAAGGATGATCAATTACTGGACTCATAGATAGAGATACAAAGACTTGTCTATAATGCAGAGCTATCCATAAATCTAACCTAAAATCCAGCCAGGATTATAGATCATTTAGTTGAAACTTCATCCCAAAACTGGTCAGTGTGATGAATCTGCTACACAGTAGTAAATGTAAATGTGTAAGTAAAGTTCGTCTTTTTTTAAATTACTATGATATTTTGCAGTTTTATTCTTTTAAACATGAAATCATAATAAGACATAATCACTAAGACTTCTTGCAGGTGACATCCATGACGGACACATCAAAAACCCACAACATGATGTACACAGAAACACAATTGAAGAAAAATATGAAGCGTCCGAAAACATAAAAGACATTCAAGTAATTTAAGGAGCTGAAACTAAACAAGAAGAAAAGGATAAACTGGCTTCAAATGTGTGAGTAGCTTTTGTAATACAAAAAAAATAAAGTTCAACAATGCTCAAAATTACAGGAGGATTAAGGACTGCACAACACAAAAGGAATGACAACACACGCTGCTGTGGCTGTCATTACGATGATGCAGACTGTTTGATGGAAAAAATACCTTCATTCCAGTTTATTTCAAAGTAACCTCGACATGATGACTTTGTATCGTGCTGTGTTTGTGCACCAATTACAACCACAGACAAAAAAATCTGACAGTTATTTTCACACCTTACAGAAGTCTTTGCTGCCTCCTTCCGACCTTTAAGCAGGGAGGGGTTTCTGAAAATAGCAAAATGATCTTTTTTAAACATCTGTTAGACAGAACGAATGACGAAAAACATGTTTCCTCATCATTAAATCAAGGCCAAAGCTTTTACAAGGAGCTGCTGAGTCACTTCTGAGGTCAAGGCTGATCACATTGTAGTTTAAGGGGAAAAACCTGCCGGATCAGGTCACAAAGCCAGCATCAACGACAGTCTGTTTCTCAGAGTGTCACCAGAATTTTCAGCTGTCTGGGCAGGAGCAGCCGTGCTCTGGTCAACACTGATTAAATTGGTCTTGTAGAGGAACTCAGTGAGTTCAGCACTGGGCCGGGCAGAGCGGATTACGGAAAGAGGGGGAGGTGGATCTAGACCGGGCCCTTGGGGAACCCGGTGAAGACGGTGCAACGTGGAGAGCTCCCGTCAATTACAGCTGATAAGTGCCGTGTGGCAGGTGGGAGGTAATTCCTGCAAGATTCCCAGGTCGGCGTGGATGATGAGGAGCATCGTCTGGTTGACAATATCAAAGGCAGCAGATAGGTTGAGGATGAAAAGGATAAGAAGCAGGAACAGTTCCAGCAGAGAACAGCTCTTCAGTCTCAGCTGCATCGGCTTTAAAGCCAGACTGAACTGTGTTGGAGACATGGAGCATTTTGTTGGTCTATTTGGAAAGACCGGGATGGTTTGTAAACCCAGAAACAACCCTGAATCAGAAATGAAAAGTATTGCAAGGATTGCTGAGTCATAGATTCACACAACTGTAGAAGATGTCCAGTGAGAGTGTAAGCAACTGATTGCAAAGGACTATTTAAATAAATTGGACAGGATGGTACAAATATGTCACTTACAACCTCAAAATTATTGCCCGGTTAGGAACAAAGATAGTTATCATTTTATCTAATAACTACCAAACTAGCTAGCATAGAGAACTACGCTGACAAGTGCTATAGCACATAATTTTTCTGTTATATCTGTTATAATATTTGGCTTATAGAGTGACCTACTTTCCTAAGTTTTCTAGGAGTGGTGGTGGCCAAACACTAAACTGTAAGAGGTTTAGATTTGGTTTAAAATACTCCAGGCAGCCACTGATCATATGTCACCAGAACATTTTCTAGTGGCCAAAGGGTCTTATTGACAATCACAGTGTCCCTCATGATCACATTGCAACCGTCTGCTTGCTGCTTCTAAATTGACATAAAACTGCATTATTGCCAGGTGAAATAGAAAATACGGAAGGTAGAGCAGCAAGGAAGAGAATTGGAAAGAGGAAGGCTCTTGCCATTGACGCAGCAAAATACAAACAAATAAGTGACATTTTCGCTAGTTAGGAACCAGATTAGCCTACAAATACCAAGCATGGCTGGAGGTTATGCAAATTGCAGTCCTTTCAGGCTGGGACAAAGCTTCTCAGTCCTGCTCACCCTGTCGGGATTCCTATTTGTATAACAACCTGTTCACTATACATCACCGCTTGCATGTTTTCAAACAAGTTATGACATGCCTGTTTTGGTGGTTTTGGCTACTTAAAGTTGATATGAAGGCTGTAGGGCGTACAATTTATGGACGACTTATTGAAAAGTCATCTTCACTCCACCTCTTGACTTTTTAGCTGTCTTGCCAGTTTTGCTGCCACTGTAGGTTGTCTGAGTTCAAGGTGAGGGGTCATAAGTTTGTTGAAATCTACTTCTGCTAGATGCCACTAAATCCTAAAAAAAACCAACCTTTCAGTCTAATGGGTCCTATTATTAAGTCCATTTTATTTACAGGAGGACTTAGAGTAAAAAGGTATTCAAATTGTGGTGATACTTATTAAATACCATCAAACCTCATTAAATTTGATGGCAGCGTGTGTGCTTCAATTTAGCAGGTCTTCAACGAAAATGGAAGTGAACTAACCATTGGTACCCATTAGAGTTGTTCCTCCGTTATGTGTGTTGCATTATAAAATCAGGAGACAGAAGGTTTTTGTTGGAGCAAAATCATTTCTACAATTGGAACATTTTTGCACCCAATGAATAAACATTACAGCCTGCTGGTTCAGTTTGTGTGTCAGGTGCATGCATAATGCTGGGGGAATAAAATCAAATAACTGCAAACAATTAATGTGGTGCTGGAGGAAAGGCGATGCAGTTGCAGTGGGAGTGTGTTTAACAAATCACATGGTAGTCTAGCCCTAACAGGTTCTGTGTGAAAAGTTCTTGTACACTTTGTGTACACTAGACAATAATGAATCACAAGACCATCTGGGAAGGGGTCTCAGCTGATGTTAAGTTTCGGTTAAGTCCGAGCCGCTGCAGCGTCCAATCAGTGAGTGATATTCGATAAGGGGGCGTGTCTGTCAGAGAAAAGACTTCCGCAAAGTCTGCTCTGGTGTTTCATCGATTATCCCTCCTCGGATCAGTCTCCTCGCTCCTCGCTCCTCTCTCCTCCAGCAGCGTTAAGAACTTTGGGACGCAAGTTAAAATGGCGCATCAGTAAGTACTTCGGGTTTGGCCGAGGAGCGAGGAGACTGCAGTTTAGAGCTTTGAGAAGCACCCATTGTTCACCTACTAAAGCAGCAACTTCTGCCTTGCTCTTCTCCATCTCAGTTTGACTGTGATGTGTTAAAGGCCATGTGAGGAGTTTTGAACTGGCTGAGAAACAGACTGAAAATGATACTGATGCCTCTTTATAACCTTCAAAAGCAAACAAGTCCATTAGCAGCAACACTGACACCTTCTCTGTTGTAATTTTTAATGCCTGAAACCGCCCTGGAGGGGTAGGTCCCAGACCAGATAATGGACATCTTGCTTCAGAAACAGCCTTTCTTTGACTGTTTTCATGGAAAATAATCACATTGCCTGATAAAGTTGAATGTTGAACACAACAGGATGAGGCTTTTGTTGAAAACACTACTTTTGCATGTATAGGACAAGAGATAAGAGGTATCACTTTGTCCACAAGGGGGTGCCAGAATTGATACAAAACAAAAGTTCCTCACAGCAGCTTTAAACAGGCACATTTTAATACCTGTTGTACAAACACTCGTGCTGCCTCATTTCAACAAGTTGGTCCTCCATTTTTAATGTCTACTCTGTTTCATGCTCACTAGTGTCACCATGGCTTCATTTGTTGTGCTTTCTACATCAGTCAGCCAGGTTCCTGATTAGCCATCATTTTGTTCTATGTGACAGTTCACAGTAAGTGCCAGGCTGTTTACAGGGTTCATAAATTGGAAACATGTTTAAATTTTTTTTTATATCAAATCAGTGCAGTAGATCGAAGAAAGTAAAATCACTTCTGGCATGACTCACCACAAAGGAAATCTTGCGAGATAACGGTTACAACCACAGAGTGTATACAAAAATGGACGCCACAAGTGTTCATGGACCAAGAGGCCATACTTTTCCCTCTAACAAGTAGCTGCAACGTAAAACACGCCTCCTCTATTACAACAGATGAAACAGGGGTCAAACTGAAAAATTAAAACACAAGTCAAATTACTTTTTTCAAACATATGTTCCTTCATTGATTCGTTTTTTGATGTTAAAAAGTCAATTGATTGACAGCTCTGTCGACAAATGCGGCTTCAGAAGTGTTCTTTACCAGATTATCATAATGGAAATGGGATGGGGTTTGTTTGTTTTATTTAACAAAACTGACACAGGAGTCAGCTTCAAACTAGGGATGGGACATGAATAATCGTTCACTTATTTAAAATCAAAAGAGTTTATCAGTAAGGTAAACGTATGTTTTGGTCAGCCGTGCATGCCTACTGCACTAGCGCAATATGTTAGTGGCTATTGACACAGTCTTTTGGTTTATCATCTCACAGTTGGTGGAAATAAAGGCACATTGGTCATTTTGTATACAGTCAAAGGTTAGAATTAGTGACTTTACTAACTTTTGCCCGATTATCTCAAACTATGTACCCCGCTCTCAATGAGTAAAGTTCCATGTTTCGCTGAGTCCTTTGATAGCTCCAGCTGTGAGTCACTGACAGAAAAATAAATGAGATTTTACTTGTGAAACCAGGGGTGCAGAAATGGCCCCTCCCACTCCAAAGGTCTATAAGAGGGATTCAAATAGAATATCTCAGCATCTCTTTCCTTCAACACTGTACTACCTTTTATATTTTCATCCTGGCAGCTTTTAAATTGACTAAGAAAAAAATATATAATAACCTATATAAAATATACTGTACACAGTCAGGCCTCAAAGGAGTTAATCACAGGTCTGTCTTCGTCTAAGATAAGTCATCTTTATCTTCCACCGCGCAGCAACACACTCACACTAACAGTCCTGTGTATTGTTTTGCCGCAGTGTTCTTGCTTGCGTGAAGTGCCCTTTGGCCTCATTGCTAGAAGGACATAAAGTAATTTTTACAAAACAAACAAAAATAAAATCTGCTGTATGGCTGCCTGTTGCTTTATCTGATACTGCTCCCGTTCGGTCGGCCACGAGTTTCATATTGCAGAGCTGGATTTCACTGGTGCATTCTCACATCTCACATCCCTCCGAAGAAAGAAACTAAACAGAGAGGAGGGCAAGGAAGCTGTGTGTGTGTGTGTGTGTGTGTGTGTGTGTGTGTGTGCGTGTGTGTGTGAGAGAGAGAGGGGGTGTCTGTGATCGATTCAAGTGCTCAAAGTGAGTCAGATGTGAGTGTGTCCACAGAGAGAGAGGGCGAGGAAGGCTGTGCTGGAGCTGATTGCCTCCTCCTCTTGAATTGCTCCAAGATGTGCCTCTTCTTCTTCACTTCCACTGTAGGGTAGTGTGTGTTAAATACTTGATCACCTGGCTTACATCCCCCTGCAAAACTTGGCTCCCCGTCATGTCCTCTGTGGCACGGAGAGACGTCTCTCATACATCAGTGATACTCGTTTAAAATGAACAAACGGAGCACTTCACAGCACTCCCCGCAGTCGGACCATCGCATTTCAGCTGCTAGCCCACAGCGGGTAATTCATAAGGAGGCAATCAATAGCAGCCAAGCCATTACACTGATAGATAAGAGGCTGAAATTAAAAGAGACCTAAACTCTAATGAGGGAGATAGGTGGAGACAGACGGAGAATTGTTGTGCCTTCTTCGTCGATTAGCCAGAACAGACGTTGGAGCTTTTATACATAGAGACAAACTGAATAAGAGAGAGCTCTCAGAAAACAGCAGGGAGGATAGCAGGATGGGCGGGGCTGGGTCTGAGGCTTAAAGATTTATTTTATAAACACTTTGGACTTGTGCAGGCAGATGAGGACGGCTGCTCTTTAATGAAACTGTCAGGCCATGTGAAAGCCTGATGAGGTTCCCCTAACGCTACATTAACGGTAGCCTCTCGGCCACCTTCTCATGCCAAACATAATTACAGCATCATTACCAGCGCCGTCCAGGTCCCTGCTGGACACGCTAACCTCCCCCTCTGCACCCCCCACTGCCTGCCCAACTCCTTGATCCCTCTTCCAGCCCCCATAATCACACCGCGTCTCTGCATTGCGGCAGGGGGGGAAAAAACAGCAATTGATAGTCTCATTAGTTTTTCCGTGTCCTTCCTGTAGTGCCATTTTCACATGGAATGAAAAGAAGGGAGACAACAAACAAACTGCAGCGTAAGTAAGAGGGAGACAGGGGGGGAGGCGGTAGAAAGGGAGGGGAGTGTTGACAGAAAAGTAAACAACTGACACTAAATGGGAAGTTAAGAACTTCTTCTATTGAGCATGTTATCAGATATGTCCCTGAGTCTTATGGTGATATTTGCAGTGAGGTACGAGGGCCGGGCTGAGGGAAAAATGTGAGGACGGGGATTTGATTCTTTAGAGAGTACAGCAAAAAGGTTAAGATAACTTAATTGCCCTCTTCTGATGTCAAATTTAAACATCTTTCTAAACATTTTAACCAGAATTCCAAAATAAAAGCCTCCCCTTGAATATAGAAAATTGAATGTTAACTCTTTCCTATGTTTTCTTAAGTGTGGCCTCATGATTAGAGGACCTGGCTCTGTTTTCTCTGTTTTAGGTGGTCTTCTTTGGTGTCCAGATGTTGTCTACAGACTGTCCATGTCTTTATTGGGCAGGTTTTATGGTTCATCCTCCTTGACTGAATTATATTACACCAGTGTGTTAGTACTTGAGTCCGAGACAGAGGCTCTGAATGGGGGATAAAAGTTGGTATGATTCTGAGGGCTCATGACTGACAGAGGCGCTTGAAGATTTTAGACCACTATTTGTTTCATTATTAAATGTGTAACCCAGTGCCATGAGAAAAAAAAAACTTTTATACTGTAATACTAAAATAAATACTCTATTAGTCTTTGTTGCAATCAGAAATCCTCTGTATTGCTAAATCCCCCCCCCCCCCCCCCTCTCTAACTACATGAAATGGTTCGGTCCGGCCTGCCATTGAGTGAAGAGTGCATTATAAAAAGATTAAAGAAAAGGACAATGAATAAAACTTAGACAGGAGAACGGTCAACAGTACATCATCCAGTTTATCTCTAAGTAAGGTTGGTCTAATTCGTGAGTGTTAGAAATGAACCTGATGACAAAGTCTGTGAGAAATAGGCTACTTTATGCTGGGGGCAACATATTGAACATTTGTACCATACAAGTGCTCCTTTTTGCTGTTTTTATCTCCCGCATAACATTACAATCGATGAAGGTTCTGTTTTCAACCTTTCAAATTGAAAGCACATCTAAACAAGGAAATATAGCAACCAAAGTACAGGACATAAACATAGCTGAATAAAAGCTCAAATATGAGACTATTACACTGCACTATACTCTTCATCTTATACTTTATGCACTTTATGCAAGTGTAAATGCCTCTTCACAAGATTAACCACCATGTTTTGGTTTATGTCATCCATCTTTAAGAACATATCCCTTTTTTAATAAAACAATCTTACTAGATAAGCAAATAAAAAGGCTTCCAACCACTGCAGTACCAAACTCAGTTCTCTTCATGCTTGTATCTGTGTTATGATCGATGAGCTGCATAAACTTGTACATGCAGACAGTGACAGGGGGCTAAATCTACTATTGCAACTTAAATATTTGTTTCACACAAATATTTGGACATTGTGAATTGATGAAGTATCCTGTTCTGAATCAACATACAAAAAAGTCCTGCCGAGAAGAATTGGATATTCTGTGGAAGTATAAAATACACATCCTGTTATGCACTGAACCAGTATGCTCTAATATTAAATGTTTTCTTTTGTTTTGACAGAGATCCAAACCTGAGTCACGGTTCCTGATTGGGAACACCTGTGATGTTCTGCCTCAGCTGACGTCAATTAGCCGAGGGAGGCTATATAACAAGGCTGAGGTCCCCCTGTTTAGTTAGGTTGCTTCTCACAAGAAGGTCAACACCATCTTTTGACTTTCTTTCTTCTCAGGTGAATGAAAGTCTGAGCTTGAGTTCTGTTGCATGAGATTTCTTTCTCAATCATTTTACTAACTTCCATTTTTATTTTGGTTTTGGTCCATTTATTTGTGCAACTCATTTTGATAGAATCAGTGGGTGTCTGTGGAGCATCATACCTCCACTGACATATTTCAGAAAACACAGGGGCCCATTTTTCTTTGACTTTTGTATTGAAGTGCAGTGATTTTGTTAGTTTCCCAAGCTATGACCCCTGTCCTTTAGGTTCTCTTTTATGGTATACATAACAATCCTTCTAACAAAATGGTGAGTAGTGAAGATTTTGGTTGAAAAAGACTCCTTTTAGTGTTCTCTAAATATTGACATTGTTTGTTAGTGTACAGCAACCTGTACAACTGCTTGCTTGGCCCAATCATCCATCACAAGATTTTCCCCTGAGTTGTTTTGGAAGGTCGATCCAGTGAACATGTCAAAAGTTGTCAAACTTCCAGACTACCTTCGTTTTCTATTCATATCAGTGTGGTGTCAAAGTCAAAGCAAAAAAAATCAATCAAAGCCCAGTAAATATATATATATATATATATGAATAAAAATAAAAAAAACACACTGTTAGTTTAGAAGAAATTCATAATTGAATGCCTGTGTGAGAACTAGAAAATGTGAAAAGGTCAACAGAAGTTATAAACACATAGAACTACTAAATGGAAACCCAGAAAAGGAAAATGTGAGTTTGAGTGCTTCTTAGGGTGTAACTGTTTCAGAAACCAACCCTTGTTGCTGTCCATTACAGGTGATTCTAAAAGTTAATTCATCAATGCCAAGAGGAGAAAAAAAAACTGTCAGTTTTGTCAAAGACAGCAAGTTTCATCCCAATCCAAGAACAAGTAATCTCTCTATCTCTACAAATCCAGACAAAGCTACAAATATTGACATATGGGAACACGCCGAGTGATTCCAGTACAAGTAATTCTAAAAGTCCTCCAGTTGTAAGTTTCACTTTGACCAGAGAGGACATCCACACAGAGTGTATTATGCACCACAGCCTTTATTTATCAAAGGCTCAATTCAGATCTAACAAAGCGAGCTGCTAGTTTGCATAAAGTTTCCAAGAGCTTACACTCCATCGGTTTCCTTTCATGTTACTCTTTTACAGATGGAGCTGAGTCGGCAGATAACGCACAATACACACTTCTCCCCGAGACAAAGAAAGCGTTTGCATTTTGTTGTAAGAGCTCCAACACAAGTTAAAGCTAACATGGTTTTGTATTGATTAGCTGCGACAGGATTCCTTTCAATGCACTCCGAGATCTATGTGTATTCACTGAAAAACACGCACAGGAAGAATATTGATGCCTAAGCATTATGCACTTCCTACCCATGATATAGCAGATACATTTGCTGGACAAATTCCTCTGACTCAGAAGAATACACTGTGAAATAAATCTCCCAAAAAAAGTTCAAACATCTAGATTTTTTTTTTGCATCCTACGTAACCTGAATACACTGTTAAAAAACATGTGGAACTGTAGGTGGAAACAAAAGCAGTTTGGTTTTTTTAAAAAAAAAAGTTAAAACAAATGATACAAACTGCGTTGCACCATTAGCAGCAGCTCTAAAACTGTAAATTGTGCATCCAAACTAGTGTGGTGATTTTCTCCTCCGTATGAACATGATCAAAAAGTGACATTGGCTAGCACAGTGTTGTTCCAACAGTTGAACTAGTATCAACTGAGAGTGTGATGAGAAACAGCTGACGCTAAAGACGTATTTTACACTGAGTAGCCCTGAAGGCAGAAATCGCTAACCTGCGTTTAGTTTGAACAGAAAATAAATGCTGCCAGCAACAAAAAATGTATCAGTGGACACAGCCCCTAAAACTGGGACACCATTCCATCCACCCCAAAATCCTACATAAGACCAAACATTTTTTTCCATTTTGTTGACTCAGACTTGAATGCTAAAACTACTTCTGACATGGTTATGGATGGGAAACATTGCTGTCTTAATAAGAAAATTCAACAAGGTTATTTCTCAAGAGGGGCATTGTTGTCACACTCTTCTACAGTGGATATCAAAAGTCTACACACCCTTGTTAAAATGCCAGGTTTAGTGATGTAAAAAATTGAGACCAAGTTAAATCATGTCAGAAAGTTAAATCATGTCAGAACTTGTTCCACCTTTAATGTGACCTATAACATGAACAATTCAATTGAAAAAAAATTAAACTCTTTTAGGGGGGAGAAAACAAAAAAATAATAATGTGGTTGCATAGCCGTACACACCGTTTAACTAATGGTTTTGCCACAGTGTCAACAGGAACTAATGGTTTTGCAAGTGTCAACAGGAACTGATGGTTTTGCCACAGTGTCAACAGGAACTAATCGTTTTGCCACAGTGTCAACAGGAACTAATGGTTTTGCCACAGTGTCAACAGGAACTAATGGTTTTGCCACAGTGTCAACAGGAACTAATGGTTTTGCCACAGTGTCAACAGGAACTAATCGTTTTGCCAGTGTCAACAGGCATAGGTCAATCGACCAGGAACTTTTTTCAGTAGTTTGATTTGATATGAGATGTGATGAGGTTTCCCTTACATCACTTTTGCTATTGAAAAAAATATCACAATTTTTATGGAGGTTTTTACTAATCAGAATCAATTTTTTTACACAGCTAGGCAATAAGAAAATATCTGCATTTGAAATAAAAAATATATTTTATCAAGAAAATGGCACCTACTTGTTTCAGTATTTTTCTAATGGTGCTTTAACTATAATTTATGTTTTTATGTAACAACCCAACCATGTTATTGGATTGCATGATTATGATTTTTCAACAAGCTAAATCATCACACTCCTTCAAGCTTCGTACATTTAATATGGTCCAAGAAGAGATTTAACAGTTTGTTTTGTCATTGAGAAGTAGCATCTGTCTGTCTCTGTTTTCAATAAGCAGTCAGGTGCTCATCCGCCAGAATGAATTAATATGGTTCTCACTTCCCTGTCAGCTCAAATTACCTCCTGAACTTCTAAATAATTGGCTGTGACAAAGCTAAAGATATGCTAGGGGCTACACTGTGCAGAACATATTAAAAATGTCAATACTGCTGAATTTCTTTGAAGAGAAAGCGAAACGTTTAATCACAGGAAACTTTGTTATCAGGATTTAATAAACTAAATGACACAATTCTGGTGCCACTTGGTTCTGATATAATATGGCAAAGTTTGGCCAAAGACCTAAGGTGAAAGTCAAACTTTTTGTTCAGGGGAGACTCAACTGTGACAGAGCCAACACCTTGATATATATGTCTGATCCAGTTTGCAGCTCAGCCCTCCAGCTGCTGTGAATAATAAAGTAAGAAGCAGCACCTACTGGACCTGCATAATCCATTTGCTCTGAGCCTACTGGTGACTGTTCTATTGTTTATCTCTATGTCTGTGACTCTGTATGGTACAAATGGGAAATAAGGCAGCATACAGAGGATATTAAAGGTCCACACATAATATCAAATCTTATAGTTTAGTTGCCTGGAGGCCTGGAATAAAATCTCATTAAATCACGGTCTCAGTTTCATTTAAATATAGGAGCATCACAGCAAATGGAAGTGACACAAAACGCTATTTCTGACTGTGAAAATGGCCTTTAAATGCTAAGATGTTGTGACTTCAGAGAAAGTCTACAGAGGATGAGGACAAATTCACATGAAGTTATATCTCTTGATGTTGGTTTAGCCCACACTTTGTGAACTCCTCGTTTTTGGCAACAGTTATCAAGCCAAGCAGCATGTATTGGCAGCTTGACCTAATTGCCCTGTTTCTCAGCATGTTTCAATCAAATACAAACTAACTGAAATAAAAACAGCTTCTTCTCTAGGGCTGTCCCTCTCTTTACAGCCCATTGTATTGTTTAGCATACTGTGGATGTTCTCAATGTCATTTGGGGTTTAGGGGTGATATGACATTTTTTCATATAAATCCACTCTTTCCTTTTGTACACACACTTATTTCAAGTATTCATTATAAAAGAGTTATACTAATAATATTAATGATAATGATAATGATAATAATAATAATAGAATCATGAATTAATTAATTAAAATAATAAATGTATTTTAAGGGGTATCTTCAAGGAATTGTGCCAAAGGTAAAATGTTTTTGCATTTAAAATGTGTAACCTGGTCTACACCTAGCATGCTTTTTATTACCATGTGCATTAAAAACAATACATTGTCCACCATTTTTAGATTTAACAATGTTGAAAAGTTCAGAAGGTAAAGACAAACTTTAGATTTGCTGTCATATTTTCAACCACAAGCTTACTTTACTTAATACAACGCAAGGAGACTTCAACATTTGAAATTATTGTCCGATTTGTTTCATGGCAGTTAAACTTTTAAGAACCAATACACAGATGACTGTTTCTTTAAGTCCAGAGCCATAGTGTTGGCTGTGAGCTTGCCACCATTGCACAATTACTGACACAGAAATAAAAAACAACAACACAGCAACCTGATGAAGGAAGCATGCATTCACTGTACAGACAGAGGACTTTTGTGTACAGATAAAGACCATAGACAGTTTAAAACATGGATGTGGTCTCAGTGACATCCCCCAATTTGGTTCCGAAGCAGGGTTTTGGTTGACCAAGCAAGAGGCAAAGAGATAAACCCACCTTGAGTCTTTAGCCTCCCTGCTAACATCTACATTGTGCCTGCCTATCCTTCAAGTCGGTCAGACTCCTAATTGTGCATAACTCGTAACCACTCCTGCAGTGTGTGTGGATAGAGATATTCGGGCCAAAATTGTTTCCTTAAACCCCGCTGTTAACATGTTTATTTTTGCTTCAAAGAAAGACTTTTTAGAATGGATGTGTATGTGGCTTTTGGAGCTTTTGGGGCCAGCCTCAAGTGGACACTTAAGGAACTGCAGTTTTTGGCACTTCCACATTGGCTTGATATTTCAAAACCAAAGGTTATCCCATCATAAAAGACCCCAACACTAACATGAACTGGATTATACGTGGTGATAAAGAGAACATTTTTACGACAGTGTCAAATGATTATTTGTATTTAGGGAATTTCTGTAGTAGCAGTGTGTGCACATTGGAAACTAAAAGTAATAATTTTACAATACTTGTGGTGCTTAAGAGTTCCTTTTTGTTGCCCTATCATCAATATATATATATATTTTTTTAGCAGTATCATATTGAAGTTAAAGACTATTGTACTGGTGACAACCTGCACTGGAACTGAATTGCCAAAGAGTGACAGTAAGATGTGTACATTGATCTGTGAAATCCAGTTAGTGGTGGACTCAGAATAACTGATCTAGGTACAGAACAAAATTAAAGTAAGAAACTGGTTGATTGTCTAAAAAGAGCATGCATAAAGGGATATTTCACTTTTTAAAAAATGGGTTGTATGAGTTTTATGTCATTAGTAATTGTACTAACCACCATGGATGCAGGGAGAAACAGCAAGCAAGATAGGCTACAGATTACAGCAGACAGGGCTGGTTCTGCCACGTAATTAAGCTAATTTTTAAAGAATCCAACCCACTCACTCATCTTGGTTTAGATGTACACTCTACTGGGTTGTTTTTTTTTCGGCACTTGCAAACTGATCAGCTGTTCATGTCTGCATGCTTTAAAGAGAGAAAACACAACAAAAAGTAATAATGGGTGATTCTGATAGCGCAGACGACATGCCGTTTTCTGCGGACAAACGTGGACAGCTTTATGAGCTGGAGTTTAAAGAGGAAAAGATGATTCAACGCATTGCTGCAGCGAAACCTCCATGCTAAACTGGAGAGCAGGAGAGATTCCAAATTACCTGGTGATACAGGTGTGTAAACTTTGAGCTAATTGAAAGTAGTGACTTGTACAATTACTAGTGACATAAAACTCAAGCAACCCTACTTCAAAAAAACTGAAATATCCCTTTAAAGCAGTGGACTAACTTGGTTGATGCAAATAGGTCAGATACAAACCCATGTGAGGAAAAGGCACCGTCATTGTCGAGCCTGACTGTCTGCTTAAATTACTTCATTGTACAATCAGTTGTATTTAAATCTTTTGTACTCGCACAGAATGCTAAGAGGAGCACTTAAAGACAACAGAGTGCTCCATCAGATAGCTGAACAGCAGCCAGTGATTTGTAAGTGGACCCACAGTGGTGCATTGTCCGTTTGAAGTAATTTTATGGCCATTTTGTGTCCTTTTGGAACTATAACAGCTAGCTCTCCTGCAGCCCTCACTGCAGAGGCAAACTAACAGAAGTGCAGCCCTCTAAAGTATTCACATACTCACCCAGACATCTAGGTTTATTTTCCATTCTGGGTTGGAGTGTTCCCTTTAACCCCAATCGGAGGCTAGCTCACTGTTCAACTCGCTTTCCAAAATCCTGGAATCTTTTCCATCAAAAGTGTAAAGGGGCAGGAACCTTTGAGGAGTGACCTTCTAATTTGTGGTTTTCCAGGTAGAAGAGAACTCTGCTCCTCTGGTCAAATCAGGTTGTTAGGGAAATAGAGGGAGCATGTTTATTTATGATCCATTTGGTGATTTGAATGTCAAACATCAATTATGTCCACTCTGTGAAATGCCCCTTTATGTTTACAATAAATTAAATTTTGCGTGACACCTTTTGGATATCACTTTCTTCCTGGCATTGTACTCTAGTCCTGCCACTAAAACAACAATAATATGGCCATCCTTTCTCCCTTTTTCTTCAATCAGTCCAGAAGCTAGTCCCAGTGGCAACATGCTTAGCAAGGTATTACAGACATCCCTCCATCCAGCAATGTTTTTCAGCTCCTCTTTTGGGATCCTGAGGCACTCCCAGACCAGATGTGATATATAATCCCTCTAACGAGTTCTGAGTCTACCCTAGGGTTTCCTCCCGGTTGAAAGTGCCTGGTAAACCTGCAAAGGGAGGGGCCCAGGAGGCATCATAAGCAGACGCAGAGGAGACGCGTCTTTTTTTCTGAGACGCCTCGGGATGTCTGAGCTCCTTTCTCTAACTCTAAGGCTGGGCAAAGCCACCCAGCAGAGGGAACTCATTTCAGTAGCTTACATCCACAATAGGTGAGTGTTTAAATGTATGAAGGATGGTAGATTTTGAGCTTTGCATTTTGGATCTGCCCTTGCTTCACTACAATGCTACAGAATACACACATTACTCCCAATACTACGCCATACTCTTTGTCCATTTCAAGCTTTATTTGCTCTTTACTCTTGAGCAAGATCTGGACATAGTTGGATTCCTTTGCTTGGGGAGCAACTTAACTCCTCTCCTGGAGAGTGTAATCCCATGATTTGAAAAGATATGATCTCAGATTTGGAGGTGCTTCACTTCATCCAGGGCCTTCATGGTTCCACCAGGGCCTGATGACGGTTAAGGTCCAATGAAGCCAACATAAATAGATTACCTGTTAAAGTAGAGACGCAAACCTAAGGTCCTTAAAGTTGACCCTCTCTTAAATCGGCAAGTACTGGCCTCCAATTTCCCCAGATCTCAATCCAATAGAGCATCTACGGGATCTGCTGGATAACCTAGTTTGATCAAGGTAGGCCTCACTTCGCATCTTCATAAATGTAAAGGATGTCAGGATGCTGATAACACTGGTGCCACAGCACACCTTCAGAGGTTGGTGGAGTCCATGTCTCGTCAGGTCATGACTGTTTTGGCCCGAGAATAAAAAAACAATTGACGTGAGTTGTGAAAGTGTAAAAGGGTGAGTCTGTGGCTGAAATCTGACTTTCAAACTCAGCGCACTGGCAAGGAAGGCTGTGGATTATCTCAGAGAGAAGCCAGAAGCATGACGAAACACTGTCACATCTGGTGGACATAATTTTTTCCCAAATGTATGTCTTTTCCTTTAACATTAATGTTTTTTTTTTCCCCCTTTCCGTGTTAAATTAGTCTTAGAAGAATAATTGGCGCTAATAACTCTACAAGAAGAGTTAATGCAAGAAATTCATAGTGCAGATGGACTGATTTTTAAAGCACTGAAACATTTCTAAACATTGTGTTCACTCAAAACAGCATTAGCTGTGAGTTGGACTTTCTTAAAATTGGCAACATTATTTCATAAAGTTGACCCAGTTTGCAGCAGTTGCTAGCCTAGCTTCCCTGCCATCACTGTTGCTGGCTTCCTTTTTGACAAAAGGGGCCGAGCAGCCTGGCATACCCTGTGGGTAATACACTTTGTATTGACAAGTACCTCACACAACCACACTCCAAACTCACAACCACACTCCCCAAAAAACAGAACTATCCTTTTAAGCTTGAAATATCCAGCACATTTGGGAGTCTTTGGGTTAGCATATCTCCCTCAAGCTACAGGTTGTTTGCATAAACAGATATATTGTTGTAACCTGTGTCTCTGTCTGCTTTCAGCTGTATTCACTCACTAAGCAGTGGGTAAGAATCTATCATGTTGCTCAGGAGGACTTCCCAGAGGGAAGCAGATGTTCTTTCATCAAGCTCCCTAGCAGAGTAGAGCAAAGGGAAGGGATTGGAAGCAGAGGAAGGAGGTTCAAGAGCGGGGGGAAAAAATTACAAAAGAGTGCAACACAGAGGGAAAGGAAAGGAGGCAGACGTGGTGGAGAATGAGATGGATGTGGAGGAGAAGAGGGGAAACTCACATGGGCTTCACGCCAGACATGCGGATGTTAGCGGATGCTAATCACCAAAAGCAAGGGCTTGGCAACACATTTTAAATACTTTATGCTTGTCTATTACCCTGTGTGTTTTCACTTCGAGAGACACTTTTCATTATTTCAGAACTTTCGTACCAACAAACACTTTATCTTCATTCAAAGTGGGCATCTCTGAGTGTTTTTCTCTTTAATTATTTACAGACATTTTCTAGTCTTATTTGAATTGCAGATCTCTCAATGTAGCACGTGTTTTGGTCTCTGCTACAGATTACAGCCCCCCTTCATCCACCCGCTAATTTTGCCGCGTAGCAGACACAACAGGTGCCTTGTAAAAAAAAAAGAGAGAGAGAGAAAACAGCTTAATGAGAAGATCAGTAAATCATATGTTTACAGAAAAGCCCCTCGTGACAGAGCTATTCAGAGAGGCTTGCTTTGCTCTTTCCGACGCCAAGCAAACAGACTGCCTGGGCAACATGTGTCCTATTAATTCTGTCCATGAGGGTTCATAGACTGCTGCTGCTGCTCCTGCAGAGGAGGAGGCACAGTCACCAACAGGACACACATGATTCATCTCTGCTCGGCTCCCCTTCCTACTCTCAACAACACACAGGGTTGGAATACATAACCTCAAAGGGTGAAATATGACTGCAGTGTTGGTAAATGCTGCATCATTTCAGAGAGAACAAACTTCACCTTTGAGCATTGTAAATACCACACGGCTGAATGTAACGCCATGTATTACTGCTCACAAGATAGATGTGGATATCTACTGAGGATAAATGAAGAATTGTAGAGAATAATAAAACAGACAATTCTCTAATCACATCTCGGGGTATCCAAATTTAAGATAAATATTGCATGGTTACATTATTGTTGTATAATCTGGAGGAAAAAAAAGTTGTCTGTTTAAATTTTTTCGACTGAGTAACTGATCTCTAATGAATTGTGGGTTGTTTTTAGCATCCCTGGAAAGATCAAGCCTTCAGCTGAAAAGATTGGAAACTTGAAAGCGTTATTCATGAAGTCTACAAACTCATAGTTTGAACAGTTTGTATTGAAAATTAGAGTAGCGTGCCTTCAATGTGCAACAAATTGCTAACATTGAGCAAAATCTACAGAATGCCAAAACTCCCCGGATGTCTACTGATTCGGGAAAATTTCACAGTATGCATCGGACCAATCTGCCTCACGTACTGTTTCCCACAATGCACAGCTCTCGTTCCGCTTTTTAGTTTCTTTTTCTGATGGGGGAACTCAGTTTTTAGGTGCTGTGAAAATTATTAAATGCCATATAAACCACTTCCTAACTTTTTAAAATCATAAGTGGATGCTAAAGAAGCAGTTTCGCTATCAGCTTGGCCATTGTTTACTTCCACATTCCGAACCCAGAAATTCAGTGACGTCTGGCCCAGCGTGCTGCAACACAGATCAAACAGAACAGTCATACTACACACTTAATTCAAACGCAGTATGTAGTATGCAGTACCTACTGTCTACTACATTAGTAGGTAGTATGTAGCAGGCCGTTTCGAAAACAGCCTTAGATACCACTTGAAGCCAAGCACACAGCTGATGTGAAGAGCCCACCTCCTCACCAAAGTTGTCCAGAAGCCTTAACTACAATGCGAGTTCAACATACTCCAGGCAACTTTTCCAGCTTTACTTAACCTATCAAAGATGATCGTGCTAATCAGTCACACAAAGCTGGTTATCAACATGATAAGTACATCTAGAGTGACCCTGAGCGCATTGACATGAACTGGTGGAGTTGGCAACATATGACCAATCACAGACATGGGCAGTCTGCTGTCAGCACAGAGCACTGATATTAGACAAATATGAAGTTAAACACATAACACAGACTAACTTCAACACAGCTGTATTTGAAACATGAAGGAAGAACTGAGGGTTGAGACAAAAATACTGAGAGTGAATGTGCAAATTACATTTTATTTCCATCATTAGTGCGCAATAGATCTAACAACAATAACTCCTGAAAGTGATCTCTCACTCTGATTTAATCTTGTGTCATGTGTGACAGTTTTAGACTTAATAGTTGAGCTGCATCTCTGACTATCAAACTGAGCGCTGTAGAGAAATATGAAAACATGATTCTAAGTGATAAGCATGTGCATTTTTATATCTAATACAGTAGACCTACAACAACTTCACCCAACTAACCTATTTAGTTTAAGTATGATGTCTGGAAAGCACAATCAAGAACACAGGTAGATAAAGTGTGCTGACCGTCTCTTCTCCACAGAGCTTCGTGATCGAGCGAGCGAGCTGATTGGTCAGTGGGCAGAGTTTTCTCTAAACTGATCTCTGATACTGAGCACAATCCTGAGTTCAGCATAAGTAACCATGGAGATTTACCCAGTTGAGACTTGAACCACCTTTTGTAGTACTGAAAATGCTGCTGTTGAAACACTGATTTTACCTCGATAACTGCAAATCAGTCTTCGTAGTATACCCCTCCCGTGTCTCTGTTTCAAATGATCCAGTCTTTATTTTCCCCCATGTAAGGTGAGACACAATAACATTGAAGGGATTTGCTTGAAGTGTGAAGGATCCAAGGAGTGATCTCCGAGTTATTGAGAACGTAACTGCTCGATGTATAGAAGTTAAAACCCCATATTCAATGCAGTCCTCCCAGGTGTCCAAGCTGACTTCCTGGAAGGAAACTGGGTCAGAATTGTCATGGTTAGCACAAAATAACATTTCATGAATACCAGCCTGTTTGCAGTCCTTAAATTACTGCTAATGTCTCTTGACTTAAGAGTTTTTTATCACTAAAATCAGCTTTGAAGCTGGAGCATTTAGTAATATAGATGACAGTTTTCAACATAACGGTCTACACTGCTCTGAATTGATACATAAAGGGATACAAAATGTGAAGAAAGTATCTATAATAGATGCAGCTGACTAAAAATAACATTCGCAAATACAAAGCCAACCATTAAAAAAATTAAAAAGCTCTCTTTCCTCAACAGCCAGGCTTTTTGAAATAGCATTTGATCCTTGACATTCCTACATGAACAGGAACATCAAGGTGTTGAGCTCAAGGAAATCTGTACTTGATAATATTGGTTGCTGTATTTGGGCTGATGAAAGGAAAAGAAAACTGATCAAAGATCTGCTGTATGGAAGCTTGTGATGAGCAACAGAAGCTAGGAGCTCAGATGTTATATCATGTCTGCTTTCTCCACTGGTGACACATGTCGAGCCAATTAAACCCCTTTGTTTAGTTCAGCGATATTTTATAAGACGTTTCAGGAAGTAAAAGACAACAAGCCTTCATACTATACAAAGACACCAAAGATTAAGTAATTTAAAAGATGCTAGAAACCCTCAGGGGGAGAGAGGGGTTGAGACGTATTCAGAGCTCATTTAACATCTTAAAACAGGCACAAATTCAACTTAATGATCATTGAGTACTGTTCACAAGCAAGACTCACATTACACTGAAGTATTTAGACTTTTACAGTTCAGTCTTTGTCTCTTTCATTCAGTTAAGCCTTAAGAAGTATATTTGTTCCAACTTGGCAGGAATCCTCCATAATACTCTGTAGATTCAAGACATGGATTCTGTCAAAAGTGGGGTGAATTTCTGGTTGGTGTTGGATCAAAAGGTTGATATGCGTGACTTAATTTAGTTTAAAGACTGAGGAAGAAAAACAGAAAATAGCAACAATAACAGATCTGACCATCAGACTTTACATTGAAGCGCTCCCATGCTCAACACCCCCATTGGTGAAGCAATGGTGGCCTTCAAAAACAGGAAGTTCCATTGATACATGATAACTATGATCCTCCATTTGTGAAGTTTTCACCATCAAAAATATCTATTAATACAGATTTTTTAATTTCTTCTTCATCTTCCTACAGGTGCATTTCACACAGCCACTCACTTAGTAAAATAGAACACATCCCCGGTTTGTCTGTTCTGCAAGATGGCGACCTCAGTACAAGGGAACTCGCTTCTTTGTAGATATAAAAGGCTCATTCTGAAGTGACAACACAACAGTTTTTATATTCAGGTGTTTAGACACATTTTAACATACTTACAAATATTTAATTACATTTCTGTTTTTCAAGTCTACTGAATGCTGCTTACACACTATCTTTTAATGGGGCTTTCACAGTTAATGCATTAACCACAATGCAATTAAGGTTCAAAATTGCAGAGTATATTCTTTTCTAATGAGTGTTATTTTGTACTTTTGGCAAATCATAGTTATGCCGTACGAGTATCTTCCTTTTCTATTCTTTTTTTTCAGATTACTAGGTCTTAAGTACTTTGAGTTTGAGCTACCACTGATGAGCTAAGCATACAGGTGCAGCTAACTGAACTGATGTCAGCAGGCAACCGCATCACAAAAGCCAGAGGAGCACTATTTTGGAATGTGCAAATCACCACAGACCTGTGGATGGAACTAAAGAAGAAAGGTACTTTATTGATCCCCAGGGGGGAAATTAAATTTTTTCACTCATGCTATTTTGGTCATGCTACACATACAGTTTTTTTGGTATATACATACAAATGCACACACATGCAGTGAATATACTTAGGGAGAGATGTCAGAGTGAGGATGCTGCCGTCAACCAGCGCACCCCGAGCAGTTGGGGGTTCGGTGCCTTGCTCAAGGGCACCTCGGCAGTGCCCAGGCAAGTGAACCACCACCTCTCCAGCCACCAGTCCACTTGCCAAACTTCGTCCATACTGGGACTCGAACCTGCAACCCTTCGGTTCCCAAGCCAAGTCCCTATGGACTGAGCTACTCCCGCCCAAAATTGAAGAAGTGAACTGCAGTACTCTCTAAAAGGGTGCCATGTTGTGACCAGTAATATGCCATCCTCACAGGGAACAACAGTGTCATACAAATAGGACCTGTATGGAACTGAAACAGCAACCAAAGTGGAACTCCTTAAAAGTGCAAATGCTGTTGCATTAACTTGGGATCACTGGGGATCACTGGACGTAAATGAGTAATCAAAGGGGCGGCTGTAGCTCAGCGGTAGGGTTGGTCTACCAATCGGAAGGTGAGGGGTTTGAGCTCAGGTCTGATTGTCCACATTTTGAAGTGTCCTTGGACAAAACATTTAACCCCAAACTGCCACCAGTGACTGTATGAATGGGGTTAGTTCATATTGATGGTTGCTCAACACAGCAGTCTCTGCCATCAGTGTGTGAATGTGTGTGAATAGGTGCTTTTTGACTAGGGAAGGCTCCATGTAAATATAGACCACTAGCCATTACTAGTCATATGCCTTACTGTTCAGAGGAACAATAGTCTCATGCATATAGGACCTGTGTGAAACTTGTTATGCATTGCTAATCAACTTAAAAACTTTTTTAAAATGCAAAGTAATAGAGGATTAAAAACTTTATAAATGGCGATTGACAATTTAAATCCAGAGATTAACCCCGTTTAAAAAAAATAATGTTTTGATAGCCCTCAAGGGTAGCTAATAATTAAGTAATTACTTCATCTCATTTATTTTATACATTAAACTATTTGATTTTTTACATGGATGAAGAGAAGCAGTCATGTTCTGCTTAAGGTCACACAAAGACTGATTTGTCTATATCATTATTCTAACAATGTTATGTGAAATTCAACACTGAAATACAAAATGACATTCCATTTTTTAGCATGCTGGAGCACAGGGAATTGACATGTATTTTTCTGCAGATGAGAGACACATTCTCTGTTCAGCATCATCCTCAGTTGGGATTTAGTGTGTGAGTATAAGAGAATAACAGGCCCACAAATTGTGTTTACACAAACCAACAAAAAAAACAACAATGATTGCTGCGAAACACAACTTTTATGGAGATTCTCCCCCCAATGAGCTGAAATTAATGCACGTCTGCTCTCTCCTCCTCCACTCTTAATTGATTCAGTGTAATAAGCCGCATTTTTTATCCGCCACAAATAACAACAACCCATTCTGAAAAACAATGAGCAGCAGAGTGACAAACAAATCAGGAATGGATTTCTCCCACATTCAGTTTGGATGTGAAAGCTCATGCGCTATTAGTATTGCAGCTCCACAAACACAACTGCTACATGTATGAGCGTGCATATGCATATTTTTGTGAGGCTGCACTTTTATGAATCAAACACAAGAAATAATTCATCAGCATCTCACACACAAATGCAATAAACAGATTCGAGATGACAAGATGGTTTAACAGCTAGCTGGTTAATGTCTCTGTGGAGTCATGTTTGACTCCAAACTAATTCTTTTGATGGTGATAAATTACAAAAACTGAACTGCAATAAATTCACTTGGGTTGAAAGATGCAAGTGAGCTGAACTAACTTGACCTTCGCTGAATTATAAATATAACAGAATTTAATTGAACTGAACAGATGTCTGATATATAATATTTTATACCCTGAGAAAAAAAAGTTTGGTGGATTCATCATTCTGTGAATATTACTTCATAAAACAGTGATGAGTCCTCCAGCAATGTAATTTTCTAGGGGGGGTACAACCCTAACTCACTGTTACACTGTGAAAAGTTGATGACTTACACATCTTTTCAAACCTTTAACCCTCCTGTTATGTTCGTTTCTTAGGGACAGCAATAATGTTCCTGGGTCAACTTGACCCGGGGCATATTAAGTAATCAAAAGTGTACGAACCCAAAAAATCCCAATAAACATTTTTTTAATCTCATTACTGATCATTTAAATCAATATATAGTGCAATGGTGATCCTTAATTCTCACAGAGGTGCAATGCAAATGAGCCATTTTCATTGTATACCTTGTTTATGCTAGTTAAGCCAAGCAGAAGAAGTTTCATAGCAAAATAATACTTAATTTTTTATTTATTTTTTTGACTTTAAAATTGGTCAATTTGACCCGCAACATTACAGGAGGGTTAATCAATAGAAATAGTGCAAAGACAAAAAACTAAATGTTGAAAATGAACAAATGTATTTTTTTTATGAGAAGTATATTATGTTCAGTTTAAATTTGATGTGGACACCATGTTTCAAAGTAGTTGGAACAGGGACAACGAAACACTGAAAATGTTGTGTAATGCTAAAAAATAGCACCTTTAGGCACATGTTGCTAACTTGTTGAAAATAAAGCTTCAATTCAAAGAGGAAACTATATATAAGTATGATCCAGTATCAAAAGCAACCTCTCTGGACCTGAGACCATTTAATATGGACAGAGGTGAAGTGGTCTCAGAAATCAGAATTTGTCATTCTTTTTGGAAATCATGGACGCTGCATCCTCCATTCTAAAGAGGAGAGGAGCACCCATGATAGTATGGGGATGCATACGAGCCCAAGGCATGGGTAGCTTACTCATCTGGGAAGGCAACATTAATGCTGAACAATATGTACAGGTTCTGGAACAACATATGCTGTCATCTACGTAGACAATGCATTTTTCAGAGAAGACATTGCATATTTCAGCAGCACAGTGCCAAACCACGTTCTGCACATATTAGAACAGTATGGTCCCACAGTAGGAGAGTCTGAGTGCTGAACTGGCCTCCCTGCAGTCCCAACTTGTCTCATATTGAAAGTATTTGGTGCAACCTCAAACTGTTAAGCAGACCCTGAACTGTTTTCATTACTAGCTAAAAACTTCTCACAGGTGCTATACAATATGTTTGGCTTTGAAACTAAGCAAGCATAAAGAAATTTGGCATAAAACTCATGAAAACTACACCACAGGGAGGAAAGTAATTTGTTTATAAATTCTTGACTGATAGACTTTTAAAATATGTGGGTCTTAAAGCTAAAGCATGCTCAGGGATTATATTTGGGGCAGGTAGATTTGGATCAGGAAGGATCAAGTGAGTGTATTTTTTTTTTCCAAACATGGTAACACAGCTCAAACCATTTTATTTAATATTTTTCTCAGGTGTCCAAACCAGTACAACCTGTGTTGTACTGAAAAGTGTGTTTCTACCCAAAGCCTTATTTCATGTATCTCCTTTGTCTGTAATTGTTGTAAAAAAATCATTAAATCAACTCACTGACCCAGTTGCACTTGTTAACAATTTTCTTCATTACCATGAAAACCCACGGTTGTGTATTTCAGTTCAGTCAAACATCTGTTGCTCCAAATGTTCACCAGGGCACCAAATTTGGAGTTGTAAAAACAGAAAATAGAACCCAAAATTAAGCTTTACCTCATGTATTAGCAGTATTTGCAAATAACTAGTGACTATTTTGTAGTGATGGGAATTCCGGCTCTTTTTAGAGAGCCGGTTCTTTTGGCTCGGCTCACTACAAAGAGCCGGCTCTTTCGGCTCCCAAGTGGCTCCTCAGATTTTTTCTTGTTTGAATTAATGTATTACCTAAAATAATGTTAAATTATATGTCAAATGAATCACTAATGTAAAAAACATACATTATATCAAATGTTAATCATTTAAAAGGCTTTATTTTTATTCTCAACATGGAGCAGAGTGTTACAGAAATTAAATTATAAAGTACAAACAAGACTCATCTCAATTAGACAAAAAGGTCCAATCTCTGATGTCTGTATATTATTTATAAACTTTGAAACACCTTCATAACAGCAGGTTCCCTTCACTGTCTTTATTCTTCCAACTGCACTGATGGAGAAACAGTTGTAATGTCCATGACCTGGATGACTGAGAACCTTCACAGACAGATCTAATGTGCCTTTGCAGGTTTTTTGTAGAACCTAATTGATGACATTTTCATCTCACACAGTCTACACTCTGCCTTTGAACTATCTCTGCCATTGAAATGCGTCCACAGTTCACTGCGTTTCCTGCAGTCACTCGTTTTCTCACCTTTCCAGCGCGTTCTCTGTGTCGCGCATGTTCTTCCTCTCGTCTCCCTCCCGTTGGTGTGCTCACTGCTGTGTGTCTGGAACCCCTCCCCTCCCCGTTCTGCTCAATGTAGACACGTGATTGGTCAAAACGCCACCACGTCTTGACCAATCACGTTAGGCTTTAAGAGAAAAAGACGAGAAAAAAAAAAAAAAACGGTTCCCTGTCAGGAGCCGGCTCCCGTCGTTCACTTCAAAGAGCCGGCTCCTGACTGGGAGCCGTTTTTTTTTTTTTTTTTTTTCTCGTCTTTTTCTCTTAAAGCCTAACGTGATTTGTCAAGACGTGGTGGCGTTTTGAGCCGGCTCCCGTCGTTCACTTCAAAGAGCGGCTCTTAGAGCCGGATCGTTCGCGACCGACACATCACTACTATTTTGAAGTAAGTTCTGAGCATACATATACATACATATATATATACACATATATATATATATATATATATATTATATATATATATATATATATATATATATATATATTATATATATATATATACACATATATATACACTTGAAGTCAAAATTACTAGCCCCCCTTGTGAAATCAGATAAAACCCTTGATTTCTCCATGAAAATGACCATTGAAATCAAGTGTTTATAGTTTATGTGTTTCCAAAATAACAAAGAAAAATGTTCACTATGTTTGACTTGGATATTTTATTGATGCAATGAATTGAAACAAGAAAAGGTAAAAATGGCATGTCCAAAATTATTAGCCCCCTGGCCCTAAGTAGTCAATAGTGCACCCTTTCTGAGCCACACCGGAAAACAACCTCTTCAAATAGTTCTTTACATGGTTGGCACATGTCTCTGGAGGGATTTTGGCCCATTTTTCCAATGCAAATTGTTCCAGCTGGTCCAAAATACATGGTTTCTGAGCATGGACATTCACTTTGAGCACCCGCCACAGATTCTTCACAGGATTTAGATCTGGGCTCTGTACGGGCCACTCCAGGACCTTGGTTTTGGTGTCCTTTAAGAACTGTTTGACCAATTTTGACGTAAGCTTTGGATCATTGTCTTGCTGGAAGACCCAGCGCCGACCAAAGCCTAGACTAAGAGCAGAGTTCTTCAAATTATCCCTCAAAATGTCAACATAACTTTCTTTTTTCATGATGCCATGCACTCAAACAAGACTTCCTGTGCCTGAGGCTGCAAAACAGCCCCACAGTAAGATGCTCCCCCCACCATGTTTAATTCTGAGGACCGTGTTCTTAGGATTGAAGGACTCTCCCTTTCTTGGCCAAACATGAACAACATCCATATGCCCAAAAAGTTCCATCAGACCAAAAGATGGACTTCCAAAACTCATCTTTACCTTTCAAATGTTCTCGGGCAAACCTCAATTTGGCTCTGATGTGCTGCTCTTTGAGTAAAGGGGTTCTTCTGGGACGATGGTCCTGAAGCCCACTACAATGAAGATCCCTCACAACTGTGCTCCTTCAAACATCAACTCCAATGGAGGTCAGGTCAGCAACAATCATCTTGGCAGATGTCCGGGGCTTCTTGCTGACATCTTCGACTACTTTCCTCTCCAAAGTTCTTGAAATCTTGCGTTTTCTACCACGCCTAGGTTTGTTTCCAACAGAGTTTGTCTCCTTGTACTTTGCAATGATGCAACATACAGCTATTCTAGACACTGTAAAACGCCTGGAAATTACAGTATAGCCTTCCCCCTTATTATGAGCCTCAAATATCTTCTTTCTGAGCTCAAGACTGATTTCCATTGTCTTTGGCATGGTTAGTATGAGTAGTCTCTCTCAATAACGTGTTCAAGTGCCCTGTTTGGAGTCCCTTAAGTAAATCTCAATGCTCAGGTGTTAGGAAGCCAACAGACCTACAGGTGTTGTTAGGAAACAAACTGACTGCTCAGGTGTGTTTTAAAAGTAAAAAATTCACAGTGGGGCTAATAATTTTGACCACCCCATTTTTAACTATATTTGATATAAAGTTATCCTAAAAATGTATTTTACATTCCAAATGTACCAAAGCTACTAAAGAACACTGGTGAATGTTTGCTTATATCAACTTTTATCAATGATTCAAACATTGGGCAGAATTTAAGGAAAATGTTCCAGAATTCCTGGGGGCTAATAATTTTGACCTCAAGTGTATATACATATGTGTGTGTGTGTGTGTGTGTGTGTGTGTGTGTGTGTATATATATATATATATATTAATTTTTTTTTTTTTCCAAATGAGATATACGTCTTTAGTGAGAACCAGTGGGGTGGATCTAAATGGTGAATTGGTGAACTTCTCCTTTAATACAGATATTGTTACAGAGTGTCTGTTTAGGTAAAGTCATTTGTCTTCCAATTCTCTTTGGGATCTCTTTCACGTATATTTTTTCTTCTTGCAGTTAATGTTATTCATTACTTCAGATTTATCGACACTCAGATTAATTGAATTTTGCTCCTCAATACTGTGCACTCATGCATATATGATGATGTCAGTGAAATACTGGAGACTCTGCTCGTCTGCCATGTGAGCTCTTTGAATGGGGATTATGGAAGCTTTAAAAAAACTGACAAAACCTTTTATTCCATTTAGATATTTCAAGACAGCACTGGGAAAAAATGAAAGCTTTGTTTTGCATACAGTCCACCCTGATGCTTACACCGGGCACTTAATCCCGACATACCGCCTGGGATGTAATTCTCCTGCAGCTTGTATGTTGTCAGGACCCTTATATCACTTTCCCTGGAGGCTTGTGGAGCTGTAAACATGCTCAGTTTAGAAGCCAAGATGAAAACAGTTTTCCATAACACAGAATTTTCCAAATACATTGATATGGTTTTAGCAATCTCAGCCGGTCTGCATGTTCCTGCATGAAAGTGACAGTTAGCATCTCTTAAGAAAATATGTTGTTCAAAGAAAAAAAAAAAAGGCAGTTGCACGGATACAAGGCTTGAGCTGAGAAAGTGAAAAACACCCTAAGGCTTCATGTTTGTTTGCAGCCTTTGCAACTCTGCAATATGTGTGTGTGTGTGTGTGTGTGTGTGTGTGTGTGTGTGTGTGTGTGTGTGTGTGTGTGTGTATGTGTGTGTGTGTGTGTGTGTGTGTGTGTGTGTGTATATGGTGCATGCGCTTGTACATGTGTGTTTCCTGTATGTGCTTTTTCAGTGTGTATGTGTGTGTGTCTGTGCACAAACTTCTGCTTTAATCTCATTTTATTGACACTGCTGCGTTACCTGCTGGATTTTAATGTGGGATGATCTTTTTCTGCCCCTCAGCTCAAGGTGCAACCAGAGATATCCCACATGCTTCAAAACACCTCCTGTGACGAGCTGGAAGATCAGCAGGAAGGCACGGCTTATTACCTAGCAGTTGTTCACCATGGTAATTTATCTCATGTTTTTATTTATATTTCATTTTCTTTACGAACAGAGGCATGGCAAAGGGAAAACTAGGGTTTGGTAATGCATTTAGAGCATGAGGTAAACACCTGTTGTGCTTATTTTATGTTGTTGTTTTCTGAAGCCGTCTGTGCTCACTGTCCTGAAGCTTAAAAGAGGCTCTCACTTCAGAATTGAAGCACCATGAAGACATTTTAATGGGATCAAATTAGGATAAATCTGTGATCATAGCGACTAAAAATCAGACCACAGTTTTGAAATATGTTTCCTGGTCTAGACAGATACTTATAGTCAAGTTGCAATCTAAAAGCATGGGATCTAACACAGCCAGCATATGCAGTTATAATGATAACAATTTAAATATCTGTTCTGTCAAACATGCATGAAACAGACAACTTAAAAACCTTCCATATGGCAGGAGGATTCGGTTTCATCTGTGCAGGGCCACCGATAACTTCATTAGCCATTGTCGTCATTGAGGCTATAAAGCTTGCTTCTGTTCCTTCTGGTGGAAAACTAATTTTTTTTACTGTAGTGTAGAATACATCCTAGCTCTCTTACTGATTTCCTGGCTGTGTAAGATGCTTGATTCTGATTGGTCAAAAACCTTTGACAATCCCTTGACAACGTTTTTGTAACATTCACTGAAATGGGCAACACCGGAGCCAAACTGATCACACACAATGTCAAATCAATCAGTGGAAAAGAGTTCTGGCACATTTTGCCTCTGCTTGTTGACGTCATAGACTTTAAGGTGATGT